>NC_089837.1:507929442-508244732 GCF_035609145.1 Eleutherodactylus coqui | reverse complement strand
TGGAGTTAAGTCTCTTGGCAGACTTCAGATATATGAGGTTTTTGTGATCCGTGAAAACCGTTACTTTGTGTCGCGCCCCCTCTAGAAAATGATGCCACTCCTCAAATGCCCATTTAATCGCCAGCAATTCCCTGTCCCCAATGTCATCATTTCGTTCCGAAGATGAAAATTTACGGGAGAAGAATGCACACGGGCGGAGATCTTGCAATGTCTCCGTTCCCTGAGATAGAATTGCTCCAACCCCCACCTCTGAAGCATCGACCACAACAGTAAAGGGCCTAGAAGAATCTGGCTGCACCAGAAACGGAGCAGTAGCAAAACACCTCTTCAATCTCTGAAATGACTGCATAGCTTCCGTCGACCATTTAGTAGGAAAGCACCCCTTCTTAGTCATATCAGTAAGAGGTTTAACTATCACCGAAAAATTCCTAATGAATCTACGGTAATAGTTGGCGAATCCCAAGAACCTTTGTAAGGCTTTCACATTTTCTGGTAGGACCCAATACTGCACAGCTCGGACCTTCTCAGGATCCATCTTGAACCCTTTGTGGGTAATAATATGCCCCAAAAATGTCATCTCTTGTACAGCAAACACACACTTTTCTCTTTTGGCGAACAAGCAATTCTCGCGCAAAACTTGGAGCACTTGGCGAACATGAGAAACATGGGACTCAAAATCCGGTGAAAAGATCAGAATATCATCCAAGTATACTAATACAAATCTGCCCACAAACTGAGAGAGAACCTCATTGATCAAGGACTGGAATACAGCAGGGGCATTAGTGAGACCAAAAGGCATCACCAGACTCTCAAAATGCCCCTCTGGGGTATTAAACGCAGTCTTCCACTCGTCCCCCTCCTTAATCCGGATTAAATTATATGCCACGCGCAAGTCTAGTTTGGAAAACCAGTTGGAGCCATTCAACTGCGAAAACAAATCCGGGATAAGGGGGAGAGGGTATGGATTGCGTTTCGTGATTTTGTTCAATTCCCTAAAGTCAACACAGGGACGTAACCCGCCATCTTTATTCTTTACAAAATAGAAATCAGCTGCTAGTGGGGAATTAGATGGCTGTATATGATTCCTTCTTAAGCTGTCCTGGAGATAGTCTTTGAGCGCAAGTCTCTCAGGGGCCGATATGTTGAGCATGCTACTCTTGGGGAACTTGCAGTCAGGGAGAAGTTCAATTGCACAATCCCCCTTTCTGTGTGGTGGTAATTTGTCTGCCCCCTCTTGGGAAAACACATCAGAGAAGTCAGCTATAAATTCAGGCAACTCCTCTGCCTGTATGGAAGCTATATCAACAGAAATGCAACCGGACAGACAACCCGGGCTCCATTTCACAATGTCCCCCTTTTCCCAGTCCACAACTGGGTTGTGTAAGCGCAGCGAGGGCAACTCCAAGACTACTTGCGTAGGGAGGGATTCCATGACATATAGTGCTATACACTCCATGTGGAACATCCCAATCCTTAAAGGGGTTGTCCCGCGGCAGCAAGTGGGTCTATACACTTCTGTATGGCCATATTAATGCACTTTGTAATGTACATTGTGCATTAATTATGAGCCATACAGAAGTTATAAGAAGTTTTTCACTTACCTGCTCCGTTGCTAGCGTCCTCGTTTCCATGGAGCCGACTAATTTTCGGCGTCTAATGGCCAAATTAGCCGCGCTTGCGCAGTCCGGGTCTTCTTCTTTTCTCAATGGGGCCGCTCGTGCAGGATGCCGGCTCCGTGTAGCTCCGCCCCGTCACGTGCCGATTCCAGCCAATCAGGAGGCTGGAATCGGCAATGGACCGCACAGAAGCCCTGCGGTCCACCGAGAGAGAAGATCCCGGCGGCCATCTTCAGCAGGTAAGTAAGAAGTCACCGGAGCGCGGGGATTCAGGTAAGCGCTGTGCGGTTTTTTTTTTAAGTCCCTGCATCGGGGTTGTCTCGCGCCGAACGGGGGGGGGGGGGGGGGGGGTTAGAAAAAAAAAAAAACAGTTTCGGCGCAGGACAACCCCTTTAAATGGACATTAGGCACACAAAAACTCAGACTTCTCTGAGATAGTGGAGCAGCATCAATGGTGGACACAGGGATGGGACAATCCAAAGCACTCATCTCTAAGCCTAAACGTTTGACTGTCTCCTGATGTATTAAATTAATACTAGCTCCACAATCCAGAAAGAATTGTATGGGACAGTCAACACTGCCACAACGAATTTCAGCGGGAAGTACCAGCCTGGAAGAGGATACCCAAGCAATCTGATGGCCTAGAGGGACCTTCCCTCTATCCTCCAGGCCATCTAGTTTTTCCCACTGAGCATTACGACGTGGGCAAAACTGAGCCATATGACCTGTACGATTACAGACAAAGCATCGGCCATTAAACTGTACCGTTCTTCTCCTCCTAACCTCGCCAGCTAGAAACCCCAGCTGCATGGGCTCTTTCATAGCTGCAGGTAGGAAGCCGGAATCCATAGACAGCTCCTGATGTCTTTCCCTGATCCGTCTCCCAACTTTAATAGCCAGAGACATGGCCTCATCTAGACTGTGAGGTACTGGATGTTCTACCAGTACGTCCTTGATCTTGGTCAGGCCACAATGGAACTGGCTCTTTAAAGCAGGGTCGTTCCACTGAGTTTCTGCTGCCCAACATCGAAACTTAGCACAATAATCTTCAACAGTGGAATCTCTGTCGCAAACGTCTGATATTTCCCTCAACCACCGCTATCTTATGGGGTCGTCATAGATAAGACCCAAAGTAGCAAAAAAGTTATCCACTGAGGTCAGGGCCTCAGACGTCGGGGGTAATGAAAAAGCCCACGCCTGTGGCGCCCCCTGCAGTCTGGACATTACAATGACCACCCTCTGGGCGTCGTCCCCTGAAGAACTAAGACGCAGTCTGAAATAGAGCTTACAGGCCTCTCGAAAGGATCCGAATTTCTGCCTATCACCAGAAAAACGGTCAGGTAGCTCAATTTTTGGTTCCTTGCTGGGAACCTGCAGCGCAAGTTGTCGCTGTTTAATCTCAGCGACCTCGGCAGTCGCTGGTGCGACAAAACCTCAAGGGGATTTATGTTAACTGCACAGAATCTCCCTGAGTAGGTAAGGGCTGGTCAATCTGTTGCATCCTACGGACGTGCAACCTCAAATACACAAACAAAAAAGCACAACTGTGCAAAGAAAACATAACACTATGGGGAATTCTCTCCCTATAGTCCCCCAACCCAGGAGGGGGCCCTGCCTACTCGGCGGACCGATCGCTCTGACAAGTGCGAGCCTGCACTCATGCCTGGGCCACTGACAAGTCCCTATCAGGGAGCCCTAGCACAGAAAACAGGCGAAACAGAAAACCAAATGAAACAGAAAAGAACTTAGCTCGCATGGAGAGCTTCAGCCAAGGTGTGTTCCTGCATCGCTGTCCAAAGGCAACTGAACTATTGACCAGCACAGGAGATAATGCTGGCACTGTTTAAGTAGGAGCCCTGCTACTCAGCACCAGGTGCTGACTGACATTACTCCTGAAACTACCACACCCCTCAGCTCCAGGAGAAGCGAGAGCACACCCAAAACCTGGTCTGGCCTGCAAGCAAGGTGCAGGCCTCAGAACGGCTGCAACATAAACGCAATATAGCCTGCATTGCATTGCCCAAAAAAAAAAAAAAACTTCTTACAGCTAGCTGTGACTCTCTGCATTTCACTGCGTGGCTGCTGTGAGGTCAGGTGTATCAGTATTGCATATTGCACAGCTAGGCATGCTTTCAGGCTTCTGAATTATTTTTTTCCTGGCTGCCGTTTGCGTTACATAAGTGCTGTCCCACTCCAAATGCACGCCAATAATTTAAAAAAATTTTCACCGCTGTGTGTCTGGCGTCAACTGCACGCACGGCGATAGACCCCGATAGAGCGAAACTCAGATAGACGCAATATAGCCTGCATTGCATTGCCACCCCCCCCCCCCAAAAAAAAATACTTCTTGCGGCTAGCTGTGACTCTCTGCATTTCACTGCATGGCTGCTGTGAGGTCAGGTGTATCAGTATTGCATATTGCACAGCTAGGAGTGCTTCCAGGCTTCCGAAAAAATTTTTTCCTGGTTGCAATTTGCGTTACATAAGCCCTGTCTCCCTCCAACTGCACGCCAATAATTCAACAATTTTTACACCACTCTGTGTCTGCTCTATTCGTAATCCACCATGCTGAGAAGTAGAGGACATGGACGTGGACGCGGGCGAGGACGCGGATTTCCAAGTGAGGGTGTGGGCACAAGCCGAGTTCCTGTTCCAGGTGAATCGCAGCCGGCTGCTGCGGGATTATGAGAGAGGAAAGTTTCTGGGGTCCCCAGTTTCATATCACAATTTTTGGGTCCACTTCGTAGACCTTTATTACAAAATGAGCAGTGTGAGCAGGTCCTGTCGTGGATGGCAGAAAGTGCATCCAGCAATGTCTCCAGCAACCTGTCTTCTACGTCGTCCACTGCTGCAACTCTGAATCCTCTCACTGCTGCTCCTCCTTCCTCCCAGCCTCCTCACTCCATGAAAATGACACATTCGGATGAGTAGGCAGACTCCAGGAACTGTTTTCGGGCCCCAGCGCTGATTGGGAAAAAATGGTTCCTCTCCCACCTGAGGAGTTTTTCGTGACCGATGCCCAACCTTTGGAAAGTTCCCGGAGTCCGAGTGATGAGGCTGGGGACTTCCGGCAACTGTCGCAAGAGCTTTCGGTGGGTGAGGAGGTCGATGATTATGATGAGACACAGTTGTCTATCAGTGAGGCAGTAGTAAGGGCAGTAAGTCCGAGGGAGGAGCGCACAGAGGATTTGGAGGAGGAGCCGCTGGACGATGAGGTGACTGACCCCACCTGGTTTGATAAGCCAACTGAGGACAGGTCTTCAGATGGGTAGGCAAGGGCAGCAGCAGGACAGGTTGCAAGAGGCAGTGGGGTGGCCAGGGGTAGAGGCAGGGCAGAGCAAATAATCCCCTAACGGATTCCCAAAGCACCCCCTCGCGCCAAGCCACCATGCAGAGGCCAAGGTGCTCGAAGGTGTGGCAGTTTTTCACTGAGAGCACGGACGACCGACGAACAGTGGTGTGCAACCTGTGTTGCGCCAAGATCAGCCGGGGAGCCACCACTACCAGCCTCACCACCACCAGCATGCGCAGGCAAATGATGGCCAAGCACCCCACAAGGTGGGACGAAGGCCGTTCACCGCCTCCGGGTTGCACCACTGCTTCTCCCCCTGTGCCCCAACCTGTCACTGAAATCCAACCCACCTCTCAGGACACAGGCACAAGCATCTCCTGGCCTGGACCCACACCCTCACCTCCGCTGTCCTCGGCCCCATCGAGCAATGTCTCTCAGCTCTGCGTCCAGCCGTCGCTAGCACAAGCGTTGGAGCGAAAGCGCAAATACGCCGCCATGCACCCGCACGCTCAAGCTTTAAATGTCCACATTGCCAAACTGATCAGCCTGGAGATGCTCCCGTACAGACTTGTGGAAACGGAGGCTTTCAAAAACATGATGGCGGCGGCCCCGCGCTACTCGGTCGCCAGTCGCCACTATTTTTCACGTTGTGCCGTCCCAGCCATGCACGACCACGTTTCCCGCAACATTGTACGCGCCTTCACCAACGCGGTTACTGGGAAGGTCCACTCAACAACGGACACGTGGACAAGCACAGGCGGGCAGGGCCACTATATCTCCCTGACGGCACATTGGGTGAATTTAGTGGAGGCTGGGACCGCTCATGTCCTACCCACCCCCAGAATTGCTGGCCCCAGATCAGTGTGGGTATCTGCGTCGGTGTATTCCACCTCCACTAAACCTTCCTCCTCCTCCTACGCAACCTCTACCTCGCAATCAACACGTGTCAGCAGCAGCACGTCGCCAGCAGTCGGTGTCGTGCGGCGCGACACTACAGTGGTGGGCAAGTGTCAGGAGGCCATGCTGAAACTAATCAGCTTAGGAGAGAAGAGGCACATGGCCCACGAACTGTTGCATGGTCTGACAGAGCAGACCGACCGCTGTCTTTTGCTGCTGAGCCTCCAACCGGGTATAGTCGTGTGTGACAACGGCCGTAACCTAGTGGCAGCTCTGCAGCTCGGCAGCCTCACGCATGTGCCATGCCTGGCCCACATATTTAATTTGGTGGTTCAGCGGTTTATGAAAAGCTACCCACACTTGTCAGACCTCCTCGGCAAGCTGCGCCGGGTCAGTGCACATTTCCGCAAGTCCAACACGGACGCTGCCACCCTGCGGACCCTGCAACATCGCTTTAATCTGCCAGTGCACCGACTGCTTTGCGACGTGCCCCCACGGTGGAACTCTACGCTGCACATGTTGGCCAGGCTGTATGAGCAGCGTAGAGCTATAGTGGAATACCAACTCCAACATGGGCGGCGTAGTGGGGGTCAGCCTCCTCAATTCTTTACAGAGGAGTGGGCCTGGATGGCAGATATCTGCCAGGTCCTTGGAAACTTTGAGGAGTCTACCCAGATGGTGAGCGGCGATACTGCAATCATTAGCGTCACCATTCCTCTGTTATGCCTGCTGAGAAGTGCCCTGCAAAGCATAAAGACTGACGCTTTGCGGTCAGAACAGGAGACGGGGGAAGACAGTATGTGGCTGGATAGTCAGAGCACCCTCATGTCTATATCTCAGTGCGTTTTGGAGGAGGAGGAGGAGGGAGAGGAGCCTCAGGAGGAGGAGGGGGAAGAGACAGCTGGGCCCACTGCAGAGGGTACACATCCTGCTTGCCTCTCATCTGTTCAGCGTGTATGGCCTGAGGAGGAGGAGGAGGACCCTGAAAGTGATCTTCCTAGTGAGGACAGCGATGTGTTGCGTACAGGTACCCTGGCACACATGGCTGACTTCATGTTAGGATGCCTTTCTCGTGACCCTCGCGTTAGACGCATTCTGGCCACTACTTGGTGTACACACTGCTTGACCCACGGTATAAGGAGAACCTTTCCACTCTCATTCCCGAAGAGGAAAGGAGTTCGAGAGTGATGCTATACCACAGGGCCCTGATGGACAGACTGATGGTAAACTTCCCATCTGACAGCGCTAGTGCCAGAAGGCGCAGTTCCGAGGGCCAAGTAGCAGGGGAGGCACGGAGATCAGGCAGCATGTTCAGCGCAGGCAGGGGAACACTCTCCAAGGCCTTTGCCAGCTTTATGGCTCCCCAGCAAGACTGTGTCACCACTCCCCAGTCAAGGCTGAGTCGGAGGGAGCACTGTAAAAGGATGGTGAGGGAGTACGTATCTGATCGTACCACCATCCTCCGTGATGCCTCTGCTCCGTACAACTAATGGGTGTCAAAGCTGGACATGTGGCACGAACTCGCGCTGTATGCCCTGGAGGTGCTTGCTTGCCCTGCTGCTAGCGTCTTGTCAGAGAGGGGTAAGCGTACCCACCTGTGAACTGCCAGTGCCGACATGCTTACACTCGTAAAGATGAACAAAGCCTGGAGTTCCCCAGACTTCTCTTCTCCACCAGCAAAGAGCAGCGTTACCTAAACAATCTTTTCGCTGCAACCGCAGATAAAAGCACTGTTCTCTATCACCGTAAAAAAAGGGACATTTACCTCTGTTAATTTGTCTCTGATATTAGTCCTCCTGCTCCTCCTCCTGAAACATCCTGTCATAACGCTAAACTGCCAATTTTTCTGCTGCCCAAAAGGCTCATATAACTTTTGTCTAACAATATTTCAATGTTTCTAACTGAAGCATTGAAACTTCAACATGAACCAATTTTTTAACAGGGCTGCCTCCAGGCTCTGTTACAAATTAAGACAAATTAAAATATTAATTGGTTTCGCCTGTCCTCTTGGTTGAACAATTTTTCTGGGGTACATTTCTACTGTTGGTACAGCAATTTTTTTGGGCCTCGTCTACATTGTAATCCAAGTAATTTTACTGGCCTTCGCCTATACTCATGGTACACCAATGTGTCCGGGGTTGGCCTACACTCTTGCTTCAGACATGTCACCCGGGTCTGCCTGCCTATACTTCTGCCACAGTAATGCTACAGGGGTCTGCCTATACTTCTGCGATAGAAATGTTACTTCAGTCTGCCTATACTTCTGCTCCTGAAATGTTACTGGGGTCTGCCTACAGTAACATTTCATCTGAAGCAGTATACACAGACCCCAGTAACATTTCATTTGCAGCAGTATAGACAGACCCCAGTAACATTTCAGTAGTAACAGTATTATTTTTTCGGCCTACTGTGTGCGTTACAGTACCCCTGTCAGCCTCCAAGTGCAGGCCAATAATCGCCTAATTTTTACCAACTCTCAGTGTCTGCTGTATTCGTAATCCACCATGCTGAGGGGTAGGGGTAGGCCTAGAGGATGTGGCCGTGGGCGAGGGCGCCGAGGTCCAAGTGAGGGTGTGGGCAAAGACCGAGTACCTGGTCCAGGTGAATCGCAGCCGGCTGCTGAGGGATTAGGAGAGTGGAAAGTTTCTGGGGTCCCCAGCTTCATATCACACTTTTGTTCTGTGGCTTCACTGTTGTCCATTGGCTCTTATTCGTATCTGAAGCTTTGATTTTGCCCATGGAGGCAAAATCCACGGTGGTATCCCGGAACCTAGCCTGAACCTGGGCCCGCTAACATGGTTTCCACAAAGACTATAGCGGGTCCTGGTTATCCTGTATTGGCCTTGTAATGCCACCTCCTTTAAACCCCGCCCCTCCTCCTCCTCCAATGCAAACATTCTTGGCAAATGGTAAAGCTTTGGTCCCTCTTGCGGCAGTCCAAGAATTTCACCTTAACCGGCACAATAGGAATGCACCTCCCCCCCCCCCCCCCCCCTCCGTCCCTCTTAATCCTGGGCACAGTTCCGAAAACCAAAGAAATACAACCGGGGTGCTATTCGATTATCCCTCGCTAAAGCATTCAGCCGAGCGGTACAGCATTTGCAGGCTTCCATCTTGTTGTTGCAGATAATAATTACATGGTGTTGTGTCATGCTGAGGTAGGAATAGAGCCGACTCTCGAACACAGCATCCCTACAGGGCTGGGGACAGAGTAGCAGCAGGCACATATCCTTGGTGGAAGCAGGCCAGCTGAAAGCCACATACTCCCAGTCTGATTTTGAACTGATTGAAGAGGCCTTTACTTGTGATCATCTTTGGTAATTCCTGACCAAAGATGAGTGGTATAGCTAGAAACTTGCATTGCTAACACTTCGCAATGGTCAACAGAAAACATATGAATGAAGCCTTTCCATATTTCTGATTGAGATGAGGAGGAGTGCCTACTTTTAGTTCCTATAATATCCTTTTCATTGCTATCAAATGCCCCTCTTGTCTCAGAATATACTAGCTTTTCCACATAGCTGTTGTCACTTCTGCTTTTATTCTGTGGCTTTACTTTTGTCCAGTGGCTCTTAGGTGGATCTGAAGGTTTGATTTTGCCCATGGAGGCAAAATCCACGGTGGAGGCCCGGAACCAAGCCTGAATGTGGGCCCGCTAACGTGGTTCCCACACAGACTATAGCAGGTCCTGGTCATGCTGTCTTGGCCTTGTAATGCCACCTCCTCCTCCCGCTTGGGGTCAGGGGGTCAGCAATGCGCATCATGTATTTTCTCTCGAGTTACCACAGTTATCGGAGAAACTTGCTTGGGCCAAATGAGAGGAGTGTAACTGCATTAACGTTACAGGAGTCTGCCTATACTTCAGCTGCAGGAATGTTACAGGGGTCTGCCAATACCGCAGCTACATAAATGTTACTGGGGTCAGTCTATACTGCTGCAACTAAAATGTTACTGGGGTCTGTCTATACTGTAACTACAGAAATGTTACTGGGGTCTACCTAGACTTCTGCAACATAACTGTTATTGTGGTCAACTCATACGTTTGCTACAGGATTACTACAGGGGTCTGTGCATAGTATGGCTGCACTAAGTTTTCACATTGCGGTGTTCTACCTATCTGCCCCCCCCCCCCAAAAAAAACAGTCTGACTGGGGCATGCAGTGTGGGCCGAAGCCCACCTGCATTTTATCTGACATTAGCTCTGCTGTCCAGGGCACTGCAATGGGATTTATTTAGGTTCCGCCGGAGGCTTCCTGGGACCCACCCATGCTGTGGGTGCACACGGAATTCCCATTGCGGAGTTGTACCTGCCAGTGACTATTTATAAAAAAACCCAGTCTGACTGGGGAATGCAGAGTGGGCCAAAATCCACTTGTACTTTATCTGACGTTAGCTCTGCTGTGCAGGGCACTGCAATGGGATTTATTTATGTATCGCCGGTGGGTTCCAGGGAGCCACCCATGCTGTGGGTGCACACGGAATTCCCATAGGGAAGTTGTACCTGCCTGTGTCTATTTATAAAAAAAACCCAGTCTGACTGAGGAATGCAGTGTGGGCCAAAGCACACCTGTATTCTATCTCACGTTAGCTCTGCTGTCCGGGGCACTGCAATGGGATTTATATATGAACGGTCGGAGACTTCCTGGGACCCACCCATGCTGTGGGTGCACATGGAATTCCCATTGCGGAGTTGTACCTGCCGGTGACTATTTATAAATAACCCCAGTCTGACTGGGGAATGCAGAGTGGGCCAAAATCCACTTGTACTTTATCTGACGTTAGCTCTGCTGTGCAGGGCACTGCAATGGGATTTATTTATGTATCGCCGGTGGGTTCCAGGGAGCCACCCATGCTGTGGGTGCACACAGAATTCCCATAGGGGAGTTGTACCTGCCTGTGTCTATTTATAAAATAACCCAGTCTGACTGGGGCATGCAGTGTGGGCCAAAACCCACCTGTATTCTATCTCACGTTAGCTCTGCTGTCCGGGGCAGTGCAATGGGATTTATTTATGAACGGGCGGAGGCTTTCTGGGACCCACCCATGCTGTGGGTGCACACGGAATTCCCATTGCGGAGTTGTACCTGCCGGTGACTATTTATAAAAAAACCCAGTCTGACTGGGGAATATAGTGTTGGCCGAAGCCCACCTGTATTTCATCTGACGTTAGCTCAGCTGTGCAGGGCACTGCAATGGGATTTATTTATGTACCGCCGGTGGGTTCCATGGAGCCACCCATGCTGTGAGTGCACACGGAATTCCCATTGCGGAGTTGTACCTGCCTGTGTCTATTTATAAAAAATCCCAGTCTGACTGGGGCATGCAGTGTGGGCCGAAGCCCACCTGTACTTTATCTGACGTTAGCTCAGCTGTGCAGGGCACTGCAATGGGATTTATTGATGTACCGCCGGTGGGCTCCAGGGAGCCACCCATGCAGTGGGTGCACATGGAATTCCAATTGCGGAGTTGTACCTGCCTGTGACTATTTATATAAAGCCCCAGTCTGACTGGGGCATGCAGCATGGGCCAAAGCCCACCTGTATTCTATCTCACATTAGCTCTGTTGTCCGGGGCACTGCAATGGGATTTATTTATGAATGGTCGGTGGCTTCCTGGGACCCACCCATGCTGTGGGTGCACACAGAATTCCCATTGCCGAGTTGTACCTGCCGGTGACTATTTATAAAAAAACCCAGTCTGACTGGGGCATGCAGTGTGGGCCGAAGCCCACCTGCATTTTATCTGACATTAGCTCAGCTATCCGGGGGACTGCAATGGGATTTTTTTATGTACCGTCGGTGGCTTCCTGGGACCCACCCATGCTGTGGGTCCACAAAGACTTCCCTGAGCGGAGTTGTACCTGCCTGTGATTATTACTTTAAAAAACCCAGTCTTACTCGGGCATGCAGTGTGGGCCGAAGCCCACCTGTATTTTATCTGACGTTAGCTCAGCTGTCCGGGGCACTGCAATGGGATTTATTTATGTACCGCCGGTGGGTTCCAGGGAGCCACCCATGCTGTGGGTGCACACAGAATTCCCATAGCGGAGTTGTACCTGCCTGTGACTATTAATTAAAAAAAAAAAAACAGTCTGACTAGGGCATGCAGTGTTGGCCAAAGCTTACCTGTACTTTATCTGACGTTACCTCATCTATCCGGGGGACTGCAATGGGATTTATTTATGTACCGTTGGTGGCTTCCTGGGACCCACCCATGCAGTGTGTCCCGCAGGCAGTGCTTGTGCTTGGTTGGAGGTAGTGTGGTGCTTAGCTAAAGTGTGCCTTGCTAATGAGGGTTTGTCCGAAGTCTAGCTTGTTAGGGGGGGGGGCACTCTTGACGCTATTGTGGCTTAATAGTGGGACCTGGGAACCTGAAATGAAGCCCAGCATGTTGCCTCTCGCCTGCCCTATCCGTATCTGTGTCGTTTCCATCACATTTGTAGGTTTTGAAGATTTGCACAAATGAAAACCTTAGCGAGCGTCGGCGATATACAAAAATGCTCGAGTCGCCCATTGACTTCAATGGGGTTCGTTACTCGAAACGAACCCTCGAGCATTGCGGAACGTTCGACTCGAGCAACGAGCACCCGAGCATTTTGGTGCTTGCTCATCTCTAGTAAAGAGTACTGATTCTTGATGGTTATCCTGTTCAAGGCTCTATAATCGACACACGGCCGAAAACAGATCAGAAAAATCCTTGCTATAAGGAGGTAACTAGAGATGAGCGAGCACCAAAATGCTCGGGTGCTCGTTACTCGAGACAAACTTTTCGCGATGCTCGAGGGTTCGTTTCGAGTAATGAACCCCATTGAAGTCAATGGGCGACCCAAGCATTTTTGTATATCGCCGATGCTCGCTAAGGTTTTCATTTGTGAAAATCTGGGCAATTCAAGAAAGTGATGAAAACGACACAGCAACGGATAGGGCAGGCGAGGGGCTACATGTTGGGCTGCATCTCAAGTTCACAGGTCCCACTATTAAGCCACAATAGCGGCAAGAGTGCCCCCCCCAACAACTTTTACTTCTGAAAAGCCCTCATTAGCAATGGATACCTTAGCTAAGCACCACACTACCTCCAACAAAGCACAATCACTGCCTGCATGACACTCCGCTGCCACTTCTCCTGGGTTACATGCTGCCCAACCCCCCCCCCCCCCCCCCCCGCACGACGCAGTGTCCACAGCGCACACCAAATTGTCCCTGCGCAGCCTTCAGCTGCCCTCATGCCACGCCACACTCATGTCTATTTATAAGTGCGTCTGCCAGAGGACCCGCAGGCACACACTGCAGAGGGTTGGCACGGCTAGGCAGCGACCCTCTTTAAAAGGGGCGGGGCGATAGTCCACAATGCTGTACAGAAGCAATGAGAAATCAAATCCTGTGCCACCTCCATCTGGAGCTGCACACGTGGGCATAGCAATGGGGAACCTATGTGCCACACACTATTCATTCTGTCAAGGTGTCTGCATGCCCCAGTCAAACCGCGTTTTTTTATAAATAGTCACAGGCAGGTACAACTCCGCAATGGGAATTACGTGTGCACCCACAGCATGGCTGGCTCCCTGGAACCCACCGGCGGTACATAAAAATATCCCATTGCATTGCCCATCACAGCTGAGGTAATAATGTCATGTTTAATGCAGGTGGGCTTCGGCCCACACTGCATGCCCCAGTCAGACTGGGGTTCTTTAGAAGTGGACACAGATGCATTTACAACTCCCTGTGGACCCACAGCATGGGTGGGTGCCAGGAAGCCACCGGCGGTACATAAAAATATCCCATTGCATTGCCCATCACAGCTGAGGTAATAATGTCATGTTTAATGCAGGTGGGCTTCGGCCCACACTGCATGCCCCAGTCAGACTGGGGTTCTTTAGAAGTGGACAAAGATGCATTTACAACTCCCTGTGGACCCACAGCATGGGTGGCTCCCTGGAACCCACCGGCGGTACATAAAAATATCCCATTGCATTGCCCATCACAGCTGAGGTAATAATGTCATGTTTAACGCAGGTGGGCTTCGGCGCACACTGCATGCCCCAGTCAGACTGGGGTTCTTTAGAAGTGGACACAGATGCATTTACAACTCCCTGTGGACCCACAGCATGGGTGGCTCCCTGGAACCCACCGGCGGTACATAAATATATCCCGTTGCAGTGCCCAACGTCAGCTGTAATGCAGGTGGGCTAAAAATTAATTTGATTACACTGTAGGCGAGGGCCCCCAAAAATTGGTGTATCAACAGTACTAATGTACAGCAGAAAAATTGCCCATGCCCAACCAAGAGGGCAGGTGAAACCCATTAATCGCTTTGGTTAATGTGGCTTAATTGGTAACTAGGCCAGGAGGCAGCCCAGTTAAAATAAAAATTGGTTGAGGTGAAAGTTTCAACGCTTTAATGAGCATTGAAACGTATAAAAATTGTTTAGAAAAATTATATGACTGAGCCTTGTGGGCCTAAGAAAAATTGCCCGTTCGGCGTGATTATGTGAGGTTTCAGGAGGAGGAGCAGGAGGAGGAGGAGGAATATTATACACAGATTGATGAAGCAAAAAGGTCCCCGTTTTTGATGGGGATACAGAACGATGCTTCCATCCGCGGGTGCAGCCTACGTATTGCTTAGGTATCGCTGCTGTCCGCTGGTGGAGAAGAGAAGTCTGGGGAAATCCAGGCTTTGTTCATCTTGATGAGTGTTAGCCTGTCGGCACTGTCGGTTGACAGGCGGGTACGCTTATCTGTGATGATTCCCCCAGCCGCACTAAACACCCTCTCTGACAAGACGCTAGCCGCAGGACAAGCAAGCACCTCCAGGGCATACAGCGCGAGTTCAGGCCACGTGTCCAGCTTCGACACCCAGTAGTTGTAGGGGGCAGAGGCGTCACGGAGGACAGTCGTGCGATCGGCTACGTACTCCCTCACCATCCTTTTACAGTGCTCCCGCCGACTCAGCCGTGACTGGGGAGCGGTGACACAGTCTTGCTGGGGAGCCATAAAGCAGTCAAGGGCCTTAAAGAGTGTTCCCTGCCTGTGCTGTACATGCTGCCTGATCTACGCGCCTCCCCTGCTACCTGGCCCTCGGAACTGCGCCTTCGGCCACTAGCGCTGTCGTATGGGAAGTTTACCATCAGTTTGTCCGCCAGGGTCCTGTGGTATAGCAACACTCTCGAACCCCTTTCCTCTTCGGGTATGAGAGTGGAAAGGTTCTCCTTATACCGTGGGTCGAGCAGTGTGTACACCCAGTAATCCGTAGTGGCCAGAATGCGTGTAACGCGAGGTTCACGAGAAAGGCATCCTAACATGAAGTCAGCCATGTGTGCCAGGGTACCTGTACGCAACACATGACTGTCCTCACTAGGAAGATCACTTTCAGGATCCTCCTCCTCCTCCGGCCATACACGCTGAAAGGATGACAGGCCAGCAGCATGTGTACCCTCACCAGTGGGCCAAGCTGTCTCTTCCCCCTCCTCCTCATCTTCCTCCTCCTCCTCCTCCTCCTCACCGCGCTGAGATATAAACAGGAGGGTCCTGTGACTATCCAGCGACATACTGTCTTCCCCCGGCTCTGTTTCCGAGCGCAAAGCGTCTGCCTTTATGCTTTGCAGGGAACTTCTCAAGGGGCATAGCAGAGGAATGGTGACGCTAATGATTGCAGCATCGCCGCTCACCACCTGGGTAGACTCCTCAAACTTTCCAAGGACCTGGCAGATGTCTGCCAACCAGGCCCACTCTTCTGAAAATAATTGAGGAGGCTGACTCCCACTGCGCTGCCCAAGTTGGAGTTGGTATTCCACTATAGCTCTACGCTGCTCATAGAGCCTGGCCAACATGTGGAGCGTAGAGTTCCACCGTGTGGGCACGTCGCACAGCAGTCGGTGCACTGGCAGATTAAACCGATGTTGCAGGGTGCGCAGGGTGGCAGCGTCCATGTGGGACTTGCGGAAATGTGCGCAGAGCCAGCGCACCTTTCCGAGCAGGTATGACAAGCGTGGGTAGCTTTTCAGAAAGCGCTGAACGACCAAATTAAAGACGTGGGCCAGGCATGGCACGTGCGTGAGGCTGCCGAGCTGCAGAGCCGCCACCAGGTTACGGCCGTTGTCACACACGACCATGCTCGGTTGGAGGCTCAGCGGCGCAAGCCAGCGGTCGGTCTTCTCTGTCAGACCCTGCAGCAGTTCGTGGGCCGTGTGCCTCTTATCTCCTAAGCTGAGTAGTTTCAGCATGGCCTGCTGACGCTTGCCCACCGCTGTGCTGCCACGACGCGCGACACCGACTGCTGGCGACGTGCTGCTGCTGACACATCTTGATTGCGAGACAGAGGTTGCGTTGGAGGAGGAGGAGGAGGAGGGTGCTTTAGTGGAGGAAGCATACACCGCCGCAGATACCACCACCGAGCTGTGGCCCGCAATTCTGGGGGTGGGTAGGACGTGAGCGGTCCCAGGCTCTGACTCTGTCCCAGCCTCCACTAAATTCACCCAATGTGCCGTCAGGGAGATGTAGTGGCCCTGCCCGCCTGTGCTTGTCCACGTGTCCGTTGTTAAGTGGACCTTGGCAGTAACCGCGTTGGTGAGGGCGTGTACAATGTTGCGGGAGACGTGGTCGTACAGGGCTGGGACGGCACATCGGGAAAAATAGTGGCGACTGGGAACTGAGTAGCGCGGGGCCGCCGCCGCCGCCATCATACTTTTGAAGGACTCCGTTTCCACAACCCTATACGGCAGCATCTCCAGGCTGATAAATTTGGCTACGTGCACGTTTAGCGCTTGAGCGTGCGGGTGCGTGGCGGCGTACTTGCGCTTGCGCTGAAACACTTGCGCTAGCGACGGCTGGACGGTGCGCTGAGAGACATTGGTGGATGGGGCCGAGGACAGCGGAGGTGAGGGTGTGGGTGCAGGCCAGGAGACTGTAATGCCTATGTCCTCACAGCGGGGTTGGATCTCAGTGGCAAGTTGGGGCACAGGGGGAGAGGCAGCGGTGCAAACCAGAGGCGGTGAACGGCCTTCGTCCCACCTTGTGGGGTGCTTGGCCATCATATGTCTGCGCATGCTGGTGGTGGTGAGGCTGGTGGTGGTGGCTCCCCGGCTTATCTTGGTGCGACAAAGGTTGCACACCACTGTTCGTCGGTCGTCTGCACTCTCAGTGAAAAACTGCCAGACCTTTGAGTACCTCGGCCTCTGCAGGGTGGCATGGCGCGAGGGGGTGCTTTGGGAAACAGTTGGTGGATTATTCGGTCTGGCCCTGCCTCTACCCCTGGACACCGCACTGCCTCTTGCAACCTGCCCTGCTGCTGCCCTTGCCTCCCCCTCTGAAGACCTGTCCTCAGTAGGCGTAGCAAACCAGGTGGGGTCAGTCACCTCATTGTCCTGCTGCTCTTCCTCAGAATCCTCGGTGCGCTCCTCCCTCGGACTTAATGCCCTTACTATTACCTCACTGATAGACAACTGTGTCTCATCGTCATCGGCCTCCTTACCCACTAAAAGGTCTTGAGACAGTTGCCGGAAGTCCCCAGCCTCATCCCCCGGACCCCGGGAACTTTGCAATAGTTGGGCATCAGTCACGAGATACTCCTCTGGTGGGAGAGGAACCACTGCTGCCCAATCTGAGCAGGGGCCCGAGAACAGTTCCTGGGAGTCTGCCCGCTCCTCAGAATGTCTCATTTTCATGGAGTGAGGAGGCTGGGAGGAAGGAGGAGGAGCAGCCAGAGGATTCTGAGTTGCAGCAGTGGACGGCGCAGAACTGTGGGTGGACGATAGATTGCTGGAAGCACTTTCTGCCATCCACGACAGGACCTGCTCACACTGCTCATTTTCTAATAAAGGTCTACCGCGTGGACCCATTAAATGTGCTATGAATGTGGAGACGCCAGAAACGTGCCTCTCTCCTAATCCCGCAGCAGTCGGCTGCGATACACCTGGATCAGGAGCTCGGCCTGTGCCCACACCCGGACTAGGGCCTCCGCGTCCTCGGCCGCGCCCACGTCCTCTAGGCCTACCCCTACCCCTCAGCATGCTGTATTACCAGTAATGCAGAAACAGAACGCTGTAATTAAATGTGCCGCTTATTGGCCTGTGGTTGGAGGCTGACTTCGCTTACGGAACACCAGGAAATAATTTGGCGCACGCCTGCTGTAACACTTAGCTGGCTGCGTATTTATTTGTAGAACTACTACCCCCAGCACACACGGACCCAGAACACTGAGCCCAGTGACAGGCAGGCCAAATAGATTTTTTGCCCAATATTTTTTTGAAAAGGACCACTGCGTATATTCAATCAATAATATATGTCTTCTGGCCCTGCCTACACAATTCTGTCCCTGGAGTGTGTCATAGAACTGCAGAGTGTTGCACTGTTATTAACTGCAACAGAGCGGTGATTTCACAGCCAGGAAATATTTTGGTGCACGCCTGCTGTAACACTTAGCTGGCTGCGTATTTATTTGTAGAACTACTACCCCCAGGACACACGGACCCAGAACACTGAGCACAGTGACAGGCAGGCCAAATAGATTTTTTGCCCAATATTTTTTTGAAAAGGACCACTGCGTATATTCAATCAATAATATATGTCTTCTGGCCCTGCCTACACACTTCTGTCCCTGGAGTATTACTGCAGGGCGCAATGCTCTGCACGGCCGATATACCAAAAAAAAAAAATGTGCAACACTGCAAAAAGCAGCCTCCACAGTACTGCACACGGTTAGATGTGGCCCTAAGAAGGACCGTTGGGGTTCTTGAAGCCTACACTAATTCCTAACAGTCTCCCTATAGCAGCTCCGGCACCAACAACACTGTCCCTCAGCTATGTCACAACACATCTGAGGCGAGCCGCGGGAGGGGCCGATTTTTATACTCGGGTGACACCTGATCTCGCCAGCCACTCACTGCAGGGGGGTGGTATAGGGCTTGAACGTCGCAGGGGGTAGTAGTAATGCCTTCCCTGTCTTTCAATTGGCCAGAAAAGCGCGCTAACGTCTCAGAGATGAAAGTGAAAGTAACCCGAACACCGCGTGGTGCTCGTTACGAGTAACGAGCATCTCGAACACGCTAATACTCGAACGAGTATCAAGCTCGGACGAGTACGTTCGCTCATCTCTAGAGGTAACCCCTTTGCCTTACACTCAGTGGAATGCCCCTGGACTAAGACCAAATGCTCACTGCAACCTTGCCCCTATTGCACTAGTTCAGAGGTGGACCAATCAAAATGGGGATTGTGAAGCCGGACCCCGGGTAACCCAAGGACTAAATCAATGGAAAGGCTCTCCATCACCAGAAAAGAACACATCTCAGAATGTAGTGCCCCTATGGAAAAAAAACTAGTTCAGGAGTCCTCTTACTGATTAACCCCACTGACAACGGAGTGGAATTGATACAGGAGACCCGGATGGGAGGATTCACCGGTAAAAGACATGCAGACATACACTTGACGAACTCAAAATTACCGAAGTTCGCAGCAACCCCTGAATTAATGAAGGCCCAACTGTGGAGGCGATGAGCATTATACGAAATTGAGAACGGCACAAACAATTTGGAACATTCCGGAAGTACCTGCGCTCCTAGGCAATCCCTCCAGACGGCGTCGGTTTTTAAAGAATTCACATCATTGCACTTTTTCACTGAAGCAATGTCCCGCACACGCTCCCTCATTCTTGTTTTCAGTTTTCTCGAAGTGAGACCTATGTACATTTTGTTGCATGGCCAAGTCACCTGATAGATGACATCGGTAGTACTAGAGCAGATATTTCAAACTGTCTTGTACCATCAGCCGATTGAAATTGTGAAGTGCGTGGGAAAGAGCCCGGCCAGGGTTTTGAAGTAAAAGGGTTTCTCGGTTTTGAGATACAGTGGCTATGAACCAAAATATCACGTAGATTTCTACCACGTTTAGCCTTCAATGTAGACCTCATTGGTAAGACCTGTGCAAGAATCTGGTCAGAGCGCAAAATGTGCCAGTGTTCCTGCAGTGCCAATCGCATTGCAGACCGTTTGTCATTACACGTTGAAATAAAACGAATGCAGTTCGCAGCCCGTTTTGGTTCCTTATTGGGGTAGAACAGCTCAAATCTAGGGGTACTTTTAGCTCTCAATTAACCCCTTCATATATCTTTTGGACTATATCCCCATTATTTAAATCTATTTGCTGGGTCTCTTGATTGAGACTCAAATTTCGAGTCGCTTGATCTTTTGCCGCATCCTCAGGAACTGTCCAGCTGGGACGGCCCTAATAGTAGATGGAATATGTGAAGATGTAGCATGCAACAGGGAATTGACGGAGGAGGGCTTGGGGTAAACATCCATTTGTATATTATTTTACTTATTTCTCTCCACCACTACAAGAAAGTCGACACGTGAATAACTATGTTGACTTGTTAATTTGACGTCGTAATTATTTGGATTTAGACAATCAATGAAATCCAACAGACTCCCCTCCTTCCCCCACCAAATCAAAAATAAATCATCACGTATGGCTACATTGATGGAAAAATAAGAAAAATTATAGCTCTTAGAATGCGGGGTCAAAACACAAATGAAAAGTCAAAAAGATCTGTACAAACTCTATATCTGAGATCTGACTCTGCACTAAAAGTTTATAATTAGTGTTGACTAATTATTAAAATACAGTCAAGCTTCAAGTTTCGTTGACTTCTAGTTTCGCAGGTTTCCAGTTTTACAGATTTTTCAAGCCAGAATTTTGCCTCTACTTTCGATGGCTGCTTCTAGTTTCGTCAGCTGGCTGTGATTGGCTGAGAGGGCTGTCACTCAGCTGATTCAGCCAATTAGAGCAATCTGTTGCTGGAAGGGGGGGGGGGGGGGGGGAATTCCATCCCTGTCACTAGCAATAGATGCCTTGCTGGCTTGACAAGAGCCGGGCAACCGGCCAGAAGCTCCGAAAGCTGCGGTAGGGACCCCAAGGGCACCTGAAAGGTGAGTATTAATGCTACCTGCAGTCCTATGTAACATCACAGATAACACACAGTGATAACTCTTAGGACAGATAATGTATTAGATGTGACCTCCAGTCCTATGTAACACCACAGATACATTAGGCTGCTTCTTTTGGTATTAAAAACCATATTTATTTTCTATTAAATGTGGTTTGGTGTGTTTTCTGGAATGTCTAGAACGAATTAATTGGATTTACATTGATTGCTATGGAAATAATTACCTCAAGTTTCATTGGTTTCAAGTTTGGCCAATTGCTTTCAGACGGATTACCAATGAAACTAGAGGTTTGCTGGAATTTGCAGTGACCGACTGACCAGATTTAAAAAAAATAATTGTGAATTGAGACTCCCTTTTCCAACTTCCATTAAAATCAGTAACAGCAAGAATCGGGTTCTCTAATTTGGCCTTCAAAATGTCCCTGAAAAAACAGTGGAGGTGGTGGTGGCCCGGTGGGCAGCACTGCTGATTCACACCTAGATCTCCGCAACTGCAAGGCAAACGCACTGCACCAACACACCCGTCCCCTCTGCTCCAAGTAGGAAGCCAATAGTTTGGCAATTTTTGCAAAAAATCATCCAATCCAATTTAGCAAAAATGGACCCAATTTTATCGCCCAGCCAATCATGATGATTAACAAAAGTTATAGAGGGCATTCCTAAATAACGGTGTGTGCCTGTCAGCCCTGCCTGCTATGAGCTGGACCAAGTGGTAATTAGGGTATATTTACACTTCATCCGGCGGTCTCTAGTGGGCACAGCGCCGCTGGTCAGGTGATGCAGCATTTCCGCTATGTGTAAATGTACCATCAATGTGCAAAATCCTTTCCCTGGATGAGAATACTCTTCAGCGATGTGAGGGCCCATTCACACCGGCGCTTAGGGCTTCAGTCACAATTCTGTTGTAAGAGCAGAAAAACAGATTGAAAACATAAATAAGTGTTCCCCCTTTTTTCCCCTTTGATTTCAATGGGTTTTCAAAAAGCGGAAAGCAAACGGAAAGCTTTCTATTTGCTTCTGTTCCGTTAAGTTTCTATTTTTCCGCACTGGAACAAGTAGTGCAGCGCTATTAATTCATTAAAAAATGTGAACCTAACGATATGGAGGAAAACAGAGGTTTTTCTGTTTGATTTCTTTTTATTTGAAAACCCAATAAAATTTCCCTTTTCTGCTCCAAAAATGAAAGAGAAACAGAATTGTGGCTGAAGCCCTAAATGCAGGTGTGAATGGGCCCTAAATGGGATTTCATATAGTTTTGTCATTACATATGGACTTGTCAGAAATTTTGATCACTGGAGGTCTGAGTGCCGAGACCCCAACCCATCACTAGAACAAGTCAGCTAAAAATCTCATCAGTGCTGTCCCTGCTATCTGGCTGAAGACGGGCTCAATATAAAGACTAAGGCCCATCCTCAGCGAACCAGCAGTGACAGCGCTGGGATGAGGCTTCAGCTGCTTCATTCTAGCAATCAGTGGGGTCTCAGCATCTGCACCCCCAGCGATCAAAACTTTTCACGTGTTCCAAAGACATATCAACAGTTTTTAGAAAGCGCACTTCTTTATGTGACATAAATGTGAGACCTTATAAATGGATTCCTAAAACTTTTCTTTCCCCTGTTTTATATTTAGAAAAATGGAGAATTGTGTTATTCTAGTGCTGAATGTGATAGTGGGTGTTGCGCCAGGAGCCGCAATAGTTATAGATAGTTATAGAGCTGCTGAATGTAGACCAAAAGGAGGAGCTCAGAAATGTCTCGGCCAGGTGAGTACCTGTCACCAGCTGCTGTCCTGGTTTCTCCTCCATATTTACAAAAAAGGCCTCATTCACATGAACTTTGAATTGTTATATTTTACACCATATACTTCTGACATGGATTTCACAGCTTAATGCGCCGAGACAAACAACAAAATGACCCCCCCCCCCCCCCACACACACACACACACACACTTTGAAAAACTTGTACTTATTCTGTCAAGAAAGGCACAGGGTGGCGATATGCCCCAGAACAATGCCCGGTGACACTTCATGGCCTATGATCTAGCTGTGGCTAACGCTCTAACTTGGCATCTGGGACACAGGCAGGATCTATCATACATGACACATGGATATAAAGGTTTTGTTTAGTAGTTCACATCACAAAGAGCAAGTAAAATAAAAGAGTGTTCACTGCTGAGCGGTGGTGAAAGTATGGTAGGCTCTTTTATGCTGCGTAAATACGCATACGTGCACTGATGCATTGTAAACCAATGCATCAGAGGAGCAGCGTATTGCAGACGGGTGTGAACTGATATCGAGGTGTAGCTGATACCATCGTACCATTGTGCCACATTGATAAGCCCTCCCCATAGCGGGGTATACCTCAATAAACCCACTCCATAGCGAGCTACACCTCAATAAACCCACCCCATAGCGAGCTACACCTCAATAAACCCACCCCATAGCGAACTACACCTTGACAAACCCACCCTATAGTGAGCTATACCTCAATAAACCCACCCCATAGTGAGCTGCACCTCGACAAACCCACTCCGTAGTGAGCTACACCACAATAAACCCACCCAATAATGTGCCAGACCACAATAAACCCACCCAATAATGTGCCAGACCACAATAAACCCCCCCAATAATGTGCCAGACCACAATAAACCTCTCGTCATCAATGCTGATTTGTGCCTTGAAAGATCTTTGAACTGCTGACCCCTCTGCATACAGCCACTTCTATCACTATACTATTATATAGCTATAATAACCCCGTAGAACACCAACATAACACACAATACCCCATAATGTACAATAACAGCCCCGCTACAATGTCACCAACTGCAGTCATATAGAGACAAACATGATGCCCCCTGGACCTCATACAATACATAAGGGGGTCACACGGGGCAGAAACCTTCTGAACAACAACCCACATGTAGATTTTCCTGCTCCTTCTGACTTCGGATTCCACTATTATATTACAGTGATTAAATCCGCAGCGCCTTTCCTGCGACAATTACAGCACGCTGCGGATGTGAAGTCTGCGGCGTGACTATTTCCCGCTGTGAGTGAATGGGGTCAGTAACATTACATCACTTATATTGCACAGCGCATTGTTGCAGGATATCTGCGTGCCATCTACAAGTCCGCTGTGTGTGACCCCTCATTGTATCATACAGCATCTGGGGGGTGCTGAACTGTAGAGCGAGTCATACCCCATATAGCTTCTAATATCACCATATGGGGACTAAATAACCCCCATATAGCTTCTAATATCCCCATATGGGGACTAAATAACATCCCATATAGCTTCTAATATCACCATATGGGGACTAAATAACCCCCATATAGCTTCTAATATCACCATATGGGGACTAAATAACCCCCATATAGCTTCTAATATCACCATATGGGGACTAAATAACCCCCATATAGCTTCTAATATCACCATATGGGGACTAAATAACCCCCATATAGCTTCTAATATCACCATATGGGGACTAAATAACCCCCATATAGCTTCTAATATCCCCATATGGGGACTAAATAACATCCCATATAGCTTCTAATATCACCATATGGGGACTAAATAACCCCCATATAGCTTCTAATATCACCATATGGGGACTAAATAACCCCCATATAGCTTCTAATATCACCATATGGGGACTAAATAACCCCCCATATAGCTTCTAATATCCCCATATGGGGACTAAATAACATCCCATATAGCTTCTAATATCACCATATGGGGACTAAATAACCCCCATATAGCTTCTAATATCCCCATATGGGGACTAAATAACCCCCATATAGCTTCTAATATCACCATATGGGGACTAAATAACCCCCATATAGCTTCTAATATCACCATATGGGGACTAAATAACCCCCATATAGCTTCTAATATCCCCATATGGGGACTAAATAACCCCCATATAGCTTCTAATATCACCATATGGAGACTAAATAACCCCCCATATAGCTTCTAATATCCCCATATGGGGATTAAACCCCCATATAGCTTCAATATCACCATATGGGGACTAAATAGCCCCCCCTATAGCTTCAATATCACCATATGGGGACTAAGTAACCCCCATATAGCTTCTAATATCACCATATAGGGACTAAATAACCCCCCATATAGCTCCTAATATCACCATATGGGGACTAAATAACCCCCATATAGCTTCCAATATAACCATATGGGGACTAAATAACCCCCCATATAGCTCCTAATATCACCATATGGGGACTAAATAACATCCATATAGCTTCTAATATCACCATATGGGGACTAAATAACCCCCATATAGAGCTGTCAAGGCAACATGAAATGTACTGTTAGTAAAGATTACTCTCGTCGCTCTTTAGGCCCATCCACCCATGTAGCACCGCCATCTCTCAGCGGAGTCATGCAGCAGCGTTCCTCTTATGTTTTACAATGGCGGAGGAGCAGCTGGAGGGAAGCATTACTCCATGACCCCCATATACAGGCATCCCTCCTCCAATCCCATCACGTTATAACTATACACCGAATGGCCTCTTTATTAGAGACCCGTTGCCATTCTTAAACAGCTCCTAGGGTGGTTTTACACAGGCAATAAAAACGTGCGATTTCCACACAATGCGAGAGGGAGTAAAAACAATAAATTATGAAATCAATGATTTTCAATGGTTTCCTTCACACTTGTGATGTTTTCACTCTGCGATGTTGCTGGGAAAAAACGTTGTGTTTTTGATCTCCCATGTTTCCCTATGGAGCTTCCTTTGTATTGCATCGCAAAGAACAAAACTGCAATTTTCGTGCAATGTGTTGGGATCTTTTTGAACAATAATTTTTATTGAGTTTTCATTTATGCATACAAAGGCACAGCAGTATGGAAAGGTTTCCGGTTCTAATACAAGAATGTAGTCACAAGCCTTGTGTCTTCTGAAAGGGAATATAAACGAAACAATAGCATTCCATTGTTATTTTAATTCACAGCTTTCAGTGCTATCTTCAGGAAGAACATTATAAAATGAGCAACCATGGCCTGGCCAGGGCCAATTAGTATTTCAAAGGGGGAGAAAGAAGGGTTGGATGGTGGGGGTTGGGGGGGGGGGGGGGGGTATTCCCTCTTTCTCAAGACCGCCGCCCCTAAGGGCAGAGGCATCAGGTAATCATGTTTAGGTTAATAGGCTCATCCCCGTCGTAGGAAGGGCATCATTTATCCATGGGGTCCATATACTCAGAAATGTATCACTTTATCTTCTGCTATAGAGGTTAGCCTTCCATTTACCGGATCCCAGTTCATGCGGCGTGCAATGTGTTTTTAACGTTAGAAAGTATTATTGACTTTTGCGCTTAAAAATAATCCCCGCAGAGTCCGTGTGATCGCGCCTTATTCCTGTTTATGGAGGCGTTGTTCCCAACAGAACTTCTATAGGAAAAGAAGTCCATAACACTTGAAATTCCGTATGAATGAGGTGTAAGTCTGCGATCAGACGGATGTTTGTGAGTTGTGTGTGAGAATCCAGGGCCCAACTCGCAGCGGACCGCACGTGGATGTACGTCCATGTGATGTCTGAGCGGCGGGTAGCGGACATTACATATCCTGCTCATCCATGACACGGACTGGAACAGGACAGGATCCACGTGAAATAACACTCATGTGAAGGGCCTGATTGTCATATATGGGTCCGTGTGCCGTGAAATACACGGACAGCACAGATGGGGAACAACCGCCTGAACTGTCCCTAACAGCCTCTCCTTCCTGGTGTGAAGTAATAATTGTGGCCGATCTCAGGAAGGAGAACAACGAGACAAAGAGAATTCCAATCACATCACATTTATGTCTCTCTTGCATTTAGAACAATGGAGATCGGTGTGTTAAAAATGCACAATGTAACAGCAGATGTTGTCGTTCGCCACGCACAGGGATCGTTCGTCTGAGACGTAGATGTGAACCAAGAGCAGCAGAAAATGCGCCCTGCAGCCTTCCGGTGAGTATCTGTAAGCAGCTGATGTATTCATTTCTTCCTTCGTTGTGTACAGAATTCCCAGGTGCCGCTCCCTCACATGGGCGCCCCATCCGTGTGTTGTGTGATGTGCGGGCACCACAGATTACATGTCCTGTTCTCATGCGACACATAATAGAACATGTGGTGATTCTTCAGCCTCCACTCCTAATAGCACAAATACGGTTATTTCCCTTCATTGTCGGCTTTACTAAATATTTGCATTGCCCACAAAATAAGCCTCCTGCAGCCTCTTATCTTAGAGCTCTACATGCTGCGGTTCCTCTGTTACTCCTCCTGGCAGTGTATGAATACCTACACACCCGGTACTTGTACCCGCAGCAGTGAGGTGACAGGAGCCTCTACTACAAATTACCACAATCTGTGGCGCCCCCTAAAACCTCGTGTTCCGTCTCTACAAGCTGCGCGGCCAAAACCTGTGCTGAGGAGCCGCGATATTATTCACACGGAGGAGGTTAATGCTCAAGTGTGAAGCTGACAGAATTTGGACAAAACTTGGAGCATTCAGGGCCCATTCACACCGCCGTATCCCCTGTCCGCACAACACGACTGATCTGCTTGGGTGGAGTCAGATGTAGACATGTGATGCGGATGTCCTGCTGTCACCCCGATTTACAGACCAAAATCACCAGGAAAGAGCGGATTGGGGAAAAAGCTGAAAATACAAAGTTACATTTTCACCGTGTTTATTACACTTGTTGACAGGAAAAGTGCGGAAAAAAGTGACAACAATTCGTCCTTCTTGGGTTTTTTTTTTGCGCATCTGAAAACCACAGTGAATACAGACGCAATATGCAAGCAGAGAAACGCGCAAAAACATCCAACATACACGAGAGGAAACAACGGTGCGCTCTTCATGGGCTACATTGCGTTCGCAGGTGTGAATGAGCCCTTACAGACCATGTGTTTATATATGTGCTATATATATATATATATTTTTTTTTTATTATTTTCACGGGCCGAATGTCTTTTTGCTTTTTGATTCTTTGACCAGGATCACACATTATAATCAGTGGATTGATGTAAAATATAAAACGCTCTTGTTCGGCGTGGGCGTAATGTCTTCTTTATTTACGCACCCCTTGAAATTAATAGGATGTTTAAATTACATCATTTCGTGCGCCTTCCATTCTTTTTCTTTAAAAACCGGATTTCAATCAGATGACATTTCTGTATTAAAAACACAAACCCTGATGTAAAACGCACCGACAAAGGGACCTCAGTCATTGTTTTCTGACTATAATTCCCTTCGTCATGTGAATAAGGACTAATTCAGTGTAAACCGGCGTGCGGTGGGAGACGTAGCGTCAGACGGGACATTCTCTGTAACTGGACCCCCCGCCTCACGCTGCGTCTCCCACCGCTGATCCTACATGTTAGTGACAGATGTGGTTAGGAGTCACAAGTGTCTTCATTAACCCTATCATCTCTTTCTTTAGACTGTTCTTTTGACGTACTTTGACTGCCCGTGTGCGGATGGACTTATATGTCAGAAGGACCAGACGGGCGATTTCACCTGCAAGAAGCCCGGCACAGCCAATAACTGAATCTAAGATGAGAAAGTATCCGCCGGATTCTACACGGATCTACAAGAAGTTGTCAGTCTTAGGGTTTCTACCCACTCACATTTTTTTTATGTCAATTGGACTTTCGAATGTTAAAATCGCATCGCACAAAAATCGCAAGTTTGTGCTTTGCGATTTTTAACATTAGAAAATCACATTGACATTTGCATTAAAAAAACACTAGTGTGTAGGAGCCCTTGTGGAAATAAAGCTTCTACAACGTCCTTATATGTTTTGTCTTTCTTCGCTGTTTTCAAGATCTCTGCTTGCTGTCAGTAAATGAAAACATTGACATTCAGAGGCTGAGAAGCCGTCACCTTGTCTGCCTCACACGGCAGCAGTTTGTTACAATGTAGCAGCCAGGAGTCTAGAACAGGAGTAATAGGAGGACTGCTGATGTGTGGAGCTCATAGAGGAATCTATAAAGGGCTTATCCAGATGGACTGGTTCTCACATCCGTGTGCTCTGCGTGTTTACAACTGACTTCATACTTACATTACACTGACCTGTTACAGTCAATGTGACTGCAGACAGGTAGAATTTATTATGCTGTTCTCCTTTCCTGTAGTCCTAACAGCAGCACATGTAGATATGGGGATCTATTCCCCAACCACATGCTTTGGAGAGTTAATTCAAATTCTGTACAAACCCAATAAGAAGGACTTTAGCTCCTCCCCCTTTTGTCTACAAACAGATGTAGAGAAAAATACTTTATTGGTTGGGTAGATATGTGCTGCTGTTAGATCTGCAGGAAAGAAGTATAGCATAATAACTTCTGGCTTCCTTGGGTATCCTCACACAGCAGCCATATACATACGGGGGGAGAAGGATTTATTAAGGGTGGGAAAGACCAGAAATAAAAACTGAAGAACCGGACTAAAAGTCTTCTCCATAGAGAGGTCCATCTTACACAGAAGGTGTGTTGTGTGCTCCATGTGCCGATGCTCTCAGCCAGATACCGCATCTTCTGCCCCTGATGTTGCTGTGACTCTGGTATAGCGAGTCTGACGTCTTCTGGATGGAGACCTTCACTTTTATATGAAGTGATAACAGGGTCTCTCGGTCACCTAGCTATGGTGGGCTGGGGGGATTTTTCCCTTTCTTTGGGATCTGTGTGAGCACAGACAACTGATCTGTCCAAACTCTCAGCTGGGATAGGTCTATTCTCAGACACTGCCCCTGTATAGTGTCTATGAGCACCTTCCCTAATCCCAGGTAGGTTCAGCGCACAAGGCCGGCAGAACAATTACCTGATTCACATTGGAGAAAAAATATCCATTGCGTCTGAATATCACTTTATCCTCAAGGAAGAATAGATAAGGCTCTTTGACAGTCAAGACCCATAGATCACTGATCTGTTTGGCTGATGTAAGTGACACCAGGAACGCCATCTTTCCGGACAGGAATATCAAGTCCATTTCCTGTAAATATTAGGAGCACTCACATAGCTTTCAATTTTGGGAAAGGGTTGACTTTAGCTGTCTTCAGTCTCTGAATGCCATTATGAACCGCTTTGTCAACCACAAGGGTCTTTCGCTAGAGACTTACCTGAGCCCTTTCTCAAATCTATCCTGTGGAAAATGGAGCATCACTCCTAAATATGGTTCCTCTACTAAAAGCCTTCCTTGTTCACACTATTTATGAAGATGGACACTATACAAGTATAGGCACTTTGAGTTGCATTTCTTAGGTAGCCGAATGGGTTCAGGTTTCTGCCTCTGATTGTTACGTCTGTGCAAGCCGTGGGAACAACAACCTACATGAACACAAGCCAAATAAGACAGGAGGGAAAGAATATGCATTCTGACACCAACAACATACATAAATCAAACATACAAACAACCACAACAGATGCTAAAATACTTACCAATAGTACAAACATAGGCAGCTGGAATTGCTGATAAGTATGAGGTATTGATCTGTATTTTGGCCAGAATACATAAGCTCAAAAGCCCACTTCAAGGGTCTTCGGTGTCTTGTGAGTCCCTATGGAACTCTGCCTACAAGCAGGGTGATTCCCCCAGTAGGGATGGCTCCACACTGGAACCTAGGGGCCCCGGCTAATCCTAAATGGTAACAGACAGGAAGACCATGCAGGGTAGATACAACAAAACACACACTGAGCATGACAATTCACACCAAGTATAGTCAACACCTACAGACATACACAGAACACAACCTTGTTCACACCAAGTGACTGCAACACAGAGGGAACACCACACAGAACAAGTTATTGTACACACCAAGTGCAGTCCACATCTTCAGACATACACTGAACAAGTCGTTACCATGTGAAGTCTGCTCACCTCACAGGCAGAGGGAAGCCCCACTCAGAACCTCATGCATGCAAAAATATCTTACAGACAGTGAGTGTGGACCCACTGTGCCAACTTACTGGAGTAGTCCCGGTGTGGTTGGCAGCTGATCCACAGCGGTTAAAGGGACCGATGCAAAGTACCGCGAAACAGGCTGAACAGTAAACAGAATCTGATTCAATGTCTGGTCAGGCAGAGAACAAAAGTAATCCAGGTAAAAGTCCAGAAATCAGGGCAGACACAGAAGTCAGAGACAGAAGACCCCTGCTGAGTGACCAAGGCAAACTCACACCAACATTCACACAAAGGAGGAGGATTCCCAGCTTAGTTAAATAGAAGAGCAATATCCTATTACCCTTCAGCTGAGCGGAGAAAACCTGGGAGGATTAACTTCTTCAGTGCTGATGTAATTACACAGCAAAGAGTCCATTCACACAGAAGGAGTAGAGTGACACCCAAGTCTACCAGGAATAGCAAGAGGGTGGCAGACATGGGTAGCCGGCCTAATAAATAAAACATGAGTTAGTTCAAGTGTCCACACACCAAGAAACGTGCAAGAGCGTTAGAAACCAAACTAACATTAAATGAACATTTTGGTAGATATTACCCACCTGACAATGTATAGGACTTCAGATGTCTGGGGACCGCACCTGACAAAAGGGAAAGGAGGAGGAACCATAGGACTTGCTGACAGGAGATCAGGTGTGCAGACCATCTTCAGGGAAAGCAAATCAAACTAGCAGCATGCATAACACCAAGCACTGAGTTGGAAAAGGATAGTGGATTAATGACCAGAACACTCTAGTAAGAGGAGCTGGTGTTTATGTGCACACCATGATGGTGATTGGTTGGCTGGAGAGCTCCACACCATCAGCCAGCCAAATCACTTATACCTACAGCAGTGTGATCCTAAAAACCCATAATACTACAGGTCCCAGGAGCACAATGTGACACTGATAATCACATTTTTCTTAGCAAAGACCTCTAAACTCTCATGCCAACAGGCTGAATACCTTGAGGCTCTTGAACAGCTGGCCTGAGTGAAAGCCTGCCATGACTAATCCTCCAAAGCAGGAGAAATCACGCTTCCTTTGGCCAGAATGGCAGGCTTAGTCTTGCCTGAGAAAGTCCCAACTCTAGGTTGAGAAAACCTCTCTGGATGAAGAATTGTCTGGAAATGGCTGAAATAATCCGTCCACAAGTTTCTCTGACATTTTTGAGGAAACTCTCACAAGACTTGGAGTACGGTAAGTCGTCTTGTAGGACAGACAGACAGCATAATAGAGACTAACCCGTCCTCTCTGCTATTGAGTCTTGGCATCAGAATTTACCTCGCTTGCCCCTGACACTACATTTCTCCTGGATCATCTGTATGAGTTGCCCTGGAAAGGGGATAGATTATTATTATTATTATTATTTGCCTAATATATTTCCCCTTTGTATTGACATTTGGGGGAAATCCTGAATCCTGCTACTCTATCTATTGAGACTATATGCCTGAAACACGCAGCCTAGTGTGGTGCAGCATGTGAAAGCCCCAGGAATGCGAAGCATTTACACGTGATAAAGGCCCCATATCACTCAGGGAATGAAGGGATCCTTATGACAGCCACGCCAGAGGATCGCAGAGGTCCCCCATTGCTTTCAATGGGGTCAGCGAGATCACGCAGCCAGATAGAATATGCTGTGATTTGTTTCTCCCACAGAATCTCATCACATAGCAGTGCTATGCAGGAAAATATCGCTCATGTGTATAAACCCACTCTAAAGAATGGGGTTGATATTTGTTGGTCTCGCAACGCACAAATCTCGTACGATTTTCTCGGCCCTCTGAGTCCCTGAGTCATGCTGCCCAGCCTTTCATCACTGACATCGGCCCAAGGGAGGTGCCGGAATGCTGGAGGGCTGTGATGAAATGCTGCATGACTCGGGGCTCGGGTGGTCCGCCTCCGTGGCTTATACAGAGGGAGTTATTAAAAGTGAGTTTTTACTAAAATACAATGCTTGTTCTTATAAACATGCAGATTTTGTGTAATCTGCCAGAGGGCGCTCATGTAAATTATTCTTAATCCCTTAAGGGTGACTACCCACTACAGTTCTTTTTCACTGGGAAATTTGCTGTGTTTTTTTTCTCCGGGCGTCTATGGGACATGTTAAAATCGCATTGTGCAAAATCACAATTTCGCGGTAAACTGCGATTTTGCTGCGATGCGTTTTTAACATTAGGAAGCCCCATAGACACCTGGAAAAAAAAAGCTGAAAATTCGCAGACGCTAGTGGGTAGTCACCCTAAGGGTTGACACCCAGTGGCGTTTCTTTCTCTATTGCACTGCAAGAGCAAGTAAGAACACTTGCCTCGCAGTGCGAGAAAAAAAACGGGATGACGCCAGGATATCGCCAGTATTTTCAATGGGGCCAGCGACAGCAGTGCTAGCCCCATTGAAAAGATAGGGAGAATACCCCTGTGACAGCTGTGGCATGAGTTTTCTTCATCCCCGCTCAGCCAATTACAGCTAATGCATGAATAGCTAAGTACTAGCTGTAATTGGCTGAGCGCTCAGCCAATAGCTAAGCACTAGCTGTTATTGGCTGAGTGCTCAGCCAATCAGCACAGCCCTTTCAGGAGGCAGGGATTTTTAAATCCCCGCCTGCTGGAAGTGCTGGACAACAGTGTCGGGGAGCCAGCTGGAGGACGCGGTGGAGAGGTGAGTAATTTTTTTTACCACTTACTGATGATTTTCAGGGAAGGGCTTATATTTCAAGCCCTTCCCCGAAAATCATACTGCAGGGTTTGCCACAAACCACTGCTTTCAATGGGGCCGGCAGCAGCGCCGATCCCATTGAAAGCAATGGTATAGTATGCTGCACTTCTGCCACAGCTGTCACAGCTGTGGCAGAAGTCCACGGCATTCTTCCTATCTTTTCAATGGGGCTATCGTTGCTGCCGCTGGCCCCATTGAAAAGACTGGCGATATCCTGGTCTCATCCCGGCATATTCGCTGCAAGGCGAATATTTTCACTTGCTCTCGCAGCGCAAGATAGAAAAAATCGCCAGTGGGTGTCAGCCCTAAGGATGTGGCCCAGTTTGGTGCTTTGGTAGAAAGACCAGTTCCCAGCATTCAGGAGGAAAATGATGTACGGGGGACGTAACAGGGGCAAAATACTGCTGAATAACCACTTCCCCTCGATGTACGGGCGGGGGTCTGCTTAGTATTATACTTATGCACAAATAGGAGCCACTCCTACAAGCACTATAAGATAAAAGGACATTCCTCCATTGTTTTTTGTATTTCATTGTTACAGCATTCAGCATGCAGAATAAACAATGTGATAACCTTATTCTCGGGGTCCGCAGGATTCCAGCGATACCAAGTTTATATAGTTTTGCCATTTGTGTGCACTGAAACAATTTTTATTTAAGATTTGCTTTTGTGTCACCGCATCACAAGAGTCAGAATATTGTTCTTCTCCCATCAATGGAGCTCTAGGAGGGCTTATTTTTTGCAGGATAAGCCCTAGTCTACATTGATGCCATTTTAGGAACATAAAACATTTTCTTCACTTTTCAATCAGTTTTTTTCTTCTAGAGGTAATGCTAACAAAATGTGCAATTCTGACATGTTTTTCTTTATTTTTCACGGTCTTCACAGTGCGGTATAAATAATATGGTAAATTAATTCTGCAGATCAGTATGATTACAACGATACCAAATGTATATAGTTTTTTTTTTTAACCCCTGGTACCTTTTCTTACAAAAAAATGTATTTTTTTGTATTCTCACACTCAAAGATCCCTAACATTGTTTTTTTTTTCCTCATCCACGATTCTTTTGACGTCTTTTTTTTTTGCAGGACGAATTGTACTTTTTTTTTCAGCTTTGCTTTATTGATCACAGAATGAATTTGGTATACAAGCACATTCCATGTATCATTGTTGGTATTATGGCAATAAACTATTACACAATTCTTACTATCATTTCCATTCTCTGCTGCATGGATCTCACACTCCGCTGTAATAACAGCAGCATCTTCTCCAATCTTCAGATGATGAATAAACAATAAACTACGAGCGAGTCTGCATTAGTGGTTGTTGGCTTTTTGTGGCTATAAGGTTGCATTAGCGCTAACGTATGGTAGTATAGTGATCTAACCAAAGACCCCGATACGGATAGAGACTCATCAGCCATCCATTTCAGGGCAACTGCTTTCCAAGCCAAAAACAACACCTCCCTTAAAAAGACTCACATGTGATGAGGCCATTGTTGTTCTTCATCTACTAAGCCATCTGATTTTGCTATTTTGGGATCCAAAGTGACTGTCTATGGGGAGGGCACAAGCTCCAATACAAATGCTATCACCTCCATCCAGTAATCCCTGATGTGTGGGCAATCCCATAACATATGCCCAAAGTCAGCATTCATACGGTGACACCTATGACATTTTGATGTCTGAGTTCTGCCCAATCTATGTAATCATATGGGTGTAAGATAAGATTGATGTATTGTATATAATTGTATTCATCTATTATTTGCTGCTGGGGATACCCACAAATGGGACTCTAGTATATTCTGCCAGTCTTCCGATGTTATTTCTGGGAGGAGAGCCTGCCATTTATTTTGAACTGCTGGTCGGTTGTAGCCAATTTTGGCTTACAATAGGTGCGTATATAACACAGAGATCAGTCCTTTAGGGTCTTGGGATTTGAAAATTCCTATGACAGGGTATTTAGAGATTTGGAGCGCAGCAGGAGGGAACTGGGCATTGGCAACATGTCACAGTTGAAAATACCTAAATAGTTTCAGGTGGGGTGTTTGTAGTTCGTCCCGTAATAGAGTATAGGAAATAAACATATTGGTCCTATATATATCTCCCAGCGTTGCTACCACCAAGCCCACCCTGTATTGGGATCTGGTACCAAACCCATGGCCAGGAGAATAGGGTTATTCCATAACGGCATTTCCACTATCGTGTCTGCAAAATGTTGCACAGATTTAGCCGACCACCCAACGCATAAGGCTAATTTATGTAACAGGGCGCATATACGGTACTAATTTGAAGCATTGGTTTCCAATGCAGCCGTTCACACGGGTGAATATATGGCGCCTACATACGCCAGCAGTGCAAAAAATATAAGATATACATGGATGGCATATATACACTCAGCCAAAACATTTGGAAGTTCTGGAAGTATGTTTTAGCCAATATACGCCGGTGGTTCCTATAGTCTCCTATTGGAGCAGGGAAAGAAGAGGGGGGGGGGGGGAGGCATTTTTGCAACGTCCAATGCTGCTAAAAGCTTACAGGAACTCCTACATCCTGAGGATTTTGGTAGAGCTAAAAACAACGCTCACAGTCATGTGAATGAACAAGAAATGCTGGCCGTGATTGTGGAAAAATGCTCATTTAGGGTCTTATACGGAGCAGGTGTAAAAACGTAAAAACATCGTCGCCAGTTATGCGCTCGTGAGAAAGAGCCCTTAGTGGTCCTTCCAGGTAGCTTACCAAGTTTTTCTTATTTATGGTTTCCGCTAGGAAGTGGTCTGCAATAGGGAGCTCTTCAACAAGGAGTTTGGGGCTCTGCTTGATGATACGATAATTGCATTGGATTAAAAAGATATATTGAGTGGTAGACCAGCATAGGTGTGTGGTGGGAACTACTTGTTCCGGTTGGAGAGCCAAACAGACCATATTTTGAGGTATTGTTTCATTTTTCCTTCCTGAGAATATCTGTTTTTTTTAGGGCTTCTACCCACTAGCGATAATTTTTTCTTGCGATGCAAGAGCGATGATTATGATTAGAGATGAGCGAGCACCAAAATGCTCGGGTGCTCGTTACTCGGAACGAAATTACCACGATGCTCGAGGGTTCGTTTCGAGTAACGAACCCCATTGAAGTCAATGGGCGACCGGAGCATTTTTGTATTTCGCCGATGCTCGCTAAGGTTTTCATGTGTGAAAATCTGGGCAATTCTACAAAGTGATGGGAACGACACAGTGACGGATAGGGCAGGCGAGGGGCTACATGGTGGGCTGCATCTCAAGTTCCCAGGTCCCACTATTAAGCCACAATAGCGGCAAGAGTGCCCCCCCCCCCCGCACTGTCAGCGTAAAGATCGTTCTCCTCTGCCATAGCTGTAACAGCTGTAGCAGAGAAGAACGATGTTTGCCCATTGAATTCAATGGAGCCGGCAATACAGCAGGTTCCACTGAATGCAATGGGCTGCCGGCGATCGCAGGATGAATTGTCGGGAAATATATAACCCCTTCCCTGCAATTCATCCAGAAATGTGTTACAATAAAAATATATACCGGCGTATAAGGCGACGGGGCGTATAAGACGACCCCCCAACTGTCACCTTATACGCCGGCAATACAGTGGAGCAAAGAATAAAAAGCATTACTTACTTCTTCAGACGATCTGCGGTGCTGCTGCAGGCTGTCGCTCCCTCCTGGTCCACGGCAGACTATTGCTTTCTCTACGAAAGGCTTGAAATCCCCGCCTCCAGAAACACAGCCAATCACAGCCATTCAATGACATCATTGTCATTGGCTGTGATTGGCTGAAGGCACATGTGTTTCTGGAGGCAGGGATTTAAAGCCTTTCGTAGAGAAAGCAATAGTCTGCCGTGGACCAGGAGGGAGCAAGAGCCTGCAAACACCAGGAGGGAGTGACAGCCTGCAGGAGCGAACCCGAACATCACGTGGTGCTCGTTAAGAGTAACGAGCATCCCGAACACCCTAATATTCGCCCGAGCATCAAGCTCGGACGAGTACATTCGCTCATCTCTAATTATGATACCAATTTTTTTTTCAATGGTTTCATACTCATTTGCGTGTTTTTTTTTCTTAAGTCTCGCAGCGCACAGAAAAATCCAAGATATCGCTCAGTGTTCTCAATGGGGCTGGCAGCAGCAGCGCCAGCCCCATTGAGAACATAGGGAGTGCAGCGCGGACTTCTGCCACAGCTGTATCACTGTATGCGATTCCCGGTCACATGATCGGCGTTATTCATCATGTAACTTGGACCTTAACTTGGCATGCGCAAAAGCCATGGATTGTCGGAGTAATTTAAAATCTCCCTGATCCTGGCTACCAAACGTAGCCAAAAGCCTGGAGATTTCAAGCAGGGCCACATTATGCAGTACGCGGACCTTTGTCACGTGATCACCGCTATCCAATGGATAACAGCAATCACGTAAAAGTAAAAAAAGCTAAAGTTTCATCTCCCGTCACAGATCCGAACCCTGAGGGGAGGTGAAATTACTTACCTAAGGCCTCCGGTGATGTCCCTCGATGGGATCCTTATCAACAGACCTTTCTCCATCTTCGGCTTGGTGCATGCGCCCATCTGCAAAATGGCGGACGCAAGCACAGAAGCTGGGGAGGGGTCGGGAAATTTAAAATGTCCTTGCTCCTGGCTACTAAAGGTAGCGGATAGCCTGGGCCAGTGACCGAGGACCATGGTGAATGGTCCCCGGTCACGTGATCGCCGTTATCCAATAGATAATGGCAATCACGTAAAAGTTAAAACTGCTGCTGTAATGCTCCTTTTGGTTTGGGCCCCATTGTGCATAAGGACATAAGATTAGGGCCACAATGGATAGGTCTCTGTGCATAGGACAAACAGGGGTTTGGGGGCGAAAGTCTTCATTCATATATGTTCTTTACAAAAAAAACAGTTTTTAAAATGACTCAATTGCCAAAAAATGAAAATAGTAACTTTTACTTCTGCTTTGCTTGCATTCATTGAAAAATTGTGGTGTCACAACACACAGTACACCCCTAGATGAAATGGTTAAGGGGTCTAGTTTTCAAAATGGGGTTATTGGTGGGGGTTCTCCATAGTTTTGGCCGCTCAAGGGCTCTACAGGTATGCTATGGGGCCTAAAACACCTTTCAGTTTTGGCCCCGTTGTGTACACAGACATAAGATTAGGGCCACATTAGTCTGTTTCTGAACAAAGGACAAATGGGGATATCTATTTTAGGGTGCAAATCCTCGTGTTTATGTGCATTATAGAAAAAAATCCTGTCTTTAAAATGGCATATTTGCAAGAATATAAAATTCTATTTTTTTCTCCTCTAAAATGCATTAACTCGTAAAAAGAAACAGTGGGGTCAAAATACTCCTGACACTCCTCAGTGAATACATTAAGGGGTGTAGTTTTAAAAAATGGGGTATCATTCTGACACCTATGAGCCTTTGCAATCTTGGCTTGTGTAAGTAAACAAAATGTTCCTCAAAATGTTAATAATTAATGTTAAATTTGTACGTCTCCTAAATGGTTAAAAAAACTGTTTTTTTCCAATGTGCATCCAGAATAAAGTAAACAGATGGAAATATATATCTCATCAACAATGTGTACTGTATGTTTGCACATATTTGAGATATTGCTGTTGAAAATGTGAAAAAATGTAAAAAATGTAAAATTTTTCCCAATTTTGGCACTTTTAATATATTTACACAATTTCTATCTGACTATTTTTACGACCTAAATGAAGTACAATATGAGACGAAAAAACAATGTCAGAATCACTTGGATATGCAAAAATTTTATGGAGTCAATCTATGTTAAAGTGACCTGGTCACTTGGCCTGATCACTAAGGGGTTGATTACCAGTTTGTTTGGTAAAGTTCATATATATATATATATATATATATTATAAAACATATGCCAACACCATCTATCATGACCGTGTCATCCTGAACTTGTGTCACACATGACGCTTGCTTCACTCTCCTTTCCAGTCCTGACTTTGGCTTATTCTTTACCACACTTGGGGCTCATGTCCACAACCGCGTTCTCACCATGTATTAGGCATTTGATGCATGCATGATACTTGGTGAATGGAGGCAATGATAGTCAATGGACTTAGATTGATCCATGCACCCCGGCGGTGGACACTGCGTATCGATACACAAGAGAAATAAATGACAGCATGCTCTATATCTCTGCATATATACGCAGCGTGAGCCCTATCCACTTGTATAGGTTGTGTACGATATGTTCTCCATATGCAATAAATGGACAGTGTTTTCATACACGTCCCACTCTGAAACACACAGCCGTACGCAGTCATTGCTGGCTCTCTGCTGGTGGAGCGTATGTCTGCGAAGTGGCTAAAATGCTGTGCAGGGACCCGCAGTACATTACACATACGCCCGTGGGCATGAGCCCTTACTTTGCTGCTTGCTCTGACCTGCCACCTGATTTCACTGTTATGTAAGATTTCCACCTGCTGTCCTCGGCTCTGTCATATGACCACGACTCTGTCTCCTCCAGTATCAAGTTATGGTAACCCTGATCAGTTAGTGTCAGCTGCATCCTAACAGAGACTACTTCTAGGGAAGCAGATTAGGGTTCCCTACAGCAAAGGCTCCATTTTTATTGGTGGAGTGCAACATGTGCAAAACTGAAAACTAGGATAATGAGACATAGATCTGATAATGAACACGCTGGAAGAACGAATGTACCCGGGTGTTGCATCCCATTTCTTTTTAGTTCATAAAGGATATTTTTTCTGTCTACAAGACTGCGGCATTGAAAGAGTTAACCACCCATTACGGGGTGGAGATCATCATAGCAAGCTATTTGCTAAAGGGGCATTTTGGATGCATATTTTGCAAAGCTATGAACCGCCAGTGGGACTTTCTGTTGCATTATTAGTTATTTTTACTTTGTTTCCTTGTAATTATATGTTGCCCCTGGGGTCATGTGTTCTCGTTCTAAGCACCCCATTGGCTATCTATTGTGATATATGCGTTACTCACATGTGCTTTGGTGTCTATGATTAAGGGCAACATGTTTGCCTGAAACATATACGACGGCACATGTCCTTTGTTCCTCCGTGTCTGTCTGTCTGGATCATCTAATAACGACTGAAAGCTTTTAACCCAACGCTGGACTTTCTCGGTTTTCCTGAGCAACATTTCTAAATGGACCAAATCCCTCCACTTGTGCAGCTCCAGAACATTTCATTTGCTAATATGTGACCAATAGAAAACATGTTATGATGCTAAAAAAATAGTACACTGAACGGGAGCTGGGTGAGGGGTAAATTATATCACAGGGGGGCAAAAGAGAGTTTCAGGTGGGGGGCTGAGTTTGGAGTCACCCAGATTCTGGAATGAGAGTGCAAACAATTTTCTGTCTTTTTTAAAAACTTGCAATCCTTAAATCTGTTTAAAAACTTCATTACACTCAAACCCTGCCCCCTTTTCTTTTCTAGATAATTTTGAAAAGTGGAATGTGATTGTTCCCAGCAAGAGAAACCACATAATCTTGTAGATATGATACCTTTTAATGGCTAACAGTAATACATGATGTTACAGTGAGCTTCCGAACCTCCCGGGCTCTTCGTCAGGATAAAATGGAATAGATCTGAAGGAGCATGGATATTTATACACATTTTCCGAGAAAACTACCCTGGAGGTCCTCGCCCTAATCTACAATTTACTTGTGGAAGAAGTGAAGATAGACTTTCTCACACTCCATACTGCTCACACCTCGCCGCCTGTGTGCAACCGCTCACACGCCGCTGCCCGTGCGCAACCGCTCACACACCACCGCCCGTGGGCAACTGCTCGCATACTTTTTTTTATTTAACTAACGCTCGCACTCTCTCTCAATCCCCTTATCCTGCTTCACTTACTCCTTGCCCACGGACACTTACACACTCACACTCTAATACCGCCTCACCTAGTCACAGACACACACTTTAACCCACAGGCACACACACACACAGAATACTTATCGGCTCTGTTGGCAGCTTCCCTGCAGCTTCGGTAACATCACCAGCAGTCTCTCTCCCGGTGGCCACTCGCTCACTCCTCCTACTGCTCCAGGATCCGCTCCTTCTGTCCGCAATTCTCCAGCTGCTCCCTCGCATTTCTGGTGGCCTCCTGGTGCCAGTGTCGACTCTTGCGCTGCTCCAGTGTCCCCTGCTCCTGGCTAGCTTTAAGCTTCTGGTGCTCGTTCCCTGGTGTCTGACGTTACTTCCGTTACTCACCAATTGAGTTGGAGTACAAAGGTTACAGAATAGTACAAAGGTTACTCGTCATAGTGCTTTCAACATGCAACAAGGCTCATCTACTCCCCTTGAACCTGTCAAATCAATACCTTTCTTCCTTTTTCTTTTCTGGCTGTCTTAGACCTTTGTATAAAAAAACTTGAGTTGTTCTTCCCCAACTCTCACATCCTCTGCTAGTAGTCCCCTGTTTTTTTTTTCTTGCTAGGCGAAACCAATTCCCCCCCAACCTTAATGCTCAAAAAATGCCAACATAAAAGCCAAATGGAACAAGACCACCTCGATACCCCCCCCCCCCACAGATTATTTCCAATGCAACCACCACTTCTTCCAATAACTGAAACGACACAGGCCTACATTTATCCATGACCACTTTTATCTTTTGAAAACCTTCTAAGGCCTATCACATCCCAAAACCAAAAGACAGGCTGGCCAAAAATTGATTTAACATAGCCACCGATACACCCGACCTATGCGCATTCCCCAACCACTGCAAAACCACTCCTACTTTATCCTTATTAGTCCTTTTGTCACCTAACAACTTGACCCACTGTTTCCACTCCCTCCATGCAACTTTGTATGCTCCCCCTGTACTCTGTGCAAAAATTATCCACTTATCAGGTGCTCCGCTACTTTCTGACCAGTTTCCAAAGACAAGCCGGACACACTTCACCTAGGACCACCTCTCGGAATTGATCCCACTAAAAACGAGAGAGAGTATCCACTATTGAATTTTGTACGGCTGATATATGCACCACCACTACCCACATGTTTAATAACAGTGCCTGTAATACCAAATGTCACAGTAAATTCACCATTGGGGAGAAGATGCCGCCAAATTGTTAATAACCTGAACCACACCCAAATTATTGTAGTGAAAATACACCTTGTTATTTTTCAAAAACTCAACCCACAAGGACGCAGCGAAAACAATTGGAAACCGCTCCAAAAACACCAAATCCTTAACCAAATATGATTCTTTCCATTCCACCGGCCAACTCCCTGTACACCATTGCCCTTGAAAATAGGTCCCAAAACTCTTGCTGCCCGCTGCATCCATAAAATGCTCACAATCATTTTCTACTACCCCCGAAATCATCACTGATTTTTGGTTGTACTATTCGAAAAAAGGCAACCAAACTTCCAATTCCTCCTTGTGCTCTCTCCCCAATCGAATAAAATGATGCAGTAATTGTGCTGCTGATGTTGCCGCCACCGCCAGCCTTCTGCAAAGACCCCTACCTATTGGCATGACTCGACATGCAAAATTAAGCAACCGCAATTCTCGCAATGTAACCTATGTTGACCTGCCAAGCCCGCAGTAACTTACGTCGCAAATCCTGTAATTTTGTTACTGGCAGCCTATACTCGATGACCTACAAATCAATGGTAATGCCCAGGAAATCCAAGCACGTCACCAGTCCATCCATCTTTCCCAGGGATAATGGCAAACCCAAAATGAAGTGCCACCCACTCCACTGTAGCTAACAACGAGGAACACATTGGTAATTTTGTGCATACACAAAAAATCATCTGAATAATTAATAACTGAGTCAATGCCCACCACCTCCTTTTTCACCTATTACAAAAATGAATGTCTCAAAGTATGCGCATGAGATTGTGCATCCCATCAGCAAACATCTGTCTGCAAAATACCTTCCTTCCCAATAACACCTCAACAAACGACAGCTGTCAGGATGCACTGGTAAAAGGCGAAAAGCCGACTCAATATAGGTTTTTGCCAACAAAGCCCCCTTTCCATACTTTCTAACCCAATTTACCACCACATAAAATGATGTATAAACCACCGAACAAAGTTCACAATCCATGCCATCATTGACCGACGCTCACTTTGAGTATGACAAAAGGTGGATCAACCAAAATCTATTTAGCCCCTTTTTAGGTATAACTCCCAATGGTTTGCCATTCGGCCTAAACGCACTTCGTTCCCCAATTTTTCTGAAACAAGCTCAGGATGCATCGTAGCGGACTGCAAATCACAGTAGAAAAAAAGAACATGATGTAACTGGGGGGATATAAAAATCTTCACGGAAACCTAACAGTAACAATTCCACTTTAACCGCATCCAGACACCTACTTAGATAAGGCAGCATTTCTGCTAGCCTCATCGCATTATCCCTTTCTTCATTACTTGCTGGCCATTTTCCCTTTCTTCTTTTAAAGCATCTGGCTGTGCCATGTGATGCGCCACTGCAATGCGAGCATATATTCTTGAATTTGCAGCTCACTCTGAATTTGCACTGACCCTCATTGAATTACCAGCAGATGCCCAATTTATTCCCTCCCGCTTGTCCATATTGACCCTCTCACTGAGACGTGCTGCTTCGTAACAAACATAAACGCTGCCACACACCATCTTTTCTTCTGCCACTGGAACATCTCCCATCTGGATTCCGAAACAGCTGCAACATATCCCCCTCTCCTGGAACTGACATCGATCTCCCTGCAGATGGAACCGACCTCTGCGCTGCTGGACTGACAGGCTGTCATCCAGATGCTGCAGACTCGTCCCCTGGACCCTCTCTCTAGACTTTCATTCCCAGCATCATCCTCAGATAGTGTAGCACCGTGGTGAGGACACTCCCCGACTGGTGTATCTCCAGGTAAGCACCACCCCACACCTAATATTCCTCTCTGGTGTCAGCCCCCAGTTAAGTCCCGCCCATTTTAATGAGTGAGCTCTGGACCACAGCCCAGGGCCCTGCCATTTAGCGGGTTTCTTCCCAGGCATACACGCAGCGCTGGCAGGTGAACCAGCAGAAAGCTGACCTAGAGGGGCCGAAGACAGTCTCCCTACATGGTGTCAAAGCCTGGATACAGTGTCGGGGCTCAACTGCAAAGGTGCCCGCAATCTCCTGCCTCTGCTCTCCCTCACCACTAGCCTCTCGGATGCTGTCCTTGGTCCTGATAGGGAGTTCCTCACTGCTCTTCTCCCTGCTCTCTTGCATCAGTGTCTCGGGTGCTGTCCGTGGTCCTGAAAGGGCTCTCCCCATCTCTCTCCCCACTCTGCTCTCACTAATCACTGCCAGAGACTCGGGTGCTGTCCCTGGTGGCGATAAGGCTTCCCTTACTACTTGCTGAAGCCAGACATCATCTCTGACGGCTGCAACAGAATGTAATTCCTCTATCAGATGCTTCATTTAATCGGGTATGAAAAAGCTCCTCTTCATCGATCTTCTGTCTTCTCTTGTTCTTCTTGTCTGCTGTCTGTGATGTCACTTAACTGTTCTTCCCCGTTCCCCCTCTTCTGCTTTTAACCCCTCCTTATTTTCCTTATTAACCCCCTTAAATCCCCTCCCTGTTAACCCTGTCGTGTCTGGCCCCCACTTACAGCCATGCAGGCTTAGTTATGGCCCTTACTTTACATGAAGCTTACTAATTGGCCATGGCCAAATATCTAGGATACCAGACATGTGTCATCTAAAACTCAGGAGAATCTATGTTGTTGCCCAATTTTCTACCATGTTATGTTGTCCCACACATTGATAACATGTATGATACGCTAAGGTCCTAGGGTTCACTGGCACTGAGTGAACATTCATAATACATATGACACATCCAATCTCTTTTATCCATTCTTTTTCGCATTGTACTAGACATAATAATAGCATAAAGGTAATCCTCGTTCTTGTGCCGTATGTAGGCTAGTCAACCTCTGAAGTGATTAGAGCACGGCTGAAGATCTATCTCTTCCACCAGTGCAGATCCTCAAGCTTCAGTCATGCATAGAGTGACAAGCTTCCAGAAATATGGCCACAGCAGGGTGGAAGTGTCATCTGTGGCACCCTTCCATCGCCTGGTGGAAGTCCGAGGTCTGTTGTTTGGTTCTTGGGTTATGTATGGTCAGTTTGCAGGGGTTATAAAGGTATCATTCACACTGCCATCAGTAAATTAACTCCTGATATAAAGCACTCACATATAAAGTGAGGTTTTCATGCTGGGAAAGTATAGACCCTACTAAACAAAACTCCATAGGGACTCAACTAAAGGCCTCTTTACACGTAAAGACAATCTTTCAAACAATGGAAAGATTGACAGTTTTAGTGATCGTTTTGCATAAAGTGGTAATGGACACTAATGTCCATTAGCAATTCATTACCTTCATTTGAGTGAAAAAAGTGCATTCAAAGGCTGTTTACAAAGCCTAGTATGTGGGCTGCACTTTGCACACAGCTACATTTTCATGGCATGGGCCACAGACAGAATACAATGTAATCTCCAGCAACCAACTGAGAATATAGTGTGCGGTCTCTGTTATCTATCTACAGCTGAAAGATGGATTTTCAGCTCACCTTAGAATAATCATTCAGTCGAAAAGTGCACGATGGAAGTGTTTACACGCAACAATTATTACTTATATGCTATCGTTTGAACGAATTTTGAGGGGTAATCGTTTGATGTAAAAGGGCTTTTACTCTTTTGATTAGGCACTGTTCTGACAGACTAAAGGGCTAATGAAATGTGTGCCACTATTATTTTCTATGACTCCTGGTACATCATATTTACAAATAACTTCAGTTAACAATTTCTGGTTTGGGCATTGGCATTTTTTTAAATTTAATTTTACAATCCACACCTCTAGCTGACATGAGAAGAGGTCTATGCAAACCAACACAAACCCCAAAACACCTACCTTTAGAAGCTGTATGCAGTCAATCTGCAGTCACTGAAACTGATAGTCTGGCACTGAAGTAACAGCAAGGAGGTACTTTGACCAATTGGCCTGGATTGTGATGGGCGCATACCATGGGTCGCAGCAGTGTTAAACCCTGAGATAATCCAAGCAGAAGACTCTATACCACAGAGTACCACCTTGGATTAATGTGTTAGCTCATGGCTCAGGTGTGACATCATGGAGTACAGCGTGTGGGGGAGGCACAGGAGATGATCCTTCCTTCAGACCCCATCAGGGTGCTGTTCTCTCCTTTCATTTGACAGTCTTCCTTGTCTCCCTTTGAGGCCTATTTCTGCAATTGCAAACAGCAGAGAGATATCCACATCTGCTTCGGGCGCAGCCAGGTTAACAGCCATTACCTCAGTCAAGTAGAGTCAGGCTACTGTGTCTAATCTTTGGTTCTTTAGCGCCTCAGGAGTTACATATTGGTGTGAGCCTAGACCTTGATGACAACTACCTGTGTGGGAAGTGCTAAAACCTTATACAACAAAGACATGGCTTCTGAATTGTAGACTGGTTTACCCAATGACCCTACAAAATTTCCACTTCGGCACAGAGGTGCAAAATCAAATGCAATTTCAAAAGCGTACTTCAAGTCGGTGCCAATACTGTCTTACCTTCAAGCCAGTCTACACATTGTAGTGAGCGCCATCAGCGCCAGCCTCCTTGAATATAGTCCCTGGAATAGAGGAGGTTTTTTTTCTACGATTAATGCATAACCTGTTTTACTTGTCCATCTTCATGATATCTGGAACAATCTAAGGAAAACTCAAAATCTGCTTTAGCAATTGGCTCATCTTTAACATACTGAAATGCAATCATGTTGCCATAAGACATCTTGTTGTTCTGTGGGCTCTAGTGATTTACAATACAGAGTATTTTTGGGCTCCTCAGTGGTTACTGTGGCCATTTCCCCTCCTTTCAATCCAAGCGATAGTAATATAACGGGATTCCATGTAGTTTCTTTTAGACCCCCGGCCTGTAGTTAGACGTGAGTTGTTACATCAATGGCTGCCTCTTGTGCAGGGCTCGGGGTGTACTGAGGCGTGTGATTGACCAAGACAGATGGGACAAGAAGTTTCCCAATTTCTGTGTTGCGGCTCATACAACAGGGTTGTCCATTTATGGGCCACTGATGGCTTACCCTCAGGAGAGGCCATTAGTAGCTATTCGTTGGGCGCTACACTCCGGCGTTCAGCCAGATTACAATGGCCTAGTTCGGGATTGCAGGCCAAGTTCCTATGGACAGAAATGAAAATAGTGCCATATGGCTCATCAGTTTCTAATTGTGTCCCTGCTATTGAGTAACATTATATAACTGGTGAATAGCTAGTTGTGAAGTCTGAATGTGAACTGCAATGTTTATCTATAGAGATCTGTATCGAACCACCAACACTCAGTTTTATGCTTCTTGCTATAAATAAATGCATCGCAGCCCTCCCTTTTCTAGACAAGTCTATAACACTGCTTATCCTCAACTTTGAGTTCATGAATAGAATGCCTGAGCTTCAGTGAAGACTGACACTTAAACATGCAAAGGCATAGAGAAGAGGGAACAGAAGTAAGGATGAAATTCTGCTAAATAAATGTGATGGGAGCACATGTGTGAACAAATGTGCAGGACTAAATACAAAAAAAGTATCCGTCCACCATGTATCCTGGTCAGGAGCGTAACTAAAGGCTCAGGGGCCCTCATGCAAAAGGTGAGCTGCCCCCCCCCCCGCCCTCTATCTGTATCTGTACCCATACCTAAACCATGCTGCACAGAGGCATAACTTGAAGCATCCGGGCCCCAATGCACAACCTATAACAGGGCCCCCAACTATAATGCTTTATTCATAGTACTGGGCTCCTTATATGGAGAAGAGAGGCTTTATGGGCCCCCTAAGGCTCCTGGGCCCGGGTGCAACCGCATCACCTACACCCTCTATAGTTACGCCCCTGATCCTGGTTATCACTTTGTTCCTCCAACAGTTTGTCTCTCCTTTCTGAGATCACTTGAGCACTCGCTCTTACCTGCATATATCCCCTGGATCTATATAATGGCAGCAGGTCGGTCCTATTATCTGACACATCCCACCCGGAGCGCCCATGATGTAGTCTAAGACAATTGTGTGCTGGTTAAGGACAGTTATTATTTGGGCCTGTGTTTGATTAGTCTGATTTACTAGTTCCAGATCTGGTCATCAAGCTAGTTTGTAGCTTCCGCTAGTTTATCACACATTCGCATTAGCATAAGAGAATTGAGAAATATACTGAACACTTTATTTGCTGCACCCATAGATATCACATGGGGTTTGCCATTTGGCCTTGGTCTATTATCCGCTGCCCTCATAAAGGGAGTGTGCTTAGGGCGGCTCATGTATGAGAAACCATCATGTGGAAGCATGAATGTGGCAGGTGTGAGCGGGCAAGAGTACAGAATCCTGTTTTATGCAATGCAAGCCATTTGTAAGCCTTATCTCCGCACACAATGTAGATACCTGGAGGCAGAGCTACAATGCTATTACTCAAGATGTTCATCACCCAATTCATTTGGGCTCCTATTCTTCTGGAAGGATCTATACTCTTGCAAAACATGTAAAATTTATTTTATATGCTATTTCAAGAATGTTCCATTATCTAGAATTAAGAGGCCACATTCACAGGTCTGTAAGTGGAGCACAACCTCCATAGGCGCTACAAAAGCTTCCCTTAAGGCTTGTCACTCCTATTACCCAGGAGATTAAGGCAACCTGGAAATAGAATAGAATAACAACAGATGCTATTGTAGATATTTCCGCTATTATTGTACAGTCCCCCTGACAGATCCTCATGTGTGCCCACAAGATCCTATATAGGCCATACGCCCTTATAGCAAGAAAATCAGCTGTTCATCCACCTCAGAGCCCAAGATAACGGCACCGGTGGGGGAGAAGTGGATAGCGGCTTGTAAGGCCTGGAGCACATCTGCAGTGATGCTGACCAGGAACTGTGGTAGAATGCTATGCGCAGGGGAGACGGTCGATTTCTGCATTAGGAATAGGAGTTTAAACACGTTTTCAAGCCCCCTAGTTTCAATTCAATTAATTCTAGACAATCGTACGCTTAACCGCTTAAGGATATGGTCTATTTTGGCCATGAGGACGCAAGGATGTTTGGGGGATTTTTATCTCCACTTTTCATAAGCCGTAACTTTATTTGCCCATCGATATGGCCGTATGAGGGCTTGTTTTTTGTGATGCCAGCTATAGTTTTTTATTAGTACCAATTTTGAGAAAACACTTCATTTCTGCCATTGTTTCAAAAACATTTTTTACTGCGTTAATCAAGCAACATAAATTACACGATACATTCTTTCTGCAGGTTGGTGCAATTATGATGATACAAAAATATTATAATTTTTTTAGGTTTTCCCACTTTTGTTTCTCATGAATTTTATTAGATTTTGGGTAGAGTAAAAATATACATTGAAACATCTATAAACAATCCAGTCATTATTCAATGAACATCGGATATAGAATGCCTCACGGAAAATTAGACTCCTGATAGAAAGTCATTCACATCTGATAAAACTGTAAGAGCAAACTACTTCCTTTTACCAATTCAAAAGTGGTATTGAGATATGACTGCCGAAACATAAACGGGATGGAGTGGGGGGGTTGTCGGGTCAAGACACGAGGGTTGTAGGGAGGGGGAGATGGTTTACAGTTGGGCGTCTTCATGTCTGGCCTATGGAATTCTTTCAATCTTATGGTTTCTCTTGAGCCGCTTCCTGTTAAACAGGAGGTGTAGAGGAAACACTGAGGCCTCCTTCCCACGAACGTATTTACGCCGCGTAATTCGCAGCGAAAATCCGCTGCGTTGCCCGCTGCTATTAGGTTCTATTGAACCTAATAGCTATGGGCTCACGGTGCGGAATGCCACCGCGGAATTCCGCACCGTGAAATCTCCCGTCCTCACCCGCGGCATGCTCTATTTGCCGCGGGTGTACGCGCTGACGGCTTCCATTACAGTCAATGGAAGCTGTCCATTCACGCTATCTCCCGCTGTAACACAGCGGAAGATAGCGTGAAAACGCTTTCCCGCCTACCGCCGCCGCGTCATATGACGCGGCCGGCGCGTCACGTGACACGGCCGGCTGCGTCATGTGACGCGGTGGGCGTGTCACATGACGCGGCGGCGGTGGGCGGGGAAGTGTCTGCACGCTATCTTCCGCTGGTAAGTATGGGGTCTCTGGGGGGCGCCGTGAGTTTTTCCACTTTTGCACTATAAAAAAAAAATCTATATATATATTATTTTTCAAACTGAGCTCCTTGTAGGCTTGTTTTTTGCATAACCAGCTAAAGTTTTTAATTGTACCATTTTAGGTTACATACGGCTTTTTGATCACATTTATTGTGTTTTTTTGTGAGGTAAAACGAACAAAATAAGCATTTTGCTGTCCATGATAAAAAAAATGTGTTCAATTTTTAGAACAGGTGAATAGGAACATCATAATACCAAATATGTGGGGGTTTTCTTCAATGTTAATTTTTTTTACAACCAGGAAAAATGAGCAAAAAAGTTTAGTTTTTTTGTTTCTTTTACATGTTTTTTTTAACACTCTATGTTCCTGTAGTGGACCTGAACCATAGCAGCTATGATCGCTATGATAAGGCATTGCAGGATTTCTGTTCTGCAATGCCTTATCGCTTGTAATAGCGATTATAGGCAATGGCAAGCAGGGATGCTAGTATCTAGTGTGCTGTTGCCATGGCAACCCATCAGCCCTCTGTGATTATACCACTAGCGTCCATTGATGCGGCATATGAGGGGTTAACAGCGGGCATCGCTGTCTTCATGTGCAATGGGAAGCTGGCTATTGGTAACAGCCAGCTCCCGTGGCGGGATGGCACAGGCTCAGCTCCTGAACCAGCGCAATCTACAGGGAGTAAGTTTACGTCCTGTTGTGTTAAGTGCCTCACGGCCAGGACATAAGCATATGCCCTGTGGCATTAAGGGGTTAATATCTGCACTTACCACCCTTACCTTCCCTCCCACTTTTCCCAATTCAGCGGAAGGAATGAAGCTGTATTTAGCACTATTGTGATTGTGATGGCAGGGTGATAGCGGGGCGGTCTCACACTTAGTGAATCTGCTAGCTGAGAGATTTTCAGTGCAGAGTATCCATGCATTCCATGACATTAAGGCCTCATTCAGACGAGCGTGGATGATTTAACGCTGGCCGTACACAGCCAAAAATCATAATAAAGAAGAATAGCCACAATCTAATCCTGAAATTAATTAGTGTTTTCTTGTCCACATCTCTGAGTGTCTGAGAAGCAAGGAAACTATTAACCCTCTCTATTCAGGGCTCTATACAAGACTGTATTTCCCCCATCTTTGCAAATATACAGTTATTCATTCTTAGACAAAAAAACGTGGTCATCTGCAAAGTTCTCACGAAGGAAAATGTCAAAAATATGACAGACCGATGTATATAATATAGAGGATAGATACAAAATGGATACATATCTGTTGCTCTTCCCTCCCTTTCCTTACATTATCTAGCTCCACCCCTTGGAGTTTGGCTAATTGTTTAAGCATATTATTCATACTTCCGATCAAGAGCTCCCACAGTACACATCTCATATATATATATATATATATATATATATATATACACACACTAGGGTCCCTTCACACTAACGCACACAAAGTCACGAAACCAACTATTACATCCTAATCGTCTTGTGCAGCAAAAAGCGCACATTTTCATTTCCCATTGTTTATATACGGACAACTGTTAAATTACTGTACATAAACATCCTTTCAATTCCATTTCCTTGTAGCCTCCATCATACACATGCTGACACTTTAATTCACTGTCTTTTCTCAAACATGCCTCTTTCCTCACCTGATTCATTGTACACCATAAGCTCCCGCTTTTTTGAAATTCTTATGAATTCATTGCAGATTTAGACGGGTTAAGACAAATTCTCCCATGCTTAGTTATAACCTCAAGATATAGACAGAGTAGGGTGTGGTTATGGAAATAATGTAAGAGGGTTCGCAGGGGGGTCCGGAGTGAATATAGACATACAACAACCAGACACAATTGTAACCATAGAATGTCTGTGTTGATAACCCAAGAACAACAGATGTTCCTTATTGCTATGAGAACACAAGACAAAAATAGGAAGACAAACATATTTCTTCTACATAGAAATAACAGTCTTATTATGACATTAGTGTTTAAGCATTAAACCACCACAAGTAACTCAATACACTGCACAGCTCTATTCAACTTAAGCAAGCAGTGTATAGTTCCCACGAGAGACTCATACATCACCCTCCCACCACAACATTACTCTTTCCCCTCCCTTAAGAATGTGGAGTCCAGTGTTTCACCAGTGGCAGTGTAGTAAAATGTAGATGCATTGCAGGAACTTTTAACTATCTACATACAATAGCCTTTTCAGCACTGCTACATCTGCACAAGCAATTAGAGAGGACACAGAACTGATACAGCAAAAAACATTACATGCCATATAACAAATGCAATGACAATGCCAGTTAAAACACATATATATGTACTTGTACACACATATGACTCTGCTCTATCAGTTATTCTAAGTTACTAATTCCAACCCTACCAACGTTCCCATACAGAACAAGGCTTCGCCAATGAAGGTTACTAAAAGAAGTCAGTTTTTAAAAGATGATTGGTCTCTTACTTCTGCCGTGCCAAACAGTAGGTCCCCTACCTTACAATTTGAATTCCCACCTGTTCATCTATGATTTCCGTGCCTCTGACGGTTCCTATACGTCGCAGTTACAGTCTGAATCTTTGGGAGTGTGTTTTCCCGCTATGAAGCCAATATCTCCTTGGCACCCAAGTGGATCTTCTCTCTCAGTCAATCAGTCTTAAAACCTATGAGCTAGCAGGAGGTGAAATCACCCTCTTCTGACCCTCCAAATTCCGGATGATCCCCCAGAAATGTTGTAGAGTCCAATGACACCAGGCTGTTTCTTCAGAAAGCATAGACACTTTATTGCATCCATATATATATATATATGTGTCCAGTTGGAATAGTTTCCAAAAGACTGAACCAACAACAAAAGGAATCCACGCAGAGACATTCTTCCATCTAAAAGCAAACTAATTGGTTACATTTCACTAGAGTGTTAAACAGGCGCAGTAATTCTTTAACTATACAATTGCTGTCATCTCCTACTCTAAAATAGGCATACTTCTGCCCTCCTTTTTACAACAATCTGTCAGGACAGTGTCCGGGATATGGGGGTCCCTGAGATATCCCGCAACCCCTGTCCCTGCCTACTTGCCCCCCTGGGCTAACCCCCAGGGCGACAACTGGGCGGCGGTCCCTACCCTCACTAGGGAAGCGGGACACGGGAAGACAAACAGACACTGAAGACAAACAACGGTAGAATGGTCAGACAATCCGGGTCGGCAACAGGAGGGTACGCAGTACAGGGGGGTCAGGCAAAAACGTAGTCAAGGTCCAAAAGCAGAGGTCAGGAAAGCCGGGGTCACAAACAGGAGTCACAAGAATACGCGGGTGCAGCTGGAAGACCAAACTAACACTGGCAAGGCCTGAGAGGAAAACACACCTATTTAAATGCTGTCAGCGCTCCCGCCCCAGAAGCTGATTGGGGCGGGGAGCCTGACAGCAGCAGGGCTAATCAGGGCGGTGCTGGGGGCACGCCCCCAGTCTCACTGCACAGACAGTTACCAGGGAAGCCAGCCTGGTAGTCAAGCGACTAGAAGCACCAGCTGGCTCCCTAGCAACCCGGCGGCGACCAGTCTTACAGCGGCCCGGGGAGATCACAAGAACCGGGGTACCTCTGCGCCGTGCTCCTGTACCCCGGGTGGCCGGACCGGTGGTGCGGGCACGGCGGCCCCGAGAGTTGCCGGTTCTGACACAATCCAGCTTACTTGCATTAACTCTGAGCCGCCGTAGCTCAGTCAATCAGATGTGGCGCAGGCTGCTCAATGCCACCAGATGGAGAATGGAGGTTGTGCTGTTAATGTCACCAGCAGCTGCAGAGTGTGAGAGAAAACAAACAGGGCGCCTCCGCTATAGGAGGCCGAGCTCCATGGTCAGGACTCTGAGGGGGCTCGGTCTCTCGTGTTAGTGTTGGGGAATCAGCCGACCAGGATGGGGAGCAGTCAGAGAGCCGAGTGGGATCACAGCAGAGAGAGGCAGAGGAGCTTGGTGAGGTCACTTCAGAGTAAAAGACACCACCACTTCTAGTCCAGAAAATACAGCGTATGTCACACACGCATGTATACATATCACACACTGTATATACCATCTAAACACATATACCAAATAGATGTTGTTAAACAGCACTAAAATAGTATGAAAATGAAACTTTAGAGAAATGCACACGTTTCATAGGAGCTATTTACAGTGTTTAACCCTTTCCTGACATTTACCCTAATGAGAAATGTCAGATTTTAAAATAAACTGTGCTGTCAATAAGATCAAAGCAAGCTGCGAGAGGAAGGACCTTCTCTTCAGGGCTCCGGTCAATGTGCTCAACGCAACTTGCAACGTCAGAGATGTTACGGCCCGGTGAGTACCTGTACCCGGTTGTTATACGGAGCGCAGGGGACAGACTAGTATGATTGCCCGTTCATGCAGGCCTTTAGGCCGGCTGCACACGGCCGTGATGGGCTCCGCCGCGGAATTTCGCAGCGCAGCCCGTCACGGCGCCCCCCAGGAGACCCCATACTTACCTGCGCATCCGGCATCCTCGATCCCGCATGACGCTTCCCCGCCCACCTCCGCCGCGTCATGTGACATGCCCACCGTGTCACATGACACAGCGGCGGTGGGCGGGGAAGCATTCTCACGCTATCTTCCGCTGTGCTACAGCGGAAGATAGTGTGAACGGACGGCTTCCATTGACTGCAATGGAAGCCGTCAGCGCGTACACCCATGGCAAATAGAGCATGCCGCGGGTGAGGACGGGTGAATTCACGGTGCGGAATTCCGCACCGTGAGGCCTGAGCTATTAGGTTCAATAGAACCTAATAGCTGCGGGCAATGCAGCAGATTTCCGCCACAAATTGCGCAGCAGAAATCCGTTCGTGGGAAGGAGGCCTAACGCTGGAGGGTAAGATGCAGGGCTTTGGGAGCCTGGCTCAGGTCCAGCAGAGGCAGGATGCTGATAGATCTTGTAAGGCAGGGACAGAGCTCTTGGAAGCCCAACTGTTCACCATTCAGACTAGGCCACGCCCCCGTTCATTTTCACAATTTTTAGCATACCTCATCACCCTCACAATGGTGGGGTGCGTTCAGAAATCACGTTAAACTATCCCGGCAAAATGCGATGCCGTGTGTGAGAGTGACCTGAAACTGTCAGATTAGCGCCATATTTTCCTGATGCGGCTCTGACAATTTAACCCACGAAAGATCTCTGAGACTGAGCTCTAGAATTCTGCTGCAGATTCTTGTGTGCATTCGCACGTGGATGTAACCTCTGTTACGGGACACATCCATGTGCGGCCGCCTGACGTGGTTTCATCACCAAGAAATGACGGGTCAATTATCTTTCCCGCAGTGCAGACTTGAAAATCTGCACAAGGAAACATCTGAATTATTTGCCCTACATACGAGATACGCAGAGCGATCAATAGAATCCTAACATGGCGCAGATTTCACCCCGGATTTTGTCGCAGATTCTGTGCCCAATTCTGTGGAGAACCCCGCCCTGTGAATGAAGCCTGGGGGCCCTCTGTCCGTTTCCTGACTGGTTAACAACTAGTTAAATTGTCCAAAAACCATAAATCCAGGAGCGTCTTATCTTATAACCCTACAGCTGTTCCTCCTTTACTCCTCCTGGAACTGTATAAATACCCCCTCGGTGCTGGTACACATAGCAGTAGTGCGCCGCTCTTTACTGCTAATCATGTTCTGATGCAGTTTTGGGACGCACGGGGTCCACAGGTAACCTTTACCGCCTCGTGTTTTATCTGTACGAGCCTCACCGACAAACTGCATTAAACAACTGATACAACTTGAGGTTAAACCGCGTGGGGCGGGGGATGTAGCGCCAGACGGGATATTCTCGGACCCTGAACCTCCGGCCTCACGCTGCGTCTATTTACAAATAATTCACTGCAAAGGAATGAAATCCATACAAAGATCCTGGTGGCAGTGATTATACACTTCCATTATAGGAATCCCCACTGCTCCCTACAGAAGTAACTACTGGATGACAAGAATTCTCTCCCCTTATCTGTCATGGAGATGATACTCCAGCCGGGGGATCAGCTGATGCCTTCACTTAATGATAGGTTTATGCCCAAACATGGAATGAAAAAGGCACACTTCTACTGCACCTCCTGGCACATAGCTCCGCCTCCTGAGGGCCTCTGCCTCACTCATCATGATGTATTGGTGTTTCTATGGGATCTGCCTGCAGGGGCGCCACTGATCTCCAAAGGGAGGGCAGAATTTATGAGCAGACAAAGTCAGCAGGGCATCAGCATGTCCCTGGCTACCTGCCATACATCCATCGGTCCGGGGGAGAGGAATATTTTTGTATAGGGTCCCTTCCGTTAGACTTCAGTGACGTACGGCAGATTTGACAACTATTCCGGTAATCAGGTCTCCCTTCTGCCTGGGAGTCTCCCGGATGTTACTGGAGAGTTGGCAAGTCTGTAACAGTCTTTACTTCCTCCTGCGATGTAAATGTGACGCCTTAGAAACAAATTCACTAATCATTTATTTCCTCTTTTACATTAAGGAGGACGACGATGCATGTTTTCGCAGTAATGAATGTAACAGCGGATGTTGTCGATTTAGGATCGTGGAATCCAGAACCATATGTGTACGAAAAACAAGACCGGAAGCGGAATGCATCGGCCCGGTGAGTACCTGCGTGGCGCTGCTGTCCTGGTTTCTCCTCCGCATACAGTACAAGGTCTCATTCGCACGGTCTATAATCCGTGAGATCCGGGTCAGATTTATCCACGTAGATCTGACAGTTTAACCCTCAGTGGAATATTGCGGCTGAGCTTTGGGGTTCTGTGATCTTTTTGCATACAGATGGATTTATCTCCTGGCGGCGGGACAAATCCGTGTTCGCCAGCAGGTCTCGTCTCTGCGGTAATTGTCAGGACAATTATTTTTGCCGCATTACGGGTTTGAAGATCTGCATGAAGAAAAATCTACTATATGAGCTACAGCACAGATCTGGGGAGCAGCGATAGAACACTAAAATGGCGCATTTCACCGCAAAATCAGGTGCGGAATCTGTGCTCAATTCAGTGGCAACATTCTGCCATGAGAAGGAGACCCGAGAGCCGTCCGTCCGTCTGCAGACAGATCTAAGTAACTATTTGTATTGTCCATAACATAATAATCCTGGAGGATCGTATCTTGTAACCTACATGGTGTGGTTCCTCTATTACTCCTCCTGGAAGTGTATGAATAGGTACACACTCCGGGTACTTGCACATGTGACATTAGTGTATGACGCTTTTTTCCTGCATGTCACATTTTCAATGCAGTTTTTGGGCACACGGGTATCACAGATAAAACATGTTATAACCGCGTGTTTCATCTGTACAAGCAATAAGCCTTAGTGTTAGCCAGCAGAGCAAAATGTGCTGCGATGTAACGTCAGACGGGACATTCTCGGTAACAGGACCCCCGGCCTCACGCTGATATTACATTCTCCAAACAAAAGAAAACAACCAATCTTACTGATCCAAAGATAGAAGGCCAGGAACACCCCTGGTCCCCGCAGCAGGCAGAAATGGTATATGGGGGAGGGGCACCAGTGCAGAATACTGATGTACGACCGCTCACACACCTACCGTACACTGGTGGGCTGCTATTATTATACCTGCACATATATAAGGCTTGTATAGGGTGCCAGTCTCAGATACGTGTAGTGCACCATGCAGGGTTACAGACTATTAGTGACGCCCCTACTATTATATCAGGCGGGCTATCCTGTATATTCTAAGTGTACAAAGCACTGACACCCTGGGCCCCCCGCAGGAGGGGGATTTTTGGAAGCCATATCCCCCTCCTCTTGTGACAAGTCTGGTTTCATGCTTTACAGTTCAAGAGCGCAGAACTTTTTTATTTACAGTTTTCTTCAATTTTCCTCTTGGGGGAGATCCTCTATATAGAGAACCCCCCAATTGGTTCTGCAGCTCTCCCTATTTCTAGAGGATGTGAACTGTCCAGCAATTAACTAATTGGTGACCTGAAGGTAGGGTCGGGACATCGACACAAAAATATCGATAGGCAATAGTATCGCCTATCGCTGAACAAACTATCGATTATTGTAAAATATCGGTGGAAAACTATCAAAATTTCGATATATCGACTTTTTAAAATGCTGTATAAAAATAAAACCGGTTTAGGGTTAATAAAGCATCAATCAACAACAAACATTATAAATCTCTTATAAAGCTTTAAACTGTTGAATTTATTACTAACTTCTAACTATTAATAACAGGAAAATAGATTAAAGTACAAATGAAAATAAACAATTACAGATGAAACATAGAATTAAGATTAGGAATATGAAAAGAGGTTTTTTATCATTGGCCCCAATAATCAGTATCTAATGAGCCAAGTAATATTAATTTGCTCGCATGCTCTCCCTTCACAATGCTCCTTCGAGGAGACAGAATTTCACCAGCTTGACCGGGAGTGCAGAAAGATGATGGAGGTAAACACACTGAAACAAGGTCCTGCCAGCGACAAGGAAGCCAGAAGCTGGCCGCTGGACCTGGCGGGATGTGAGCATGATCTCTGTGTGTTTGTGGGGCTGCGTGCCCTGCATTTTTTCAAGTTGCCACTGAGGGACCAACGGTCTCCATGGCAACTTGCAAACAATGCAGGGCCTGGTAAGGCAAAGGCAGTGCCCCGAATGCAATTGTGATTGCGCTAGACGGGCCTCCTATCTTTTCTCTGGGCACTGCGTTGGCGTTGGATGCTGAATGCACGACATGTCGCGTCTCCTTTTCTGGACGCGACCTTTGCACGTTCAGCGCAGCCCTCCATCTGCATGTGGAAATGCTTTCATTTAGAAATCTTTGCCCACAGCCATTGTGTTAGACGCAAGCGTTCAGAGCCAGCGTCTAACGCAATGAACAAACGCTTGTGGAAAAGGGGCCGAAGACCCCACTTATTCTGAGAGTCGTTTTGCCTGGAGCAAACCTTATTGGTGACAGTCACCTCACACTTTCCAGAAGTTTCTAGAACTTGTTTATAAGTTCATTAGTGCCGACAGCAAAACTACATCCTGTGCCAACACAAAGGGGGCAGAATGTAAAGAAAGAAAGCATGGTCACCGGACCACAAGACATGTTTCTTCTTTACAAAAATCGATATCGCCATAAACGATCAATGTTACCGATATATCGGACATACCAATATCGATGAAAAGTATCGCCAAAGCATTAGTGATATTTCGATATATCGGTTTTTGATGTCCCAACCTTACCTGAAGGCGCTTTCTGAACGTTGTTTGCACAATTTGATCTTTAAGCGATTAATGGTGTGGAAAGAGGCTGCATAACTGATACAGACATACTATGCATCAAGGAAACACATTTAAACAAAGAAGATGTATTTAAGCTAACACACAAGTGGTTTCCATATGTTTTTCCTCTTCTGCCATACATAGTGAATGTGGGGTGTCCATAGCTATCAAGGATACAATTGTATTTTCTGTCCATTACGTGATCTTGGATATCAATCGGCGTTACGCTATACTGATATGCTCTATTAACAGCACTAAATACACTCTAGCCTCAATACATGCCCCTAATTCTAAGCAGCATACTATCATTAAAAACTATAGACCAGGTTAAAGTTAGTCCATTAGGACTATTGGGTGACTTCAATAAAACTCTATGGCCCTTAGTGGACACATCATCCACTACTCAGATTACAGACCAACCTACTTCCATTGTTCCCCAACTAAACAGTAAGAATCTCTTTGATATTGGGCATCTACAGCATCCAACTAAGTGCAATTATACCTTTTTTAATTTCAATAAATCTTTGGTATGTTGTTGGGTAGCGTAGCATAGTAACAGTTTTACATTGTCATAGAGTTGCAGGCCTAAACATCACATTTTCCTCATTTTCCATACCTAAACATAAACATATCAAACAACATAAGAAGCAGGAAAGTAGGAAAGAGCGGTGGGGGAAGGAGGTAAGTACGTTCTGAAAACTGCATACATTCTAACCCAAGAAAGCTCTCCAATTGCCAAACCTATATAGAAGCGTATTGTAACAAGTCGGGGTTGACTCGCCTCTGGATCGGCGTCCACACGGTTAGGAAGTGGCGCACCTCACACAAAAATAGGCTCCAGCAGTCTTAAATTTCTTTAAATCTGGCTCCTGCCAGCCTTTATTCGCAGCACATCACAAATCATAAACAGTCCATATGGGCCTTTTCCCCAGTCTCTGCTACCTTAGTGGCCTGCTCTGCTTCAGCAGTTTCACCTTCTGCCTTCTTGTTGGCCTCTTGTAATTCAGAGGATTGCTCACCCTCCATCTGTAGCTCAGCTCTCACTTTCTCAATGACTTTCCAGTTGGACACCATCTGCCATTGATAACCAAGCTCCACACTAATGTCTTCTACTTCCTGCTGAAGACTCACTGTAAATGTTTCAATTTAATCATAGATATCAGTTTGAAGAAAAAACAACTGATTTATCACTTTCACTCCTTCTAGGATTTCACTGTCTTGCTCTTCAACCGTGACCCAGCATGCAGGGTTCTCATCCAGTTTCTTTTCCAGAACTGACACCTGCGCCTGAAGTGATGCAATCTGTTCTGACAGATTCCTCTTAGTTTCTGCATCTTTCTCTTACTGCTTGAGGAACACATCTCTCTCATCTTGCATAGTCTTCAAGTGTGCACTAAGACCAAGCCTCTGCTGAGTCTCCTCTTGCACCAGCCTCTGAGACTTCTCAGTCTGAGCTTTCAACTCCACCTGCAGTCTATTCAGCTTCTCAGACAGCTCTATCTGCACTTGGTCACCTTCAGTAACTTTTACTTGTAGCTCTTGAAGCGGTTACTGCATTTTCCTTGCATTCAAATTCATGTTTGTCTTCCAACAATCCCTTCCCCTTTTCGGTCAGCTTAGCACACTCACTTTCCAATGTTTCTTTCACTTTTTCACTTTGCGCCAACTGCTTGGACACTGCCCCCATAACTAGAGCATGACTCCGTTCCAGCTCCTGGATCTGGGTTTCCTGTAGTTCAGCTTTCTCATCCAAGCTCATCTGTAGCTGCGACACCAGTCTCTCATGGAGCGCTTCCTGGTTTTCTTTGTAATCCAGTCTGTCTTTCAAGATCTCTGCTTGCTTCTCTGCCTGACTGCAAGCAGCTTACTCTATTTCCAGCTTTCTCTTGAGCTTTTTCTTTTTCCTGAATATTAAGCAAGCGTTCTATTTCTATCTCACTCTGGACCTCAGGAACTGCACTGAGAACCTCACCTGTCCCACTAGGAGCAGCCCTTTTTTTCTTTTTTGCATCTTTAGTACTACTTGTCAACTCACTCTTTAGTTTGCTTTCACTACTCCTCTCTATTACTAAATGAGTAGTTGTGCTAACTCCCCCATGGGTGTTGGCTGCACTGCCTGTAGAAACCGGTTTACACCCTGACTTACTTCGGGGAACATAACACCACATATTAGGCACGTCATATAGCAAACACATCCCACAATCTCCCACACATGACAATTCAAGGTTAATGGATGACAGTTAACATTGTGCAGATTCCTCTGCACAGACCTTCAACAAAGACGTATTATGCAGCATTTTAACTACTTTGGCATCAATTCTTTCACTGTCAAGTCCATACCGCACAGAACCCACAGTCTTTTTAGTGGCCTCAGCACTCCATGGAGTCTTCTCTGGATTTTTGTCACAGTCCTTTTGTGAGGACTGTTGGGCACAATCACATTAGACACCCCCAGCATGGCTCTTTTTGGTTGCCTCCCGCAATGACCGCTATTTTGATTTCTCAGTCCTAAAAATAGACATATGCAACAAGTTCACTAACTTGCCTCCCAGATGTCCTCAGTCTGGTCCTTTGTTGCTCCCATAGCAACCGCAGTTTTTCGGGCTCCTGGGCCTTTAAATACTGTTCCAGCAGCAACTGTACATTCGGCCTCCTGGCCCTTTAAACTGCTTCAAGCAGACGTTTGTCACCACTAAGGCAGCCACATCTTCAGCCTCCTGGCTCTTTACCAGCTGCCTGCAATGTTTTGTCGCCTCATGGTAACTGCTCATTCAGCCTCCTGACTCTTTACATACTTTGCTTTGTACTTCACTCTACTTTGTCCCAGCACATCCTCTGCCATATGTAACAAGTCAGGGTTCACTCACCTCTGGATCGCCATCCACACGGTTAGGAAGTGGCGCATCTTACACGAAAATAAGCCCAAGCACTCTGAAACATCTTTAAATCTGGCTCCTGGCAGCCTTTATTTGCAACATAAATCATAAACAGTCCATATAGCTTTAGGGTTCACAACCCACATAGTCCTGTCACTAACCCCGCCTTGGGCGTCTGCAGGGCGTCTTCCTCTGTCAGTCAGGGTGACAGACCCAACTGCTCCACACTGGACCTCAGGCTTCAAGTCCCTGATGCGGCTCCCTTCACCACCTCTCTGGCTCTCTCAGCCAATATCATCTCTTTTGCTTCTGGCAGGAACTGGCTTATATGCAACCAATTTCTGCTACACCCATCAGGTGTTAACCCTCTCTTTTTTTCTTTTCCAGGTATCAGACTGCCTATTTAGCACCCTCTATAGGCCATTCTGATACTGCCTTACTACAATATTTCATATTGATCCACTATTTATGAAATTACTCTTTTTTTTTTGACCCCGTCTATCCATGGTTGCCAAGTTTCTTCAAAACTGGATACTCTATCCTGTCTTATTGCAAATAATTTTTCAAATGAACAATGCTCAATTAGCCAAGCACAATCAGAGCTATCAGCAGGCGGGGATTTAAAATCCCTGGCTGCTAATAGCTCACTACTACAGAGCCGGGGACAGCGGCAAAAGGCGCTGCTGAGCCCGGCAGGTGAGTATGGATTTTTTTTTTTTTTTACACTTTTTTAAATGTCTTTTCAGGGAAGGGTTTATGAAGCCCTTCCCTGAAAAGCTATTGCCGGCTGCCGGGGCTCAGCAGCGACTTCTGCCGCTGTCCCAGCTCTATAGTGCTCAGCTATCAGCAGCCCGGGATTTTAAATCTCCGGCTGCTGATAGCTCAGTACTACAGAGTCGGGGACAGCCAGGAGAAGATGCGGCTGAGCACGGCAGCCGAAGGGAGGTGAGTATGTTTGGTTTTTTTTTAACACTTTTTTTTTTTGTTTTTCAGGGAAGGGCTTATATTTAAAGCCCTTTCCTGAAAGCATTTCAGGGGTGTCGGCAGCAGGATCCTCCACCGCAGCTGCAAGGATTGTTCGCCAACTATTTGCCAGCTCATCGTTCACAGACGGGATCTTCTTGCAAATTTGTTCGCAAGTCATTGAAATCCAAATGATTGTGCCTTCACACCAGACAACTGGGGATCAACTAGCAACTATCTTTCAGTCATTGAATGGAAACGTCTTCCTTGGTTTATCCCGAAAAAGCACGGGCGGATCTTTTTTCTACTATATTTCAGCTGCGGTAGGGAATCCTTTATTCCCTGCGGGGATGTAGAATTCCTCTGCTGCATCTGTCACAGATGTGGCAGGTGCAGCAGGGAATTCTTTTTCCTTGCAGGGATGCAGGAAACATCTGCCGCATGCGGCAGATGTGTTCTTCGTCCGCGGGGACACAGCAGCGGCGGGCAGGTAAGTTTTTTTTTTTTAACTTTTGTTTTTTTACACTAAAATGTTTCTTTTTCAGGGAGGGGCTTATATATAAAGCCATTCCCTGAAAAAGAATGCAGGGGTGCCAACAGAGCATTGTTTTCAACAAGCACGCAGCTATGTTCATGCGTTTTTTTGCTCGGACCTAGGTGCGCACAAAACACACTTGTTTGAACCCACCCTAAGGGAAAGGACAATTTTTAAGCCTAGATTTCAGATCGACCCCATTTCCCACAAAAAAGAAATTCTCTTTTGATAACCTTTAAGATTTTTAGGGATATTAATCACCAATAACTGAGACTTGAGAGAGCTAATTTTACAGTATGAAACACGTCCAAAACTATTTATAATCCTTGTTACCAGCCTAAGAGAAGATATTGGATGGGTCATAAGCAGCGCAGCATTGTCTGCAAATAAGCTTATTTTATGTTGACGAGGTGGTAGTGGGATCCGCCTAATATCAGAATCTGTTCTTATTTTATCTGCAAACAGTTCCATTGCCAAAATAAACAATAGAGGTGAAAGGGGGCAGCCCTGGCGAGTACCATTAGTGATCTGGAAAAAACTAGGAAGGGTTCCATTAACTAATACTCTCACAGATGGGGAGGAGTATACAGCTTGAATAGCTCTAAGAATCTCTCCCTTGAATCCAAATTTTTTCAAAACCGCGAACGCATAGCCCCAGTGAATCCTATCAAATGGCTTCTCCGCATCCACCGTAAGGAGCAGAGAAGGTGCCCACAAACCAGAGACCTGAGCCAGCAGGTCTATTATTCTTCTCGTTTTATCTGACACTTGACGGCCCCGAGTGAACCCCACCTGGTCACTATGTACTAGTAATGGGATCATTTCCAGTAATCTTTGGGCTAGGATTTTTGCATATATTTTTGTGTCACTGTTCAACAGAGATTGGCCTAAAATTCGCCAGGAAAGTAAGGTCTTTGTCTGGTTTAGGAATTGTTACTACTGTGGCTTGAAGCATTTCCACAGGTAGTTTGCCTATCTTTTTAGCTTCGTTAAAGATTTTAGTGAGATTTACCGACAGTTGTTTTTTCCAAAAATGTGGTAGTACTTGTAAGAATACCCGTCAGGGCCACGGGGCTTTGTCTTTTTTTAAGACTATTGATTATTTTTAAGGTCTCCTGTACTGTAATCAGGTTATTAAGTGTCTCTAATTGTTCCTGACTAATTGTCGGGAGATTAATACTGCTCAAAAATTCATTTATACTCCCCTCATTCAGTTGAATTGTTAGAGGTTAGTCTTTTAAGTTATAAAGCTTTGTGTAGAACAGATTAAAAGCTTCCGCTATATCTGTTGGGTTGCAAAGCTTATGCTCTGAGCCTGGTTCTTTTATAAATGGAATCTTGGATTTTTTCCTTTTGTTTTACTCTCCGAGCCATATAGCTATTGAATTTGTTGTTAGCTGTATAGTAGGTAGTTTTTTTATAGGCTTTGAGTTGTTTTTCATGTTCCAATAGTAAGTGGTCCCTCAGTTGTTGTCTTACACAGAGTAGTTTCCTATGTATGCTATCTGTCGGATCTTTCTGTACCTTTAGTTCTAGATTTTTTAATTGTGATAGCAGGTCATTTAGGATTTTATTTTTTGTATCGGGACCCTTGTTGGATCATCAGTCCCCTAATTACTGATTTATGAGCATTCCACACAGTAAAAGGTAAATCATTAATTGCAAAATATTCTTGGATAGCTGTACACAATTGACTTTTGTAAGGGTCAACCTTCATTAAATAGGAGTTAATCCGCCAAACTTTTTGTATATACTCAGAGTGAAACAATCCCAAGGAAGGAAATCTGGTGCGTGATCAGACCAGGAGGTGGTTCTAATCCAAAAATGTGGATAGGATCCTTCATAAATATTGGTATATCCTACTTAAGGATAAGGACTCGGCGGATTGCCCGGGAAGTAGGCCTTCTATCACATACTGAAGAGGTAGACATCTCAAGGACCATCTGGTTCATAGTCATTTCACCCCTGAGTCCCCTAAGAAAACATGGTTAAACTCCAAAAAAATTAAGGGGGCGTACCCTTGCTCCGACTGTGCATAGGGAAAGGCACCACATTTGCAGGTTCCAACACAAAAAGACATATGACATCGGTGATTTCATAAACTGCAAAACGTCAGGGGTGGTATATCTGGCCACCTGGCCATGCCCCATGGAATATGTAGGCAAAATGAAACAACAATTGAGAAGAATACTGGCTCATGTGGGAAATGTGCAGAGAAATGAGCATACCAGTTTAGCGAACCATGTGAGAGACCACCATGATAACGACCCTAGTGTCCTGAAGTTTCAGGGCATAGAGCTGATCAGGTGCAATGGAAGAAGAGGGAATATTGATAGAAAATTACTACAAAAAGAGTGCATGTGGATCCATAGATTACAGACCTGCTCCCCCAAAGGCTTGAACGAACAAGTTTCTTATACGTCATTTATCAGACTAATTCTAGTGGGAATAATCATGTGACAAAAAGAAGTATAAAGCTTCCTATCTCCCACCAAGATCTGGAGGAGAATGAGATTAAAGGAAAAGAAAAAGAAGGAGGAAGAAGAAAAGAAGGAAAAAGAGAAAGGTTCAAGATCAAAGAAAAAGAGAAATTCCCGAATGAAAAATGACTTCCTCTAATTGATCTTCACCTCTTATAAATTTTGAAATTTTGGATTTGGTGTACATGCTGAGTTTGACCAAAAATTAAAAGACACACATAGACTTTTATGCTTCCAGTGTTACTAACTCAAACAATCCCTCTAGAGTATTTAAATAGCCCCCACCATCTAATGATCCTGATGAGAGAATTTATGGCATCATAAAAAAACTTCTTAAAAACCCCTGAAGCATGGGAAGGTGCTCATTATGCCTATACATTGCATTTTGAGTGTGGGAGCTGTCCATTACTGATTATTAAGCACTACCACCCTGCTGTCTGATATCGTAACAGCAGGGGGAGCTGTCCAGTGCTGAACTTCTGTCAGTGAACACACTCCCTGCAATATATTGCGCAGGAGCAAAAGAGGAGAGTGTTTCAGATCTCAATCAGGATAGGGGATAGATGGAAAAAGGGGAGTAACTCTGGGAATGAGGGAAGGAGGGGTGTTTCACATATAAGCGCTGTCAGTTCCTGACGCGCGGCACTCACTATCGGGAAAGCCGCCGGTCATCACGGTCGCTCAAGCTAATGAATTTAAACACATCCTGATGACACAGTTTGCCGTAGCAGAGTGTAGAAACGCGTTGATGTTATAAGAGTAGTGAGTCAGTTCATCTCCAAAGCGAGTTAGCTAGTACAGTGTTAGCCGGCTGCCCGGTACCTTTCATCGGGCGGCTACAACAATGCCCAGACAGTCAGCTATCTCCTATTACGGCAATTAATGCCACAATACTTAGCAGGGAGTTCCATTTAGCAATTTGGGTGAATTTATGCATCAAAACCCATTCACTGCAAGAAAATGGAATACACTGCTTGAGATTGGGGAAGCTGATTCACATTCAGATACATAGGTGAACCTTAACCCCTTGTGCACTGGACCCTCTTTTTTCTTTTAAGAAAACATACACTTTGCAATATATTGATGGCACTGTGTTTGGACTATGGGGCAACATATATAGAATCCTAAAAGGACTATATGTGTGCCTGCTATAGCTGTCCTGCTTATAATTAACCCTATCCTTTCCACTACTACATGCCATTTAAGGGAATCATTAGGAGTGTTTTATTTTCTATCTAGCACACCTTGATTCCCTAATTCTGGGTCACACTTGCTCAGTGGGCCGTATCTGTGGACATAGAGGGGTCAATATTATGCATCTCTTTCCCCGTTTTGCGATATCATATACAGGGGTAATGAAGTATTAAAGAGGTGCATTTTTAAATGTATCTGAGAGTGTACATATTCAGTAGTCATCACACACTATCTTAACTCCCTTTTGTGAATATTACTAATCTGGGAGACCGCAAAGAGGCTCTTAGATAAACTTACAAAGGGAATGACCTTCCCGATCAATTGATCTTACTGAATTAACACCTAGGGGGTGTCTCCACCTGTGGTACAAACACTAATAATAAAGTGGATTGACACTCTGTATTTTTTTTTAAATTATTCTTTATTTATTCAAGAAAGGCATGTCCAAGTTCAACCGACAGGGTTGTAATAAACATTTGTTACAGAGAAAAATAGTTGAACAATGTTAATTGTTACAGAAGCAAAACGTTTCTTGATTATTTTATTTTTTTTTAACGGAGGTTGGGATGGTGAAAAAGGTGAGGGTAGGAAGGGTGTGTGGAAGGGAGGGGGGGGAGGGGTGTGGGAAACATCTATTATTATATTATAATCCCTAACTCCAAAAGAAAATCATGAGACGAATGAGATATGCAAGTTCTGTTTGAATTAAATTGTAGCTAAAGAGACTGTATGCCATTTAGTGGGATGTAGAGGAGGGGGTGCCTGGCCATTGGCCCCATATTTTTTTGAATTGCTCGTGTGTTCTACATGACCAGCTTGTCATTTCTTCAAAGTGGCAAATTTCGTTTACCTTTGCTATCCATTCTGTGTAGGTGGGAGCTGTTGGTTGAAGCCATGCTAGAGGCATTATAACTTTCGCTGCTGATATGAGGTGAGTAATCAGAATGGTTTTTGAGGGCTTATAGGTTGCTGACGGTTTTGCTAAGAACACATGTTCCGGGTGGAGAGTAAATGATCTGTGGGTTATTTCGCGTATTTTATTTTCGACTTGGCTCCAAAAGGGCCTAATTCGTGGACATAACCACCATATGTGTATAAAGGAGCCTACATGCTCATTACATCTCCAGCACAGATTTGTGTTAGAGAGTTTATATGCGTAAAGCGACTCAGGGGTTTTATACCATCTAGGGATAAGCTTATAGTGGTTCTCTTGTAATTTGGTGCATCTAGAATATCCGTGTGAGTTGTTCAATATGAATTTCACCTCTTTGTGACACTCTGTATTTGGAACAATAGTACGATCAAAGAGAATGGGTTTCTTTTTGGGGTAGAGGAATTTTCTGGCCACAAATTATCAATAAATTCCCCTCCTCATTTTTGAAAAATATATGTTTCAGTCTGTCCATTAATAAGTTTTTAAGAATTTTCAATAAAGTCAGTAGTTTTAATTAAATTTTTTCTGCGGTGAGTGGTTCCAATCGAGGCCTCCTTCACTCTTGGTAACAAAAAAAAATCCACTAAGATCATGTCAATCCTAGTCAAGGTTCTATGTCTTGTGGAGTAGAAGGAGTAGTTTTTTGCGTTTGCGTTGTATCATAGAGTTCCTCTTTTAGCAGTCATGGTGCTAGTGTAGGTGCTACCGTTCTGCCTCTGCTGTTGGTGTCTATACTTCTATCAGAAATTAAAACCTTTCTCCTCACCATATTAAGAAATCGTATTTGAGCTTTGTTCAGTACATACATATATTTACCAATGTTACAGGAAACCCATTACCGTCACAAATTAGTATTATATAGCCCCCCTTTTCATCTATTTTGGATTTAACAAGTTTGAAATCAATAGAATCTCTAATTGCTATAAGAACACCTGCTTTTTTCTTTTCCGTATTTGACATAAACATCATTGGAAACTTGGGGTGGGACAACCTTAGGTGTCTCTCTTTTGTAAAGTGAGTCTCTTGCAAACAAATGGTGTCTGCCCAAGCTGCTTAAGCATCTTTCCATAGGAAGGCTCGTTTGTATGGAGAATAAAGCCCCTTCTCATTAAAGGACATAAGTTTCATACTCATGATGGCAGGTCTGTTTACCGTTTTATATATGGGTTTTTATTAACTAGTTCCAACAGTTCCAAATGGTCCGGCGGGAAGAAGCTCTCTCAGGTTCCCATTTCAGAATGTGCTCCAGTATTACTGAGGAAAAATTAGTGGTCAGAATATACCTCCAAAATAGGGGAAATTGACAGGATAGGGGAGAATCACCTGACCAGGTGGGGAACCACAAACTTTGAAGAATCTTACCTACAATGTCCTTCTCTGAATGCTCAAACATCATCAAAATGTCCAGCCATTGCAAGACTTAGGCCCTTCTTAAATCAAACCATGAAGAAGGGAACCTTAACATTTTCAACAGGCAACTCCTCATAGTGAGAGACCATGAAGCAAGGAGCACATTGAAAGGCTCCCCTATTAATAAAGCGGTTAGGGACTTTGACCCAATCTGGATTAAGGCGTGACGGGGCGCTCAGGATTTACAATTGAATATTTCCCTTTTCCAAGAATTGTTGTCCGTCTTCAGGATTTTGTATAAAATTAACTATTTGGCTATAATCATTTTAGGTGGGAATCTCCATTTGTAAGGGATCTTGTTGTCCCGCAGGGCCAGGGTGATATTGCAGAACTTTTTCCAAGTTTTAATAGTCATCTGGGAAAGATCTGTAAAAAGTTTCATTTGCTTATATGGTACAGGCAGGGATGCATTCTTCCTAACTGCGAACAGTATGGTTTCCTTGATATGGAAAAAATGAATCCTCACTATAATGTCTCTAGGTAGATGATCAGGCTGATTTTGGATGTGGCAGTCTATGCGCTCTGTCGATTATTCTTTCTCTGAGGGGGTGCCTGGCAGCAGATGTTTTATGAGCTGCTGGATAAATTCTTTTAACTCAGATCGCGGGATTGACCACGCAATTCCTCTGCTTTTTAGATTGTTGTGCCTGTTCCTGTCTTCTATATCTGCCACTTTGCACTTTAATGCTTCTAACTCTCCCACCACATTATAGTGTGCATCAATAAGATCGTTGTGTGATTTCCACCATTTTACTTTCCAGATGTTCTACTCTATTTTCTAGCTCTGCCATGTAAGAGTTTAGTAATGTTGAGATAGATGATAAATCTCTTTGAAGCGCCCCCCTCAGGGCTAGGATCATTTCTTTTATAAACAGTTCAGATGCTGCTTGTTCAGAGCACGAAATACTTAGAATGGGGACTTCAGGGTCTCCTGGGACTGCATCAGAGTCTCTTTCCTGCAGCTCCGGGTTTTGGGTGGTTTGCAGGAGACCCCATCGCTGTGGAGTGTCACTGCTGTAATTAAAGGGCGGGAGTTTTACTTGCATCAGAGAAAGCAGGCACCATCTTAGAAGTCCCTTCCTGCGCCTCTCTGCTGTGACCTGATCCCCAATTTTCCGCTGCAGCCGCATTATGGGATCCCGAAAGCGGGGGAATGGGAGAAGGTCTCCTACCCTTGTTTTTCTTCAAGATGTCCGCCCGTCCTCTTCTTCTGTGTGCCGCCAGTCTATTCTTCTCCTCCGCTTGTATGAGTGGTGCAGAACGATGTGAGCCCCTGCAGTCCCGTTTTCATTCTCCTCCTTGCAGCCATCACCGCATCAAGTAACAGTAGGGCTTTAAACATTGACAAAATAATCCGGGTGCCGTTCTCATACAGCTCTTAGTGGGGTTTCTCATGGGCGGTAAAATCGCACGATTTCAGTGCAACGCGAGAGGGAGTAAAATAGCAGAATTATGAAATCAATGATTTTCAATGGTTTCCTTCATATCGGTAAGGTTTTCACTCTGCGATGTTGCATTAAAAAAAAAATATTTCTTGTTTTTTTAAATCTCCGGTGTTTCCCTATGGAGCCTCCTTTTTATTGCATCGCAAAGCACAAAATTGTTATTTTCATGCAATGTGTTTTTAACAATAAAAGGTACTATTGACTTTTGCGCTATAAAAAAATCGCCGCAAAGCCCGTGTGATCGCGCCTTATTCCTGTTTATGGAGGCGTTGTTCCCAACAGAAACTCTATAGAAAAAGAAGAGCCATAACACTAAATGATAGAGGTCTAAGTGTGCGCTCAGACGGATGCTTGTGAGTTATCCCATGTAGTAATCAGCGAGTGGCCGCATACATGGAGCTCGGCAAAGACCAAGGCCGTCGAATCGGCGCAATTTTAGTGGAGGAATAAAGATAGTTTTAATATTTGCGCCATGCATGCTGCCACTCGCTGATCACCGCATTGGATGACCCCTACAGAGGTTCGGGGTTCTGTCCTCTTGCTGGCTTTTGCATACTTTTATTAATGCCTCAGCCTATTTGGCATTTACGCTTTTGGTGTGCTGCAGACCTTGCTACATATATTGGTAGGATGTTTGTGAGTTGTGTGTGACAATCTAGGGCCCAACTCGCAGCGGACCGCACGCGGATGTACGTCCATGTGATGTCAGAGCGGCGGGTAGCGGACATTACATATCCTGCTCATCCATGACACGGACCGGAACAGGACAAGATCCACGTGAAATAGCACTCATGTGAAGGGCCTGATTGTCATATATGGGTCCGTGTGCCGTGAAATACACGGACAGCACAGATGGGGAAACAACCGTCTGAACTGTCCCTAACAGCCTCTCCTTCCGGTGTGAAGTAATAATTGTGGCCGATCTCAGGAAGGAGAACAACGAGACAAAGAGAATTCCAATCACATCACATTTATGTCTCTCTTTTATATTTAGAAAAATGGAAACTTCTGTTCTCTAAGTGCAGAATGTGACAGCGGGTGTTGTCGTCAGAGATTCTTACTGAGCGGTACTGATATAAGTAGATGTGAACCAAGAGCAGCAGAAAATGCGTCCTGTAACCCTCTGGTGAGTATCTGTAAGCAGCTGCTGTATTCGTTTCTCGCTTCGTTGTGCCCAGAATTCCTGGGTGCCGCTCCCATCACATGGGCGCCCCATCCGTGTGTTGTGTGATGTGCGGGCACCACAGATTACATGTCCTGTTCTCATGCGACACGTAAATAGAACATGTGGTGATTCTTCAGCCTCCACTCCTAATAGCACAAATACGGTTATTTCCCTTCATTGTTGGCTTTACTAAATATTTGCATCGCCCACAAAATAAGCATCCTGCAGCCTCTTATCTTAGAGCTCTACATGCTGCGGTTCCTCTGTTACTCCTCCTGGCAGTGTATGAATACCTACACACTCAGGTACTTGTACCCGCAGCAGTGAGGTGACAGGAGCCTCTACTATAAATTACCACAACCTGTGGCGCCCCCTAAAACCTCGTGTTCCGTCTCTACAAGCTGCGCAGCCAAAACCTGCGCTGAGGAGCCGCGATATTATTCACACGGAGGAGGTTAATGCTCAAGTGTGAAACTGACAGAATTTGGACAAAACTTGGAGCAATCAGGGCCCATTCACACCGCCGTATCCCCTGTCCGCACAACACGACTGATCTGCATGGGTGGAGTCAGATGTAGATATGTGATGCGGATGTCCTGCTGTCACCCCGATTTACAGACCAAAATCACCAGGAAAGAGCGTTTTTTAAACTTGTTGCAAGGAAGTGCGGAAAAAATGACATCAGTTCATCTTTCTTGCATTTTGTTTTTTTGCGCATTTGGAAACCACAGTGAATACAGACGCAATATGCAAGCAGAGAAACGTGCAAAAACATCCAACATACACGGGAGGAAACAACGGTGCGCTCTTCATGGGCTAATACTGCGTACGCCCGCGTGGGTCCTTAAAGGCGATGAGTTTATTTATGTGCGTTTTTTTTTATATTAATTTTAACAGATTGAATGTCTTATTTTTCGATTCTTTGTAACAAAAAGAAAGTCCCCCAGCACCCCTCCGTATGCACAAAAAAGAGGCCACGGAAGAGATGGGATGCAACAGCCACTTAAGGGACCTCGGATCCTTAGTCCCCAGCGTAGTACATCCAGTGGAGAAGCAAATGGCAGCATCAATGGTGGAGCAAAGGAAAATAAAGTGTTATTGCTCCATACAGCAGGCGACGCTCCGACTTTAGCAGTCTTTATCAAGTCTTTATTTTTTGATTCTCGGACCAGAATCGCACATTAAAATCAATGAATGTATTTAAAATAAACGCCCCTGTACGGCGAGGGAGTAACTTCTGTTTTATTTACGCACCCATTGAATTTAATGGGAGGTTTAAATGACATCATCTTGACCGCCTTCCGTTTTTTTCTCCCCCATAAAAAACACTGATTGCAATCAGATGACATTTGTGCGTTAAAAACACAAACTCTGATGTAAGACGCCCCACAGCGACATCAGTCCGTCTACATGGACTAAAGACTAGCGGATGTGGTTAGGAGTCACAAGTGTCTTCATTAACCCTATCATCTCTTTCTTCAGATTAATAATGGGCTCTACCAGGATTACTGCCCGTGTGCGAGTGATCTTACATGTCAGAGGGATCGGAATACCCGTTACTTCTGCAAGTAGCCAAACAGCAAATAACTAAGTCTAAGATGAGAAAGTATCCGCCTGTATCTACACGGATCTACAAGAAGTTGTGAATCTTATGGAAATAAAGCTTTTACAACTTCCTTATATGTTTTGCCTTTGTTCACTGATTTCAAGATTTCTGCTTGCTGTCAGTTAATGAAAACATTGCCATTCAGAGGCTGAGAAGCCGTCCTCTTGTCTGGCTCACACAGCAGCAGTTTGTTACAATGTAGCAGCCAGGAGTCTAGAACAGAAGTAATAGGAGGACTGCTGATGTGTGGAGCTCATAGAGGAATCTATAAAGGGCTTACCCAGACGGACTGGTTCTCACATCCGTGTGCTCTGCATGTTTACAACTGACTTCATACTTACATTACACTGACCTGTTACAGTCAATATGACTCTGCAGACAGGTATAATTTATTATGATCTTCTTTCATGTAGCCCTGACAGCAGCACATATAGACATGGGGATTTATTCCCCTACCACATGCTTTGGAGAGTTAATTCAAATTTTGTACAAACCCTATAAGAAGGAGGACTTAGCTCCTCCCCCTTGTCTGTTTTTTAAAGACTACAAAGAGATGTAGAGAAAAATACTTTATTGGTTGGGTAGATATGTGCTGCTGTTAGATCTCCATAATAACATAATAACTTCTGGCTTCCTTGGGTATCCTCACACAGCAGCCATATACATACGGGGGGAGAAGGATTTATTTGGGGTGGGAAAGACCAGAAATAAAAACTGAAGAACCGGAGGAAAAGTCTTCTCCATAGAGAGGTTCTTCTTACACAGAAGGTATGTTGTGTGCTCCATGTGCCGATGCTCTCAGCCAGATACCGCATCTTCTGCCCCTGATGTTGCTGTGGCTCCGGTATAGCGAGTCTGACGTCTTTTAGACGGAGACCTTCACTTTTATATGAAGTGATAACAGGGTCTCTCGGTCACCTAGATATGGTGGGCTGGGGGGATTTCTCCCTTTCTTTGGGATCTGTGTGAGCACAGACAACTGATCGGTCCAAACTCTCAGCTGTGATAGGTCTATTCTCAGACAGTGCCCCACATCTGATGTCTATGAGCACCTTTCTTCCTCCCAGGTAGGTTCAGCACAGAAGGCCGTCAGGACAATAACCTGATTCATATTGAGAAAAAATAACCAATTGGGCCTGAAAAAAACCAGAGTCCTTAATATCACTTTATCCTCATGGAAGGATAAATAAGGCTCTTTGACAGTCAAGGCCCATAGATCACTGATCCATTTGGCTGATGTAAGTGACACCAGGAACGCCACCTTTCCTGATAGGAATAGCAAATCCGTTTCCTATAAAGGTTAGGAGTGCTCACATAGCTTTCAATTTTAGGAAAGGGTTGATTTAGCTGTCTTCAGTCTCTGAATGGCCATTATGAACCACTTTGTCAAAGGGTCTTTAGTAGAGATGAGCGAACCTTAAACTTTCTTAAATCCATCCTGTGGAATATGTTGCATCACTCCTCAATATGGGTCTTCTCTGCTAGAAGCCTTCCTCCCTCACACTATTTATGAAGATGGACACTATACAGCAGTGTTTCTCAACTCCAGTCCTCAGGACCCCCAAATAGGTCATGTTTTCAGGATTTCCTCAGTATTGTACAGGTGATCTAATTATCAGTTCCTCAGACATTGCCACATGTGTTCTTCCTATATGATACTGTGAAAACATGACCTGTTTGGGGGTCCCGAGGACTAGAGTTGAGAAACACTGCTATACAGGTATAGGCACCTTTTGTTCAGCTTTCTACCTCTGATTGTTATATCTGTGCAAGCCATGGGAACAATGACCTAGATGAATGTAACCCAAATAAAACAGGAGGGAAAGAATATGCACTCTAACACCAATAACATACAAAAATCAAACATGCATACAAACAACAACAGACGCCAAAACATTTACCTATAGTACAAACCCACATAGGCATGGAATTGCTAATAAGTACGAGATATTGATTTGTATTTTGGTCAGAATATGTAACCTCACAAGCCCACATCATGGGTCTTCGTTGTCATGTGAGTCCCTAGGGAACCTTGCCTGCAAATGGGGCGATTGTCTTAATTGGTGCGATTGTCTCAATAAGAGCCTCGTGTGGTGCAGAGTGTAAGCTCTCGCCTATGACCTGAAGTTCAATCCCCGCATGATTCAGGTAGTCGGCTCAAGGTTGACTCAGCCTTCCATCCTTCCAAGGTCGGTAAAATGAAAATCCAGCTTGGTGGGGGGTAATAAGTAATAATTACCCGAAAGCGTTGCGAAATAAGTTGGCGCTATAGAAATACCAAGATTTATTTATTTTTTTATTTTAGGGATGGCTCCACATTGGAACCTAGGGGCCCAGCTCATCCAAGATGATAACAGACAGGAACACCAGGCAGGGGAGATGCAACAAAATACACACTGAGCAGGACAATTCACACCAAGTGTAGTCAACACTGATAAGGGCCAATAGGGGCTGTAAAGAAATTAATAAATGTCGCTAATCAAAAAGGAGTTAATATATTTTGCTTAGTAATCTATTTGAATCAATAAGGTTGAATACTGCAAATATTCTATTCTGCTCTGAAGGACTCATGACTATTGAGTAATAGGCCAAACGTCTGATCTAAGTGGAATCAGGAAGTTAAGAGCAGATGTTCATAAATGTAGTGAGACATAGCCTAACCGCAAAGAAGTTGTCAGCTCTTTCTCTATATTTACTAATGTACTCGTCTAAAAGTCATGTGAAATCAGCTATTTCTTGAATGTCATATATCAAGCCTAAATGTCAAAGTTTATTGAATGATTATGTCATAAGTTTATTGTCAGATATAGAAGTCATGAGTTTAAGATGTATGGAAATCATGAGGTTATTCCTTGTATTACCAGAGGTCGCATCCCTGCGTGGGCGATCTTCTATATAAACTGAGACTATGCCAATAAAGACTTAGAGTTCATTACTTCACCATATACCGTGTGTAATGGTCAGTACTTTGACTCTCAAAAGAGCGCTCCTCCTGCTTAGGTCAATTTGGAACCGACAACATAACTGACCAGTCTGTTTGAACAAATTAACCCTCGACAGTTCTTGGCGTCCAACTAGGGGGCGGGGCTTATCTTTACGGGACATCGCAACCAGTAGACTGAAACAAACTCCTGGCCCGTTGACGTGGATTCTGGATTCTGAGACCCCAGACTGAAAACACCGGTGTACAGGTAAGAGCTTATCTTACTATTATACAGTCTGGATTCTTTTGATCTGTGTGTCTCTAACGGACTAGAGGTATGTTGTTGCCTGTTTCCTATATTTTCTGCCCCGTCCATATTTTAGAGTGAATAAGTTCATTTAACTGTCCTAGACGGAAGAACTCACTCATTGGGACTTAAAGAGTCATGTTGTCTGTATTGGAGATTGAAATAATTGTTATTGTTATAGTCTCATTTCTGGCAGTCATATTCTTACTCTGGATCTGTTATAATATTACTAAAAGTTCCCTAAGAGGCGAAGTCTGGTCTCCCCTGAATCCTAGTGTTTGAAGTTGACCACGTTTTAGTTCTGTAAATCTATTCCGGGACAGGGAACTGTGTGTTCCCAGATAGTCTCAGTGATTATCTTAGTTTACTGTGTGAAATATACGTCCTGTATACTTAGTGAAGAATAGTCGGAAGTGGTCAAGATGGGGTCTGAACAATCTAAGATATATCAGACTCCTATTGAGATAATTAAAGATAGAGAAGGGGAGGACATTTGCAGACAAGCCTATAAAGTTTACAAATGTATAGGCCTTAAGAAGGCGGGAACATTCAATTATGAATTTTGGTCACAATATGAGGATAAGCATAGAAAGGAAATAAGAAAAAAGGGTTTGGAAAAAGGCATGAAGGCTATTCTGGACTGCTCTAAAACAGCAGAAGACGAACACTGGGACTCCGAATCCCGAGGCGAGGGCATTTTAGTTTATTGTCCTATGCCCCGGCCACCAATAGACGTTCCCATGGAAACCCCTACGGTTCCATTAGTCTCTCCTGTCGTCCCGGCCGTTCCACCAATGTCTCCAAATAATCCCTTTAATTCTCTGTATCCCAATTTGCCACCCTTGCCTCCTACGTATCCACAGGCTACTGCCCAGATGGATACACCTCCCTACAGCCCTCAATCAGGATCCCCGGGCCCTGAAGTAAATAGAGGTCCGGCTTGGGATTGTCCACGTTGTGGTCAACAGAATGCCTGTTTTAAAGAACTCTGTACAGTATGTGGGACTCCACGTCCCAGGGATCAGTGTAGACAACCGATTCCCTTATTCCCAGTTACAACCTCCACTACCCATTATAGAGAACCAAACCGACCGAGTCCACCATTGGGCACGGTCAGACAAGAGGACACTGACAGACCATCGTCTTCTAATGACAGACCTACGGACGCACATAGACCAACTCCCGGGTCTACAGTCACTACATGGCGACCCTGGAGCGCCACAGACCAGATGGCACTGTGTCAGCAACTGCCCGATCCCCAGACAGAGCCAGCAGCTTTCCATAGAAAGTTGGAAGTCATACAGAAAAACTATTCTGCCACTTGGACAGATATGGAATGTCTTATGAATGTAAAATGTCCTCTGGGCCTTTACAATAGTATTGCTCAATTTTGTGGTCTTGAAGATCGCCCAGATGACCCCCAGACATTACCTAGTGGTACTCAATATGTGGACAAGGTTAAAACCTGGTTTAAGGATAAAGCCCAAGAGAGACGTACAGCCCTAACCCAGTGTAGACAGAACAAGGGCGAGTCTATTGAATGTTACTTTGGCCGTTTAGAGGAAGTTGGCAGAGATCTGGGTTTATATGATTGTCCAAAAGCAATACGTAATGCTGCTTTTTGTGAAGCCTTTATGCAAGGAATAGATAAGCGCCTGTCTGAACGCGTTAAAGCATGTACCCCCGATTGGCGACAGGCCAGACCGCGTGATCTATATAAGAAAGCTGTAGGATTTGTCATGGATACAGAAGACCACGCAAAGTGTGTTATGATTAAACATTACACCATGGAGGGGGACACAGTCCGACTTAACGACCCCAGGCGGGAGACCCGTAAGTGTTATAACTGCGGGAAGACTGGACACTTGGCCCGTAATTGTAGAGCCCCTAAACGCCCTAGACAGAACATGTCAGACGAAAGGGGGCAACAGGGAAGTACGGCCACTACCACATCATCCCGCCCACAGGGAAACAACGGGTATACCAATTACCAATGAAGGTCTGGCACTCCTTCCCCCGTGTCCCTTATAGTTACTGACGCACGTGGGCCACAAATTTTTCAGCCTCTAAAAATACAGGGGAAGGAGGTGCCCTTTTTAATTGACACAGGGGCTACTAAATCATGTGTCAGTACCTCACAAGTCAATGACCTTAGTATTCCCCTCTCAGACTCCATAGCCATAGCCGTTGGAGTGTCCGGTGAACCAACACCCATGCGTGAGACCGAGCCCATAGAAGTCTCCTTTCAAGGGTCACGAGTCCTCACTCGCTTCCTGGTGTCACCCGCTGGGGATTGCATCATGGGAACCGATGTGATGGGACCCCTGGGGTGCTGTATTCAGCTCCATCCTTCCGGTGAGGCTCATGTCAGTACCTCTGCGGCCGACCACCAAGTATTCTGTCTCATGGCAGCAGACTTGGTCACTCCGCCTCCTTCTTGTACTGTATATGTGTTGACCCCAGAAGATACACAGGTTCTCTCAGCAGTGCCAGAGACCCTTTGGGCAAAAGGGAAGACAGACTTGGGCCATCTCCACGTACCCCCAGTCATGGTATATCTCAAAGATGGGGAAAAAGCCCCCATGATCCGCCAGTATCCCCTAGCCATGGCACAGGAAGACGCAATAGCCTCCACTATTACAGAGTTATGTGCCTTGAATGCTTTAAAACCTTGCGTCTCACCCGCTAACACGCCACTCTTCCCGGTTAAAAAGAAAGGGAAGAAAGGCGAACCTGATACCTACCGGATGGTTCACGATCTAAGAGAAATCAATAAGGTGACCATTCTAGAAACACCTTTGGTCCCCAACCCTTACACTCTGTTGTCCACCATACCTTCCGGAACCTGTTGGTACACTCTGATCGATTTAGCCAATGCATTTATGTCCGTCCCGATCCACCCCGATTGCCAGTACCTGTTCGCCTTCACGTTCCGAGGAAAACAGTACTGCTGGACTGTCCTACCACAAGGGGCACAAAACAGCCCAAATCAATTCACCCGATGTATGAGGCTTGTACTTGATGCATGGACGGTCCCACCAGGTGTGGCCCTGCTTCAGTATGTTGACGATCTCCTACTCTGTGCACCGGACAGACCTACCTGCGTTGCGGCCTCACTCAGCCTCCTTTGTTTTCTTGCAGACAGCGGGTGTAAAGCCAGTAAAGACAAATTACAGTTTTGCAAATCTCATGTTGTGTTTCTTGGTCACTGCCTAGGTCCTGGTACAAAACACCTCACGCCAGAACGTACCAAGGTGGTGGAGGACATGCCACTCCCTACCTCCCATGCTCAGTTGCGGACATTTCTGGGGTTAGTTTCATATTGTCGGCCGTGGATTCGCTCTGCCTCCATGACCATGCAGCCTCTGTACGACTGCCTGAGTTCCAAGCCATTTGCTTTGTCTCCGGAAGCCGAGTCAGCTTTCCATCAGCTGAAAATACAGATTACCAGTGCTCCAGCACTGGGTCTGCCTGACTATGATAAACCCTTCCAGATGTTCGTGACTGAGATGGCGGGACATGCTACTGCCGTCCTCACACAAGAGCATGGTGACAAAAAGCGCCCTGTAGCATACTACAGTGCACATCTTGATGCAGTAGCCAGGGGTTCACCCTCCTGTGTAAGAGCAGTTCTGGCTGTACAAGCACTACTTGAGAAAGCTTCTGAGGTGGTCCTAGACTACCCTCTTGTGGTCCTCACGCCCCATGACGTACATGGAATTCTGACACAGGTGAGCTGTAAACATCTGTCTCTTGCTAGACAGGTTAAAATGGAACTTGCAGTACACTCTTCATCCAATGTCTCATTTCAACGTTGCACAACTTTGAATCCGGCCACCTTACTGCCATTAGGTGACACTGATTCAAAAGGGGGAGTAAGCACAGGGGATCAACTTTTTGTCAATTCCCTAGGCGAAGAGGAAGCTTTTGACACCGAGCACCAGCATGACTGTGCTGCTCTGATGGAGCAGGAGACAGCTGGATTTGCTCATGTCACAGATAAGCCTCTCCTGAACCCCCACCTTGAAATGTTTGTGGATGGATCACGATACCAGAATGAGATGGGCAGATTTGTGACAGGGTTTGCGCATGACTATGGGCCGATTTGGCGCGCGCGGAGCTTCCTAACAGCTCAAGGCAGACCGATAAAGAATGGTGAGGCAGTAAGTAGTTTAATGTCAGCTATCATGCTCCCGAAGCAGGTAGCCATAATAAAGGTAAAGGCACACACCCAAGGGGACTCCTTGGAAAGCAGAGGCAACGAAAAGGCAGACGGAGCAGCTAAGGCTGCAGCCCTGCTGGACTGGAGGGCACCCGTGTGCAGAGTTCAGACCAGGTCCTGCCCAGCGGAGGAGGATCCTGATCCCCCTGCCAAGGACCAGACCCTCTCTGTCCCACCACAGAAGGAGGTGGACCTACTCCCCTCAGGGCAAGAGCAGGAGCGCTGGGCAAGTGCAGGGGCAGTAAAAGGAAATGAAGGTTGGATGATGGGTTCCCGTATGTGTTTACCTGCGGCTGCCTATCCTAGTATGGCCCTTTTGGCTCATGGAAAGGTGCACGCTTCTCGTAATGCCATGGTAGCCCTGGTGGAGAAAATGTGGTACGCTCCGGGATTTGACAGGATGGCAAAGGCATACGTCAAGGCTTGTGAAATCTGTGCACTACACAACCCCGGTCAAGTAGTAAAGACCCCTCGGAAGTGCACTCCGCGACCTTTGTACCCCTTCCAGAGACTACAGATAGATTACATCCAGCTGCCCAGGTCAGGAAGGTATGAGTATGTCCTGGTATGCATTGACCTCTTTTCTGGGTGGGCTGAGGCCTACCCGGTCACGAAGGCCACTGCCCAGGCCACTGCAAAGAAACTTGTGTCAGAGTTAGTGTGCAGATTTGGGGTACCAGAGACCATTGAGAGCGACCGTGGTACTCACTTCACTGGTGAGGTAATGAAGGAAGTCATGTCCGCCTTAGGAATAGAGCAGGCGTTTCACACCCCCTATCATCCGCAGAGCTCCGGAAAAGTAGAAAGACTCAATGGCACCCTCAAACTTAAGATACATAAAGCCATGGTTGAAACAGGAAAACCTTGGCCCGAGTGCCTACCTCTGGCACTCTACTCAGTACGGACCACGCCAAATAGGAAAACAGGACTGTCTCCTTATGAGATTCTCTTTGGCTCCGTGCCCAGGTTAGGACTGTATCACCCCCAAGCTCTATCCCTGGGTCATGATAAAGTTACTTCCTTTGTGCAGGACTTATGCCAAAAGCTAAAAATAACGCACGACCTAGTTTTCTCTTCTATTGCAGACCCTGATAGTTTGGAAGGATCCCACTCTCTGAATCCCGGAGATTGGGTGGTGGTAAAGAGACACGTCAGAAAGACTTTGGAACCTCGCTTTGACGGACCATACTAAGTGCTGTTAACCACTCCCACCTCGGTCAAGCTAGAAGGCAAACCCACTTGGATCCATGCCTCACACTGCAAGAAAGTTCCAACGCCTCAGCACCACGAGGGGGGTGGAGAGTAAGCCCAACCCAGGGTGGGGGAGGAGGATGGCAACCTGGACACCAGCATTGATAGTCTGGATAGGTGTATTATTTACCCTTTGTTTTCTTGGACTACTCTCTTTTCGGGACAATTCTTCATCAACTGTCGATATAAGAAGAAGATGGACTGTTTGGGCGGAAGGACACCCCAACATGTGGGAATACTTTGCAAAGGACGTACTGAACATTTCCCATATGTGCATGCCCAACCTTCGGAGTGGGGAAGATATTTTACGGACTTGCTTACTGTCTATCCCCACCCCAATAAAGACACTTCGCGATATATATTCAATAGTGCATAACGATAGTGATGTAGAGGAGAGCAATGTTATTCAGGAAAATACCTTTCTTAATGTATATGAATATTGTTCCATTGTGATGCGGTCAAACATACACTTTATGTTTCACATAAATGATAAGAGATTTCTTTAGATTCATGAAAACAATAATACATTTTAAAAAGTCAGATGTCGGCTGTGATCTTGGGACTTGTTCCGATCGCCATATTTGGGGTCAGGAAGGAATTTTTCCCTTTTTATACAAGGATAATTGGCTTTTTCCTAAAAGGGTTTTCGCCTTCCTCTGGATCAACTCAGCCTCAAAATTCCCCATAATTGTCACTTCTGTGTGTGACTTCCTGATGTCCAAAATGGGGGAATGATAAGGGCCAATAGGGGCTGTAAAGAAATTAATAAATGTCGCTAATCAAAAAGGAGTTAATATATTTTGCTTAGTAATCTATTTGAATCAATAAGGTTGAATACTGCAAATATTCTATTCTGCTCTGAAGGACTCATGACTATTGAGTAATAGGCCAAACGTCTGATCTAAGTGGAATCAGGAAGTTAAGAGCAGATGTTCATAAATGTAGTGAGACATAGCCTAACCGCAAAGAAGTTGTCAGCTCTTTCTCTATATTTACTAATGTACTCGTCTAAAAGTCATGTGAAATCAGCTATTTCTTGAATGTCATATATCAAGCCTAAATGTCAAAGTTTATTGAATGATTATGTCATAAGTTTATTGTCAGATATAGAAGTCATGAGTTTAAGATGTATGGAAATCATGAGGTTATTCCTTGTATTACCAGAGGTCGCATCCCTGCGTGGGCGATCTTCTATATAAACTGAGACTATGCCAATAAAGACTTAGAGTTCATTACTTCACCATATACCGTGTGTAATGGTCAGTACTTTGACTCTCAAAAGAGCGCTCCTCCTGCTTAGGTCAATTTGGAACCGACAACATAACTGACCAGTCTGTTTGAACAAATTAACCCTCGACAACACCTACAGACATACACAGAACACGACCTTGTTCACACCAAGTAACTGCAACACAGAGGGAACACCACACAGAACATGTCTTTGTACACACCAGGAGCAGTTCACTCCTTCAGACCACACTGTAGAAGTGATTGTTACCACATGAACTCTGCTCACCTCACAGAGGAAAACCCCACTCAGAACTTCATGCATGCAGAAATATGTTATGGACAATGAGTGTGGACCCACTGTGCCAACCAACCGGTTTGGCCTTGGCCTGGGCTAATCCTAAGGGCATTATCCTGATGGTTCCCCGGTATTCACTCTTTAACCACTGTACAGGGATCTAGAATTTACTGTAGGAAACCGAGCAGACTGCTACTTCCTGGAGTAGTCCTGGTGTGGTTGGCAGCTCATCCATGGAGGTCAGAGGCACCGGTGCAAAGCTCGGCAAAACAGGCCAAACTGCAAACAGAATCTGGTGGAATGTCTGGGCAGGCAGAGAACAAACATCCAGGTAAAAGGAATCAGGGCGAACACAGAAGTCATAAACAACAACACTCAGGCAAAGGAGGAGAATCTCCAGCTCCACTAAATAGGTGGGCAATAGCCTGTTACCCTGCAGCTGGGCTGGGAGCGCTGGGGAGGATTAACTCCTGCAGTGCCAATGGAAAGTACACAGCTAAGAATCCATTCATATAGAAGGAGCAGAGCAAAGCCTGCGTCTGCCCAGAATAACAAGAGGGCGGCAGACACGGTTAGCTGGCCTAACAAATAAAACAGGAGTTAGTTTGTGTTCACAAATCAAGAAAGGGGCACGAATGTCAGACACCCAACTGAAATAAGAGGAACATTTCAGATATCACCCACCGCACTATTTATAGGACATCAGATGTCTGGAGGCCACATCTGATAAAAGGGAAGGGAGGAGGGGCCACAGAACCTGCAGACAAAAGATTAGGTGTGCAGACCATCTTCAGTGAAAGCAACTCAAAATAGCAACATGCATAACACCAAGCACTGAGTTGGAAAAGGATAGTGGATAAATGACCAGCACCCTCTAGTAAGAGGGGCTGGTATATATGTGTGCATCATAATGGTGATTAGCTGGCTGGAGAGCTCCACACCATCAGCCAGCCAAATCACCTATACCTACAGCAGTGTGATCCAGGAAACCCATAGTACTACAGATCCCAGGAGCACAATGTGACACAGATAAACCTATTTTTCTTAGCAAGGACCTTATAATTCTAACGCTGACAAGCTGAATACCTTCAGGCTGTTAAACAGCTGGTCTGGGTGAAAGCCTGCCATGGTTTACATGACTAATCCCTTAAAGGAGGAGAAATCACGCTTCCTTAGGTCAGAATGGTATGATTGATTTTAAGTAGGCTTAGTTTTGCCCAAAGTCCCAACTGTAGGTTGAGCAAACATCTTTGGATGAAGAATTGTCTGGAAATGGCTGAAATGATCTACCCACAAGTTTCTCTGACATTTTTGAGGAAACTCTCAAACGACTTGAAGTACGGTAAGTCGTCTTGTAGGACAGGCAGACAGCATATTAGAGGCTAACCCGTTCTCTCTGCTATTGAGTCTTGGCATCAGAATTTACCTACTTCCTGGTTCATCTGTATAAATTGCCCTGGAAAGGAGTTAGATTAATATTATTAGAGATGAGCGAGCACACTCGTCCGAGCTTGATGCTCGTTCGAGCATTAGGGTGCTGAAGATGCTCGTTACTCGAGAAGAGCACCACGTGGTACTCGAGTCAATTCCATTTCCTTCCCTGCATGTTTAGCGCCATTTTCTAGCCAATAGGCATGCAGGGAAGGCATTACCACTTCCTCCTGTGACGTGCCCGCCCTATCCCACCCCCCTGCAGTGAGTGGCTGGCGAGATCAAGTGACCGCTCGCCTCAGACACATGCTGAAAGAAGTTAGGGAAAGTGCTGCTGACGAGATAGGGAAAGTGTTAGTCTAGGATCCTGTCTTCAAGAACCCCAACGGTCCTTCTTAGGGCCACATCTCCCCGTGTGCATTACTGTTGTGGCTGGCTGGGAGCAGTTTTGCACAAATTTTTTTTTTCATCTCGGGCTGTGCAGGCTATTACAGGTATAGCATTCTAAGTCTGCAGTCTGTAATTCACAGTATAGGGAAAGTGCTGCTGAGATAGGGACAGTGGTAGTGTAGGATCCTGTCTACAAGAACCCCAACGGTCCTTCTTAGGGCTACCTCTGACCGTGTGCATTTTACTGGGTGGCTGCTGGGAGTTGTAGTGCTTCAGTATTACGCAGCTAGGCCTGTTTGCAGCCTTCCGCATAATTTTTTTCTGGGTGGAGTTTGCGTTACAATACCGCTCTCAGCGTGAAAGTGTACACAAATAATTCCATAATTATTTACACCGGTCTGTGTCTGCAGTGAATTATACGCACAGCGTAGGGCCAACACAGCCAGTTATAGAGGGAAAGTGATATACACTATACAGCCTGTATTCTTTTTTTGAAAAAAAACAAAACAAAAGCTCCTTCGTTGTGCTGCATCTGACCGTGTGCATTTTACTGGGTGGCTATGGGAGATGTAGTGCTTCAGTATTACGCAGCTAGGCCTGATTGCAACCTTCCGTATAATTTTTTTCTGGATAGAGTTTACGTTACAATACCGCTATCAGCGTGAAAGTTAACGCAAATAATTCAATAATTTTTTATACCGTTCTCTGTCTGCAGTGAATTAGACCGCGGTCTCATCGCTACACAGTACTGTAATATTACCGGGGCCACTGCTAAGTATTTCAGCTCAGCCGCTGTGCAGAGCGTCTCACAATACCATTTCCGTTGGTGGGGTTGAGATCGCCGCAGTTAACAGCACTATCCACTGGCTTTAAAGTCTTCTCCCACTCCACACAGCCTCTATAACCTACAAGTCTCTGCGAGCAGTAAATTACCCCTAGGTAACAGTGGCTTACTTTTTCCTAGTCACAGCATAGAGCCTCCGCTATCTACAAGTCTCTGTGTGCGGTGAATTAAGGCCCAGTTGTCAGTGCTGTACAGTGGGGTAATTTATTTGGCCCCTGCTCTATTCGTAATCTGTCATGATGAGGGGTAGGGGTAGGGGTCGTGGACGCGGACGAGGACGCGGAGGTCCAAGTGAGGGTGTGGGCACAGGCCAAGTTCCTGGTTCAGGTGAATCACAGCCAGCTGCTGCGGGATTAGGAGAGAGACAAGTTTCTGGGGTCCCCAGCTTCATATCCCAATTTATGGGTCCACGTGGTAGACCTTTATTACAAAATGAGCAGTGTGAGCAGGTCCTGTCGTGGATGACAGAAAATGCATCCAGCAATGTATCGGCCACCCAGTCTTCTACGCAGTCCACTGCTGCAACTTTGAATCCTCTGGCTGCTGCTCCTCCTTTCTCCCAGCCTCCTCACTCCATGAAAATGACATATTCTGATGAGCAGGCACACTCCCAGGAACTGTTCTCGGGTCCCTGCCTTGAGTGGGAAAAAATGGTTCCTCTCTCACCTGAGGAGTTTGTCGTGACCGATGCCCAACCTTTGGAAAGTTCCCGGGTCTGGGTGATGAGGCTGGGGACTTCCGGCAACTGTCTCAAGAGCTTTCAGTGGGTGAGGAGGATAATGATGAAGAGTAAAGATAAGTGAGTATACTCGCTAAAGCACTACTCGTCCGAGTAATGTGCTTTAGACGAGTATCTCCCTGCTCGTCCTTAAAGATTCGGAGGCCGCTGCGGCTGACAGGTGAGTCGCGGCGGGGAGCAGGGGAGAGCGGGCGGGAGAGAGGGAGAGAGAGAGATCTCTCCTCCATTCCTCCCCGCTCTCCCCCGCAGCTCCCCGCTCCGCGGCGGCCCCCGAATCTTTAAGGATGAGCAGGGAGATACTCGTCTAAAGCACATTACTCTGACGAGTATTACTTTAGCGAGTATACTCGCTCATCCTTAATGAGGAGACACAGTTGTCTATCAGTGTGGTAGTAGTAAGGGCAGTAAGTCCGAGGGAGGAGCGCACAGAGGACTCGGAGGAAGAGCAGCTGGACGATGAGGTGACTGACCCCACCTGGTTTGTTAAGCCTACTGAGGACAGGTCTTCAGAGGGGGAGGCAAGTGCAGCAGCAGGACAGGTTGGAAGAGGCAGTGGGGTGGCCAGAGCGAAGAATCCCCCAACTGTTTTCCAAAGCACCCCCTCACGCCAAGCCTCCGTGCAGAGGGCTAGGTGTTCAAAAGGTGTGGATGTTTTTCAGTGAGAGCGCGGACAACCGACGAACAGTGTTGTGCAACCTGTGTCGCACCAAGATCAGCCGGGGAACCACCACTACCAGTCTCACCACAACCAGCATGCGCAGGCATATGATGGCCAAGCACCCCACAAGGTGGGACGAAGGCCGTTCACCGCCTCTGGGTCACACCACTGCCTCTCTCCCTGGGCCCCAACCTGCCACTCAGATCCAACCCCTCTCTCAGGACACAGGCACGAGTGCCTCCCGGCCAGCACCCACACCCTCACCTCTACTGTCCTCGACCCCATCCAGCAATGTCTCTCAGCGCAGCGTTCAGCTGTCGCTAGCACAAGCGTTCGAGTGAAAGTGCAAATATACCGCCACACACCTGCACAGGCTTGTGGAAATAGAGGCTTTCAAAAACATGATGGCGGGGGGGCGTGGCCTGGAGCAGCCGATGACAGACGTGTGCTGAACGGCTCTCCCAGCACTTACAGCTTAACAGCGACTACCAGCAAGCGAGGATCGCAGATAAAATACCTAGTGGACAGGTGACACCTCTCTCCACCTGATGTCGACCCGCAGGAAGACAGGGAAAGCCTCTCCGAGGAGGCTCACAGAGTTTTATGCAGCGCGCGGCCGGGAGGAAGAAAACAAGATGGCGCCGACCACGCATGGCACGGGGAGAAAAGGAGAAGCAGGGAAGAAAAGCAGCGGTAAGCAAAACGAACCCCACACACTGCAGCCAATGCCAGAACAAACCCACACCCAGCCTCCCCCGGAGTCCCAAACTCCCACAAGAGAGCAGGAGAGGGAGAAATCACCCATGGGAAGCCAGCAAGCAGCGGGGGGGGGGGGGGGGAGAGGGGGACGCTGGAGGAGACCTGACAGTCTCTCCTCACATGCATAACACAACAAGTGCAGAAAAGAGAAATATAACCTCCCCTAGAGAAAGCCCAGAAAAGAGGCGCCCAAGAAGAGACCCCCACTCACAAATCCTTGACAAAGCACTGATTTCAGGCTCAGAGGAGGAAGAATCAGATGAACCAATCCTCAACATAGCATGCTCTAACCAAGCAGCATCAGAATGTTTCATTCGTGACATGGTCCTTGCATTAAAAGGATCCATTAAAAAAGATCTGTCTAAACTAAATACCAAGCTCAATAACAACATAGAAGAGCTGGGAGACAGGGTGAATCATCTTGAAAATAAAACAGGCGAGATAACTAATTCCCACAACGAATTGATAGACGCCCACTATAAGTTAGAAGAAGAGGTTCAATTTCTAAAAAACAAAATGGCGGACATAGAAGACCGCAACCGCCGCAATAACATCAAACTCAGAGGCATTGCGGAATCTATCAAACCAGAAGACCTGAATATCTATATACAGGACTTGATTAAAACGCTCCTACCAGACTCCAAAAAAGAAGAAAGGCTTTTGGACAGATCACACAGGCTCCCAAAACCTAAAGGGGTCCCAGACAGCGCACCTCGAGACGTCATCACGAGAGTGCATTTTTTTCACATAAAAGAAAAAATCATGCATGCCGCCAGACACATCCGTGACCTCCCTCCCCCCTACGGGAACATAAAACTATTTGCCGATTTTTCTCAGGCCACTATGTCCGCAAGGAGAAAATTCGCACAAATAACATCGGCCTTAAGAAACAATAACATCGCTTATAGATGGGGATTCCCGACTAAACTGTATGTTAACAAAGATGGCGCCACATCCATCATCCTTAACCAAGAAGAAGGTCTAAACCTTCTAAAAAGCTGGAACATCCCCGCTCCCAACCTACAAGGACCAAACCCGATCCGCAAGGACTGGTCTCACAAACAATCTGACAAACATAGCAGTAGCAGACCACCTGTCCACTGAATTAATCGGGACTCACAATTACAAGGCAATCCTCGCAATTCAAAAACATAACAGTTAAAAGTAGGCTGTACACTAACCCCCCAGTTAAAGACCTTATCGCTAACCTAAACCTAAAGGTTGAAAAGGTCCTACCTTGTTTACAAAGTTGAATGCACCTTATGCATCAAGTTAAAACGACACTTAAACACAAAGAAGAAATTACTTCACCATCCCCCCTCTCCACCCATTCCTATACCCATGTCTTACCAATAATCCTAGGAAGATGTTCACAAAAAAAACACGAAAAAACCGACGACTATCAACAGAATAAATCTGTCAGACAAAGAGGGGAAAATAGAGGAAACAATTCCCACTACTCAGGAGGAGAGAAACATAAACACAACCCAACTACTCGCCTAAAAATCCATCTATACCCATGGATATTAAGATAATATCATTAAATGTCAAGGGTCTTAACTCCCCTTTTAAAAGATCGGCATTATGGAAAGAGGCGATAACATCTAAAGCCGACATTTTCTGCGCACAGGAAACCCACCTGGACCGTTCCAATCCCCCCAAACTATCACACCAGAAATTCTCCAAAGTGTATACGGCCAACGCTAACAAAAAAAAATCTGGAGTCTTGACAGCAATCCACGACTCAGTAGATTTCCAACTGCTGGAGGAGATCGGAGACGAAGAAGGTAGATACCTGATCCTAGTTTGTAAAATAAACGGACTTCCATTCACAGTAGTCAACTTATACACACCAAATACGAAGCAATTAAGATTCTTAAAAAAAGTAACAAAGAAAATTAAAAGAGTCCAACAGGGCGCACTAGTGATTTGCGGAGACTTTAACGCGATAATAGATGAGACCCTAGACTCAACCAACACTAACAGAAGCAAAAGCTCCATATTATCCCCCTGGATACAAGAATCCCAACTCTTCGACCCTTTCAGAGCCCTCAACGCCAACTCCAAGGAATATACCTTTTACTCATTCAGACATAAATCTTTCTCAAGAATAGATATGTTTCTAGTCCACTTCCATACCCTTAACAGATCAGCCGAAGCCAAAATAGGAGTGACCTCCTGGTCAGACCACGCCCCGATCTCATTAAAAATCAAAACTGGAACACAATCCCTCCCATTTAACAGATGGAGAAACAACACCTTTTTAATGAAGTTGCCAAAATACCAGAAAGAAATTAGAAAAACAATTACAGAGTACTTCCAACTAAACGACAAGCCAGAAACCTGCCGCTTCACACTATGGAATGCACACAAATCTGTAATTAGAGGGGAGATGATTAAACAGGGTGCTATCTACAAGAGAGAAAAACTCCAACTACTCCAAAACCACTTAAAAGAATTATCGACTCTGGAACAATCCATACAAACAAACTCTTCCCCAAGCCTTTCAAACAAACTTAGAGAAACCAGACTAAATATCCGTAATATCTTAATAGATGAACATGAAAAACAATTTAAAGCCCTTAAAACAACATATTATACAGAGCATAACAAAAACTCCAAATGGATGGCTAATAAAGTAAAACAAAAAAGAATAAAAACAAAAATCCCATTCGTACTAGACCCAAACAAAAAAACTAAAATATCAAACCCCACAGACATTGCGGAGGAATTTAGGAAATTTTATCGCACATTATACAATCTCAAAGAGGACCCAGACACCCACCAACCATCGGAAAAAGATATCAATAAATTCCTATCATCAATAGAGCTCCCACAACTCTCAGGAACTAACCTAGAAAAACTTAATTCGCCCATAACGATTCAAGAAATAAATAAAGTAATAGAGATAGCTAAAAATGACAAAGCTCCCGGCCCCGATGGGTTTTCCTACGAATATTTTAAACTTTACAAAGACCTCCTGAGCTCTCATATGCAAAATCTCTTTAACAAGGCAATATCCACCGGTAACCTCCCGCCCGAAATGCTGCGAGCCAACATTGTGACCATACCGAAGCCAGGGAAAGATACCTCAAACCTGGCAAACTACAGGCCAATTTCCCTACTCAATAACGATACAAAGCTATACGCCAAAATCCTTTCCCTTAGATTGATAGACATCATACCAGACCTGGTCCATAGTGACCAGGTCGGCTTTGTGAGAGGTAGACAAGCCTCGGATGCCACTAGGCGCCTCCTTGACATTTTGGATGTGGCGGAGAGATCCGGAATGCCTTCTCTGCTCCTAACCCTGGATGCGGAGAAGGCATTCGATAGGATACATTGGGGATTTGCCTTCTCCGTTCTTAGGAAGATGCGTTTTAAAGACAATATTCTAAGAGCCATTCAAGCCCTATACGGGGAACCCTCAGCCCAAGTCTTAATAAACGGCATATTGTCTAAACCTTTTGAAATATCGAATGGTACTAGACAAGGCTGTCCCTTGTCACCTACAATTTTCATACTCACTATAGAACCCCTGGCAGAAGCGATTCGAATGCAACTAAACATCAAAGGAGTGCCCATAGCAAAAAGACAACATAAAATAGGCCTATTTGCGGACGACATAGTCCTAGTCCTCTCCGCCCCTATAGAATCGCTTAGAGCCTCTACCACTCTCCTAAACCTATTCGGCTCAGTATCCTATTACAAAGTCAACCCATCCAAATCCAACATTTTACCGATAAACCTCAAAAAAGATACCCAAAACATACTGGAAAAAGAATTCCCGTATAAATGGGAACCTTCGGGCATTCAATATCTAGGAACTATAATAACTCTCCCAATAAAAAGAATAATGGAACTGAACATTTCCACACTTGTAAATAATATACAAAAAGATCTATCTAACTACGAAAATACCGAGCTATCTTGGCTTGGAAGGATCGTCATATATAAAATGATGGTCCTGCCAAAAATTCTATACATATTTAGGACATTAGCCCTAAAATGCGAAAATAACCTGATCAAAAAACTACAAAAACAATTAATGTCCTTCATTTGGAAGAACAAAAAACCTAGAGTAGCCGCCTCAATTCTTTATAGCCCCAGGAACAAAGGAGGCTTGGGAGTCCCCAACTTGACAGCATACCAGAAGGCAATAAATATATCACAACTAAGAGCATGGGGAACCCCACAGCAAAAAATAAGTTGGCCAACGATGGAGCAAGAAACTCTGGGGAATAAAACCCTAAGCAACCTACTCTTAGCCACAGCAGCAAACCCAAAAACGACCTCCTCGCAAAATCCGATCGTTAATAACACAGCGGAGACCTGGATAAACCTACTCAACAGCACGAAAAATCTCAAACCCAGAAGGGAGATCCCCCTCCCAGTAGACACTATAGAATTCTGGATAAAAAATATTAACATAAAAAGATGGAAAACAAAAGGAATCAAGCTCATATCGGACATAGCGACAAACTCAAAAATCAAACCTTTCTTCCAACTACAAAAAGAGTTTAACCTACATGAAGGGGACTTCCTTCTTTATTCCCAAATTCAGAGTTACTGGCCAAGCATCAGATCAGGATCGGTTTTTCTGCCTACCATCCTCTACAACCTTATTTTCAATCCAAACTCTAACAAACTCCCATTGAGGGATCTCTACGAGATATGTTGTGGAGAGAAGACCACGACTGATGACCAAAGGAAAAGAACACACCTCCTAAATTGGGAGAGAGATTTGGGCAGATCCTTTACGTCTCACTCTTGGACAACAGCACACAAAGCAGCCAACAAAGCAACTCTCTGTGCCTCACTCCTGGAGGTTCACATCAAAACACTCACAAGATGGTACAGATCCCCGGTTAGACTTGCAGACTTCTTTCCGGAAATCTCAGACAGATGCTGGAGGGGATGCGGACAGAAAGGATCTCTGTTACACATTTTCTGGAGCTGTCCCATAATCAACCATGTATGGAAAGAATTTGTCACACTAATAAATAACATGACAGGACTAAAAATATCACCTTCACCGGAACTGGTCATCCTACTTATAGGAATAGACAATATTCCCCAGCAATTCAGGAAACTGATCTCACACGGATTTTTAACCATCAAACTACTATTAGCAAGACGCTGGAGAACAAACTCGGATCTAACGCTGGACAGCATTATCCAAACAATATCAGACCATATAGAAATGGAAAAAATTTTCGCTCTCAGACAGAACAGAATCAAAAAATTTAAATCAGACTGGAACCCTTGGACGAAATACTTTGACCCAAACCGGAACCAAACAGGGCTAATCCTTTAGATACCCAAGTTTCGGAACATCCTCCACAACCTATGTAGAAGGGAAAGCTCAAACCTTCACCTCTTCAAATTCAAGTGAACTGCATCGACACCGTCAATCTCCCCCCCCCCCCACTATCCCCACCTCCCCCCCCCCCTTTTTTTTTTTTTTTTTTTCACTCTGCTTTCCTCAACCCCAATTTCCCCTCTCCTCAACCCCCCCCCCCTTACTAACAACTTAAATAACTTCTATAATCAAGGAAGCAAAAGAGTTATGGAAAGTATGGAATAACAGATGATTAACAAACCTCGATTTAGTTTCAATATGATACTTTACCTGATTGTATTAATGTCTTTCCTTGTTCCTGAACTAATAAAAAAAATTATTGTACATTAAAAACATGATGGCGGCGGCCCCACACTAATTGGTCCCCAGTCACCACTATTTTTCTCGGTGTGCCGTCCCAGCCCTACACCAGCACGTCTCCCGCAACATAAATCATGCCCTCACCAACGCGGTTACTTGGAAGGTCCACTTCCAAGTGGAGGCTGGGGCCAAGTCAGAGCCTGGGACTGCTCACGTCCTACCCACACCCAGCTGGTCCAAGCTTGGTGCTAGTATCTGCGGCAGTCTATGCCACCTCCTCTAAACCCTCCCCTTCCTCCTACGCAACCTCTACCTCTCAATTAAGTGTGAGCAGCACGTCGCCAGCAGTCGGTATGGCGCTGCGTGGCAGCACAGCAGTGGGTAAGTGTCTGCAGGCCGTGCTGAAACTACTCAGCCTAGGTGACAAGAGGCACACAGCCCCCGAACTGTTGCAGGGTCTGACAGAGCAGACCGACCTCTGGCTTTCACCGCTGAGCCTGCAACCGGGCATGGTCGTGTATGACAACGGCCGTAACCTGGTGGCGTCTCTGCAGCTCGGCAGCCTCACACATGTGCCATGCCTGGCCCACGTCTTCAATCTGGTGGTTCAGCGGTTTCTGAAAAACTACCCGCACTTGTTTGACCTGCCCGACAAGGTGTACCGCGTCTGCGCACATTTCCGCAAGTCCACCACGGACGCTGCCACCCTGAGGACCCTGCAACATCGGTTTAATCTGCCAGAGCACTGACTGCTGTGCGACGTGCCCACGCGGTGGAATTCTACGCTGCACATGTTGGCCAGGCTCTATGAGCAGCGTAGAGCAATAGTGGAATACCAACTCCAACATGGGCGGCATAATGGTAGTCAGCCTCCCCAATTCTTTACCGAGGAGTGGGTCTGGATGGCAAACATCTGCCAGGTCCTTGGAAACTTTGAGGAGTCTACCCAGATGGTGAGCGTCAGTGGTGATTCTGCAATCATTAGCATTACCATCCCGCTGCTATGCCTGCTGAGAAGTTCGCTGCAAGGCATAAATGCTGATGCTTTGCAGTTGAAACAGGAGCCGGGGATGACAGTATGTCGCTTGATAGCCAGACCACCCTCATGTCTATATCTCAGCGCGTTTTGGAGGAGGAGGGGGAGGAGCAGGAGGAGGAACATGAGGAGGGGGAAAAGATAGCTGGGCACACTGCAGAGGGTACCCATGCTGCTTGCCTCTCATCTGTTCAGCGTGTATGGGCTGTGGAGGAGGATGAGGAGGAGGATCCTGAAAGTCATCTTCCTAGTGAGGACAGCCATGTCTTGCGTACTAGCACCCCGGCACACATGGCTGACTTCATGTTAGGCTGCCTTTCTCGTGACCCTCGCGTTAGACGCATTCAGGCCAACACGGAATACTGGGTGTACACCCTTCTCGACCCATGGTACAAGGAGAACCTTTCCACTCTCATTCCTGAAGAGGAAAGGGGTACGAGAGTGATGCTATACCACAGGGCCCTGGTGGACAAAGTGATGCTAAACTTCCCATCTGACAGCGCTAGTCGCAGAAGGCGCAGTTCCGAGGGCCAAGTAGCAGGGGAGGCGCGGAGATCAGGCAGCATGTTCAGCGCAGACAGGGGAAAACTCTCCAAGGCTTTTGCCAGCTTTATGGCTCCCCAGCAGGACTGCGTCACCACTCCCCAGTCAAGGCTGAGTCAGAGGAAGCACTGTAAAAAGATGGTGAGGGAGTACATAGCCGATCATACCACCGTCCTCCGTGATGACTCTGCTCCATACAACTATTGGGTGTCAAAGCTGGACACGTGGCACAAACTTGCGCTGTATGCCCTGGAGGTGCTGGCTTGCCCTGCCGCTGGCATCTTGTCAGAGATGGTGTTTAGTGCAGCTGGGGGAATCATCATGTATAAGCGTACCCGCCTGTCAACTGCCAGTGCCGACATGCTAACACTCATAATGATGAACAAAGCCTGGATTTCCCCAGACTTCTCTTCTCCACCAGCGGAGAGCAGCAGAACCTAAAGATTGTTTTCGCTGCAACCACAGATAAAAGCATTCTTCTCTATCTCTAAAAAAAAAGGGCATTTAGCTTTGTCAATCTGTCTCTGATATTAGTCCTCCTCCTGCTACTCCTCCTCCTGAAACATCATGTCATCACGCTGAACTGCCAATTTTTCTGCGGCCCAAAAGGCTCATCTAACAATTCTTTTTCAATTTTTCAAAGTTTCAAAAGTGTTGATACTTTAACATGAACCAATTTTTTGAACAGGGCTGCCTCCAGGCTGTGTTACGAATTAAGCAACAGAGAGCTATATCTTTCAAAAAATATTTATGGGTTTCACCTGCCCTCTCAGTTGACCAATTTTTCAGGAGTATATTTGTACTCTTGGTACACAAATTTTTCTGGCCCTTGCCTATACTCTTAACTAACTAATTTTTCCGGCCTTCGCCTACAGTCATGGTACCTCAATTTTCAGGGGTTCGCCTATACTCTTGCTACAGAAATTTTACTGGGGTCTGCCTAAACTTTTGCTAGATAAATGTTACAGGGGTATGCCTATACTTCTGCCATATAAATGTTACAGGGGTCTGCCTATACTTCTGCTACAGAAATGTTACAGGGGTCTGTCTATACTGTTACTACAGAAATGTTACTGGGGTCTGCCTATACTTCTGATGCAGAAATGTTACAGGGGTCTGTCTATACTGTTGCTACAGAAATGCTACTGGGGTCTGCCTATACTTTTACTACAGAAATGTTACTGGGGTCTGTCTATACCTGTACTACAGAAATGTTACAGGGGTCTGCCTATACTTCTGCTACAGCAATGTTACAGGGGTCTGTCTATACTGTAACTACAGAAATGCTACTGGGGTCTGCCTATACTTTTACTGCAGAAATGTTACTGGGGTCTGTCTATACGTTTACTACAGAAATGTTACAGGGGTCTACCTATACATTTGCTACAGAAATGTTACTGGGGTCTGTCTATACGTTTACTACAGAAATGTTACAGGGGTCTGTTTATACCTTTGCTACAGGAATGTTACAGGGGTCTGTCTATACTATGGGTGCACTAAGTCTTCCCATCGCAGTGTTTTACCTATCTGGCACAAATAATACAGTGACTTACTAGGCCAGAATTGTGGGCCAAGGCCAAGTTCCTTGGAGGGGTGAAACTCTCCCATGGTTGGGCACTCTGATTTCTTCCTGTTTAATACCATCTTTGTGCACTTACAGCATAGGCAAGCCCAAGGAACTCAAAGACTTCCCCTTGCAGTGTTAAGCTATCTGTGTTGGGACACATGGATTTCCCATTGGTATGTAACTCAGGGCACCTTGGGTCACACAAGGTGGAGGCTGGGACTGAGCCTGACCCTGGGCCCGCTAACACGCTTCCCACATAGACTATAGCGGGTCCTGGTCATGGTGTCTTGGCCTCCTCCTGCTTGGGGTCAGGGGATCAGCACTGGGCATCATGCATTTTCTCCCGTGTTACCACAGTTATCTGAGACACTGGTTTGGGCCAAAGAAGAGGAGCGTTACTGCATTAATGAGACGTTCACAGCTGTAATAACATCGGAGTCCGCTCTATGGCCACGATTGCTGAGGGTGCGTGCAGAGACCTATGTCCTCGGCGCAGTGAAAGTCTGCCATGTTTGGGCACTGTCATTTCTTCATGTTTATTACTGTCTTTGAGTCCTTCGGCTCGCCTATGCTGTGGGTGCACAAAGACTTCCCATCGCGGTGTTTTACCTGTCTGGCACAAAGACACTGACTGACTTGGGTAGGGTGCAGAGTGCAGATGGCTTTCCCCTTGCGGTGTCGATTGAGCTATCAAACACCTACACAGAATGAATAGTGTGTGGGCACATGGATTTTCCCATTGCTATGTCAGTCGCGGCACCTTGGGTCACACAAGGTGTTTGCTGGGACCGAGTCTGACCAAGGGCCCACTCACATACTTCCCACACAGGCTACTGCGTGTCCTGGTAATTTTTTCTGGGCCTTCTAAGGCCTCCTCCTCCTGCTTGGGGTCAGGGGATCAGCACTGGGCATCATGTATTTTCTCTCGTGTTACCACAGTTATCTGCAAAACTCATTTGGGCCAAAGGAGAGGAGCGGTACTGCATTAATAAGATGTTCACAGCTGTACTAGCATCGGAGTCCGCTCTATGCCCGTGATTCCTGAGGTTGGGCATTGTGATTTCTTCATATTTAATACTGTCTTTGGGTTCCTTGGACTCGCCTATGCTGTGGGTGCACACAGACTTCCCATAGCTGTGATTTACCTGTCTTGCAGAAAGTCACTGACTGACTTGGGTAGGGTGCAGAGTGCAGATGGCTTTCCCTTTGCGTTGCCGATGAGGTATCCGTCACCAACACAGAATGACTAGTGTGTGGACACATGGATTCCCCATTGCTATGTCAATCGCGGCACCTTGGGCCACACAATGTGTTTGCTGGAACCGAGCCTGGCCAAGGACCCGCTCACATACTTCCCACACAGGCTACAGCGGGTCCTGGTCATGGTTTCTTGGCCTTGTAAGGCCACCTCCTCCTCCTGCTTGGGGTCAGGGGATCAGCACTGGGCATCATGTATTTTCTCTCGTGTTACCACAGTTATCTGAGACACTGGTTTGGGCCAAAGAAGACGAGCGTTACTACATTAATAAAACGTTTACTGCTGTACTAGCATCAGAGTCCGCTTCATGCCCGTGATTGCTGAGGTTGTGGGCTGAGGCCTATGTCCTGGGGGAAATGTAACTGTGCCAGGTTGGGCCTGTGGAACTTGTTCCTGGTTAATCCAGTCTTTGGAGCGGTGAAAGCAACTGCAACTAATTTAATGAGATGTTCACAGCTGTACTAGCATTGAAGTCTGCTTTATGCCCACGATTGGGCCGAGGTCCGTGGCGGGGTGAAACTTTGCTATGTTCAGGCGCTGTGATTTCTTTATGCGTAATACCATCTTTAAGTTCCTGGGGCTCGCCTATGCTGTGGTTGCACAAGGACTTCCCATTGCGGTGTTTTACCTGTCTGACACAAACCCACTGACTGACTAGGGTAGAAATGTGGGCCAAGGTCCTTGGCGGGGTGAAAGTCTGCCATGTTTGGGTGCTCTGATTTCTTGTGTAATACAATCGTTGTGCACCGACAGCATAGGCAAGCCCAAGGAACTCGAAGACTTTCCATTGCGGTGTTGAGCTAACACCTACACAGAATGAATTATGTGGGGACACATGGATTTCCCATTGCTATGCAATTCGCGGCACCTTGGGTCACACAAGATGGACGCTGGGACCGAGCCTGACCCTGGGCCCGCTCACGTGCTTCCCACACAGAAATTGCTGCATTGTGGAGATGTGTGGAAGTGCTGGCACCTAAGTCCCCTTTATACCCATGTTTGCAGCTCCTGACTATTTTCGACGGAGGTGGCACGGAATGGAAAAGATGATCGTACGTCAATTTATCATCGATTCTCAACAGCATTGCGGGCTATAGGCCCCCTTTTTTAAAGAGGGTCGCTGCCTGGCCCTGCCAACCCTCTGCAGTGTGTGCCTCCGGTTCCTCCTCATCGCAGACGCACTTGGAAATAGAAATGAGGATGGTGTAGCTATGAAGCGAGCATGTGGCATGAGGGCCGCTGAGGGCTGCGCAGGGAAACTTTTGTATGCGCTATGGACGCAGGGTCGTGCGCGCGCGGGGGGGGGGGGGGGGGGGAACCAGGAGGGAGCGACAGCCTGCAGCAGCGCCGCAGAACGTCAGAAGAAGTGAGTAATGATTTTTATTCTTCGCTCCACTGTATTGCCGGCGTATAAGGTGACAGTTGGGGGGTCGTCTTATATGCCCCGTCGCCTTATACGCCGGTGTATATTTTTATTGTAACACATTTCTGGATGAATTGCAGGGAAGGGCTTATATATTTAACCCCTTTCCGACAATTCATCCCCGCGCTCGCCGGCAGCCCATTGCTTTCAGTAGAACCTGCTGTATTGCTGGTTCCATTGAATTCAATGGGCAAACATCGTTCTTCTCTGCCACAGCTGTTACAGCTGTGGCAGAGAAGAAGCATTTGTCTTCTATATGTTCTCAATGGGGTTGGCGCTGCTGCCGCCGGCCCCATTGAGCGCATATAGAGAAGATTTTTGGCCTTAAGAAGGACCGTTGGGGTTCTTGAAACATAAAATCACTCCTAACACTCTCCCTATAGCAGCTTCACCAAGATACCACTTTCCCTCAGCTATGTCAGAATGCATCTGTGGCGAGCCGCGGGAGGGGCCGATTTTTATACTCGGGTGACACCTCATCTCGCCAGCCACTCACTGCAGGGGGGTGGTATAGGGCTTGAACGTTGCAGGGGGAAGTTGTAATGCCTTCCCTGTCTTTCTATTGGCCAGAAAAGCGCGCAAATTTCTCAGGGAAGAAAATGAAAGTAACCCGAACACCGCGTGGTGCTCGTTACGAGTAACGAGCATCTCGAACACCCTAATACTCGAACGAGTATCAAGCTCGGACGAGTATGCTCGCTCATCTCTAATTTTTTACATTAGAAACTCCTATTAACTTTCTTAACAATCATGGGTGCCAGCGACGCAATGCCCGATTTTTCACAAGAAAAAGCGTGTAATAGAATTGCGTGTACAAAGCTGTGATACCGCTGTCGCCCGTGTGATAGAGGCCTGAATGACAGGTTATTTTGATAGGAGCTGACAAGGCCCCCCGTCCCAGATAAGATGGCGGTCTCATATAAGGGGTTGTGCACTGAGCATTGTGCATGTCAGACAGCTAGAAGTGGCGCAGAGAGAAGGTAAAGCTGCCACAAGCTTTCGCATTAAATGTATGATCTACATCTCCAGCCGTGTTACATATCAGATACACGGATACAGCAATGGGCAGTAACAGGATGAGATACAAATACTCTGCAGTGTCTGGAGGATGGCACGCTGTATATGACGGGCGGCTATGGGGGGTGTAGGAGGACGGCGCAGCGGCCACAAGCTGTCAGTGCGAACGCATCTAACCAGTAATTCCATTTGCAATGATCAGCAATCATAATATCAGTCAGCAGCTTTGTTATAGACAATACAAGGATACAGCGACGGCTGTAACAGGCTGAGGGCAGGGATAGAGGAAACCTACTTACTGTGCAGTAGTTACTTCTCAGATGCCGCAAGCTGTAGGGGCTGCACCAATGATGTCACACAACCAACCACTACAGGTAGCGTCCAGCCATAGAACAGTGCAGACCAGGGAAACTCAAAAGGAGTTACAGCTGAGCAGCCGTGTCTGTGTGTCAGTGCAGTGTGTACAGGAGCTGCACAAGTGTTCATGGGACAATCACCTGCATAAAGGCTGCTTTATAGATACGTATGCACAATTGCACATGCTTCACACAACACATCGGCACATTTTACTGTAGTTTTTGCGCACGCAGGGCATGTTCACGTCACACAGGATCTTCCAGCTACTGAATGTTACAGATAGTAGACTCTATATCCCTTCCATAATGCTCAGTGATATATACATATAAGAGGCGGATACCGGACTGTACAAGGATTATATGTGATACATGAAGTGGCTGAAGGTATAACTGAGTAATACTGGTGTCAGAGCACCACCTGCTGGCTATATAATCCAAGACAATGAACATGCTACAAGTTATAATGACGGATCCGGCACTGAATGTAAGACCTCGAACACACTGAAGGTTTGTGTGGATTCAGTACCAAAATCCACATTGGAATCCAAGTCACTTTTACATCCCATAGAAGTCCTTGGGATCGGTGACGTAGTTCATGTGACGCGGGTTTCTGCACGCCGATTTATAATCCGCGTTGTGGAATAAAAGCCTGCATGGAATCTGCATCAGAAGATCTGTACGCGGGTAAACTCCATGGAATAGGGGTAATCTGTGAGCGGGTGTGCAGAGGGGTGCGCCTGGCCCTTCTGCAGCCTGAGGCTAACAGCTAAATGGTGCCACCCCATATATGGTATACACATACAATCTTACTGAGGTGTTGCTGCTTGTGCTTTTTCAGCTCACTCTGGAGTCATTTTCTTACCTCCCGATGGCTTCTTGCTGAAGGTTTTGTGTGCAACCAAGTAAGAACACAGAGTGTTCAAGGGAGCGCTCCATAGCCTACGAGTGTTCTAACTTCTAGCTTCAGCGCTGCCTGGTAAAGTTGTTGTCCAGTAGTTTAAAAAAGATGTCACTAAGAACAGCAGGTGACTCCTCCGGTCGGCGACTAGCTGTAGTGGTCACGTGCTGTTATAGCACATCATCGCTGGCCGACTGTATGCACAGTCCACCGGGGCATCTGTGCTGGATCAAGGAGACTGAGGAGGCAAGGGTGGCTTTTTTTTTACTCTAGGATATTATCTGCTCTTTAAGGGCTCAGTCACACGGGCGTTTATTGCCGCGATTTGCGCATGCGCATGCGTCCGGCGATTTTTTAAAACCATTGCTTCGCAATGGTATCGGACACATGAGCGCTTTTTATGCGCTCGTCCGATAAATTAGAGAACAGAAATCGCAGATCGCACCTATCTGCGATCTGCGATTCCTGTTCTCTTCTCTATATGCGCTCAATGGGGCCGGCGGCAGCAGCGCCGACCCCATTGAGAACATATAGAAGACAAATCATTCTTCTCTGCCACAGCTGGAACAGCTGTGGCAGAGAAGAACGATGTTTGCCCATTGAATTCAATGGAGCTGGCAATACAGCCGACTCCATTGAAAGCAATGGGCTGCCGGCGAGCGCGGGATGAATTGTCGGGAAGGGGTTAAATATATAACCCCTTCCCTGCAATGCATCCTGAAAAGTGAAAAAATAAAAAAAAAGGATGTACTCACCTGCTCCCGGCAGCCTGAGATCCCCGCGGCCGTCCTGCAGTGGGTGTGAAGGGGGTGTGACTCAGGCTTGCCCCTGATTGGCTCAGCCTGAGCCAATCAGAGGCTGATCTCAGTCACACCCATTCATGAATTCATGAATGGGTGTGACTGAGACTTGCCTCTGATTGGCTCAGCACTGAGCCAATCAGGGGCAAGCCTGAGTCACACCCCCTTCACACCCACTGCAGGACGGCCGCGGGGATCTCTGGCTGCCAGGAGCAGGTAAGTACATACATTTTTTTTATTTTTTCACTTTTCAGGATGCATTGCAGGGAAGGGGTTATATATTTAACCCCTTCCCGACAATTCATCCCACACTCGCCCGCAGCGCTTGCATTCAATGGAGCCAGCTGTATTGCCGGCTCCATTGAATGCAATGCGCTGGACAGCTCCGGCCCGTTTCTAATGAAACGCGGCTAGGAGCAGATTTTCGGCCGATTTTTCGGCCGATTTTTCGGCGACGGTCACGCGATTTGCGCATGCGCATCCGTCATGCGATGCGCAAATCGCGTGAAAAAACGCCCGTGTGACTAAGGCCTAACCCCTTAAAGCTACAGGATGTACGGTTACATACTGCAGGTTCGGGGTATGTATGAAGGGAAATTGCGGGCCTATCACGCTCCATACAATGTGAGTGTCAGCTGTTTCTTACAAGCCACGCCACTGATCGGAGCTGTTAACTAGAGATGAGCGAACGTACTCGGTAAGGCCGATTTCGCAATCGAGCACCGCGATTTTCGAGTACTTCACTACTCGGGTGAAAAGTACTCGGGGGCGCTGTGGGTGAGCGGGGGGTTGCAGAGGGGAGTGGGGGGGAGAGGGAGAGAGAGAGCTCCCCCCTGTTCCGCGCTGCTACCCCCCGCTCCACAACGCCACGCCCCGCCCCACAGCGCCCCCGAGTACTTTTCACCCGAGTAGTGAAGTACTGTACAATTCTGACAGCGGCATTTAAATGCTCCGACCAATGTTCAGAGGTCTCGTACAGGCCCCTGTGATGAGATTGCAGGTTGCCATGCGGTTGTCGTGGCAGCTGGGGCCTTGGGCAGCCATTGCAGGGTGTCTATCAAGCCTGTGGCATGGCTTAATAGAATGCCTGTCTGATTGCAAAATAATATAATGCAATGGCATTACACAATACTACAGGAGAAATCAAAGCATTGCAAGTTCTTGTCCCCTATGGGGGCTAAAGAAAAATGTAAAAATAAGTTTTATTAAGTTTTACTAATTCTGAAAATGAAAGGTAATAAAAGTTTAAAAAAACACCTTTTGCCATATCTATATATATAAAGGTGAAAGCCCTCACTCACTGAGTCCCTGACTGGCTGATTTACTGACTGACTCACTGACTGACTCGCCACTAATTCTCTATCTTCCCGATGTCGTACAAACATGAAATTTGGCAGGAGCATTCTTTAGGTCCTAAATAGGAAAAGTAAAGAAGTCACAACTCAAAAATTCAATGCTAAGTGCAAAAGTATTGACTCCCCTGTGTAATGTACCAAATCTAATTCTCTAACTTCCCGATGTTGTACAAACATGAAATTTGGCAGGAGCATTCTTTAGGTCCTAAATAGGAAAAGTAAAGGGGTCAGAACTCGAAAATCCAATGCTAAGTGCAAAAGTATTGGCAAAACTTTCCGTGCAAACATGTAAACACCTGTATCAAATTAACTCGGGTGAGGCCCGGGTGTCACGTCCGTGCGGCTCAGAAGCACTACGTTCAGCACGGATGCAGGATGATGTTCACAACTACTGTAGTAGATAGATATGCACCGAAGAACAGTGCGAACCACAACTGAAAAACGTAACCCAGATGACAAGTCTGTGCAACACTAGAGTACAACACTCAGCATGGCAACAGGGAACGTACACACTGTAGGAACTAGCTGCACACCATGCCATGCTGAGCGGTAGCACCACTCCAGGGAGGAGGAAGCTTGACCCTAACCTAGCAGGGGGGGGGTGAAAGGTCCCTGCCTAGAAGCGGAGTATTCGTCTCATTAGAGACAGCCCACGATCTTCATCCTGGGCCCTGACTGTCCCTGAAAGGACCCCTGGAGAGATGAACCGAACAGCAAAGCAAAATGGAAATGAAAAGGAGAAATGCATCTGAAAAGGAACCGGCAACAACTTATCTGCAAGTAGAAATGTCGTGGATTTCCTTTTGCGTCCAACGACTTACTCAATTAGGAATATTTACACCCTTCCAGATTAATTATGAATTGATTACGCGCATAAGAAGATTTCACACTGACACAGGTTCAGCATGTATAAGCTTCCTCAATTCTGCTTTATTGTTGGGCACGCAGCCTCTTTTAAAGAGTTTAACATATCTGCTCATCTGGGTAGGTCAAAGATTACATATATACAACGTATTGTTTAATTATTGGATTAGCAACCGGATCTTTGATCAGGGAGACAAGAATGGCCACTTACTGGCCTACCTGGCTAGAGAGGATCAGACACTGCCACCGATTACGGCGGTACGAGATGGCACGGGTACCCTGGTAAATGATCCCAAACTAATCAACCAAACGTTTGCCCAATTCTATGGGGACTTGTATACCTCCAGACTGAGCTGCACTGAAACGCAGCTCCTGGCGTACCTAGAGGACATTCCCTTCCCCACACGGAGTGGAGACAGCGCGGCCCACCTGGATAGCGATCTAAGTGTAGAAGAAATAACGGAGGCCATTAAGGCACTTCCCAATAGGAAATCACCAGGTGTGGACGGGCTCCCCGGGGAATGGTACAAAAAAAATGTGGAAACCCTGGCCCCACGACTCCTCACACTATATAATTCTATTCTGCGAGAGGGGACATTACCGGACACAATGCGTAAAGCCCTTATAATAATGATCCCCAAAACCGGGAAAGACCCCACGGACTGTGGCTCTTACCGTCCCATTTCCCTTCTCAACAACAACGTGAAAATAATTGCAAAAATTCTGGCGACGCGTATAAACTCAGTACTGAAAGAGATCATACACGAGGACCAGTCCGGCTTCATGCCTGGCAAGAGCACGGACATGAACCTGAGGAGGCTCTTTAATCACTTGTTGTACAAGCACACTAATTGCGGGAAGCACACTTTGGTATTTATAGATCAGGCAAAAGCCTTCGACTCAGTAGAGTGAAAGTACTTATGGGCGGTGATGCGGCGGTTCGGATTCGGGCCAACCGTTATTAAATGGATCGGGATCCTATATGACTCCCCGGTGGCCAACATCAAAACTAATATACATGTTTCTGCCCAGTTTTCCTTGAGCAGAGGCACAAGACAGGGCTGCCCTCTGTCCCCCGCCTTGTTTGCCCTCGCCATAGAGCCCCTTGCGATTCAAATTCGAACGTCACCAACAGTGAAGGGATTTAAACTGAACAACTACGAAGAGCGCTATGCAGATGACACCCTCCTCTTCCTTCAAGACCCAGAGGCGTCTCTAGACGCAGCTCTGGCTATATTCGGCACATTCGGCGCACACTCTGGCATTAAGGTTAACTGGGACAAGACCCATTTACTGGCGGTGGACCCTGCGGCCGCCGAGCTCCCTCTGCCCGCCCCGCTGAGTTGGACAACCCAGATCACCTACTTGGGAGTAAAGGTCTCAGCGGAACTATCCGCCTTTTACAACTCCAACTTGGTCCCTCTCCTGGGCTGGGCCGGGGAGGCGGCGACACGCTGGACCTCTCTCCCACTCACGCTGGTGGGCAGAATAAACCTGCTAAAAATGAAACTACTACCAAAATTCCTGTACATACTGCATAATTCCCCGATTGCTGAGGGTGCGTGCAGAGACCTATGTCCTCGGCGCAGTGAAAGTCTGCCATGTTTGGGCACTGTCATTTCTTCATGTTTATTACTGTCTTTGAGTCCTTCGGCTCGCCTATGCTGTGGGTGCACAAAGACTTCCCATCGCGGTGTTTTACCTGTCTGGCACAAAGACACTGACTGACTTGGGTAGGGTGCAGAGTGCAGATGGCTTTCCCCTTGCGGTGTCGATTGAGCTATCAAACACCTACACAGAATGAATAGTGTGTGGGCACATGGATTTTCCCATTGCTATGTCAGTCGCGGCACCTTGGGTCACACAAGGTGTTTGCTGGGACCGAGTCTGACCAAGGGCCCACTCACATACTTCCCACACAGGCTACTGCGTGTCCTGGTAATTTTTTCTGGGCCTTCTAAGGCCTCCTCCTCCTGCTTGGGGTCAGGGGATCAGCACTGGGCATCATGTATTTTCTCTCGTGTTACCACAGTTATCTGCAAAACTCATTTGGGCCAAAGGAGAGGAGCGGTACTGCATTAATAAGATGTTCACAGCTGTACTAGCATCGGAGTCCGCTCTATGCCCGTGATTCCTGAGGTTGGGCATTGTGATTTCTTCATATTTAATACTGTCTTTGGGTTCCTTGGACTCGCCTATGCTGTGGGTGCACACAGACTTCCCATAGCTGTGATTTACCTGTCTTGCAGAAAGTCACTGACTGACTTGGGTAGGGTGCAGAGTGCAGATGGCTTTCCCTTTGCGTTGCCGATGAGGTATCCGTCACCAACACAGAATGACTAGTGTGTGGACACATGGATTCCCCATTGCTATGTCAATCGCGGCACCTTGGGCCACACAATGTGTTTGCTGGAACCGAGCCTGGCCAAGGACCCGCTCACATACTTCCCACACAGGCTACAGCGGGTCCTGGTCATGGTTTCTTGGCCTTGTAAGGCCACCTCCTCCTCCTGCTTGGGGTCAGGGGATCAGCACTGGGCATCATGTATTTTCTCTCGTGTTACCACAGTTATCTGAGACACTGGTTTGGGCCAAAGAAGACGAGCGTTACTACATTAATAAAACGTTTACTGCTGTACTAGCATCAGAGTCCGCTTCATGCCCGTGATTGCTGAGGTTGTGGGCTGAGGCCTATGTCCTGGGGGAAATGTAACTGTGCCAGGTTGGGCCTGTGGAACTTGTTCCTGGTTAATCCAGTCTTTGGAGCGGTGAAAGCAACTGCAACTAATTTAATGAGATGTTCACAGCTGTACTAGCATTGAAGTCTGCTTTATGCCCACGATTGGGCCGAGGTCCGTGGCGGGGTGAAACTTTGCTATGTTCAGGCGCTGTGATTTCTTTATGCGTAATACCATCTTTAAGTTCCTGGGGCTCGCCTATGCTGTGGTTGCACAAGGACTTCCCATTGCGGTGTTTTACCTGTCTGACACAAACCCACTGACTGACTAGGGTAGAAATGTGGGCCAAGGTCCTTGGCGGGGTGAAAGTCTGCCATGTTTGGGTGCTCTGATTTCTTGTGTAATACAATCGTTGTGCACCGACAGCATAGGCAAGCCCAAGGAACTCGAAGACTTTCCATTGCGGTGTTGAGCTAACACCTACACAGAATGAATTATGTGGGGACACATGGATTTCCCATTGCTATGCAATTCGCGGCACCTTGGGTCACACAAGATGGACGCTGGGACCGAGCCTGACCCTGGGCCCGCTCACGTGCTTCCCACACAGAAATTGCTGCATTGTGGAGATGTGTGGAAGTGCTGGCACCTAAGTCCCCTTTATACCCATGTTTGCAGCTCCTGACTATTTTCGACGGAGGTGGCACGGAATGGAAAAGATGATCGTACGTCAATTTATCATCGATTCTCAACAGCATTGCGGGCTATAGGCCCCCTTTTTTAAAGAGGGTCGCTGCCTGGCCCTGCCAACCCTCTGCAGTGTGTGCCTCCGGTTCCTCCTCATCGCAGACGCACTTGGAAATAGAAATGAGGATGGTGTAGCTATGAAGCGAGCATGTGGCATGAGGGCCGCTGAGGGCTGCGCAGGGAAACTTTTGTATGCGCTATGGACGCAGGGTCGTGCGCGCGCGGGGGGGGGGGGGGGGGGAACCAGGAGGGAGCGACAGCCTGCAGCAGCGCCGCAGAACGTCAGAAGAAGTGAGTAATGATTTTTATTCTTCGCTCCACTGTATTGCCGGCGTATAAGGTGACAGTTGGGGGGTCGTCTTATATGCCCCGTCGCCTTATACGCCGGTGTATATTTTTATTGTAACACATTTCTGGATGAATTGCAGGGAAGGGCTTATATATTTAACCCCTTTCCGACAATTCATCCCCGCGCTCGCCGGCAGCCCATTGCTTTCAGTAGAACCTGCTGTATTGCTGGTTCCATTGAATTCAATGGGCAAACATCGTTCTTCTCTGCCACAGCTGTTACAGCTGTGGCAGAGAAGAAGCATTTGTCTTCTATATGTTCTCAATGGGGTTGGCGCTGCTGCCGCCGGCCCCATTGAGCGCATATAGAGAAGATTTTTGGCCTTAAGAAGGACCGTTGGGGTTCTTGAAACATAAAATCACTCCTAACACTCTCCCTATAGCAGCTTCACCAAGATACCACTTTCCCTCAGCTATGTCAGAATGCATCTGTGGCGAGCCGCGGGAGGGGCCGATTTTTATACTCGGGTGACACCTCATCTCGCCAGCCACTCACTGCAGGGGGGTGGTATAGGGCTTGAACGTTGCAGGGGGAAGTTGTAATGCCTTCCCTGTCTTTCTATTGGCCAGAAAAGCGCGCAAATTTCTCAGGGAAGAAAATGAAAGTAACCCGAACACCGCGTGGTGCTCGTTACGAGTAACGAGCATCTCGAACACCCTAATACTCGAACGAGTATCAAGCTCGGACGAGTATGCTCGCTCATCTCTAATTTTTTACATTAGAAACTCCTATTAACTTTCTTAACAATCATGGGTGCCAGCGACGCAATGCCCGATTTTTCACAAGAAAAAGCGTGTAATAGAATTGCGTGTACAAAGCTGTGATACCGCTGTCGCCCGTGTGATAGAGGCCTGAATGACAGGTTATTTTGATAGGAGCTGACAAGGCCCCCCGTCCCAGATAAGATGGCGGTCTCATATAAGGGGTTGTGCACTGAGCATTGTGCATGTCAGACAGCTAGAAGTGGCGCAGAGAGAAGGTAAAGCTGCCACAAGCTTTCGCATTAAATGTATGATCTACATCTCCAGCCGTGTTACATATCAGATACACGGATACAGCAATGGGCAGTAACAGGATGAGATACAAATACTCTGCAGTGTCTGGAGGATGGCACGCTGTATATGACGGGCGGCTATGGGGGGTGTAGGAGGACGGCGCAGCGGCCACAAGCTGTCAGTGCGAACGCATCTAACCAGTAATTCCATTTGCAATGATCAGCAATCATAATATCAGTCAGCAGCTTTGTTATAGACAATACAAGGATACAGCGACGGCTGTAACAGGCTGAGGGCAGGGATAGAGGAAACCTACTTACTGTGCAGTAGTTACTTCTCAGATGCCGCAAGCTGTAGGGGCTGCACCAATGATGTCACACAACCAACCACTACAGGTAGCGTCCAGCCATAGAACAGTGCAGACCAGGGAAACTCAAAAGGAGTTACAGCTGAGCAGCCGTGTCTGTGTGTCAGTGCAGTGTGTACAGGAGCTGCACAAGTGTTCATGGGACAATCACCTGCATAAAGGCTGCTTTATAGATACGTATGCACAATTGCACATGCTTCACACAACACATCGGCACATTTTACTGTAGTTTTTGCGCACGCAGGGCATGTTCACGTCACACAGGATCTTCCAGCTACTGAATGTTACAGATAGTAGACTCTATATCCCTTCCATAATGCTCAGTGATATATACATATAAGAGGCGGATACCGGACTGTACAGGGATTATATGTGATACATGAAGTGGCTGAAGGTATAACTGAGTAATACTGGTGTCAGAGCACCACCTGCTGGCTATATAATCCAAGACAATGAACATGCTACAAGTTATAATGACGGATCCGGCACTGAATGTAAGACCTCGAACACACTGAAGGTTTGTGTGGATTCAGTACCAAAATCCACATTGGAATCCAAGTCACTTTTACATCCCATAGAAGTCCTTGGGATCGGTGACGTAGTTCATGTGACGCGGGTTTCTGCACGCCGATTTATAATCCGCGTTGTGGAATAAAAGCCTGCATGGAATCTGCATCAGAAGATCTGTACGCGGGTAAACTCCATGGAATAGGGGTAATCTGTGAGCGGGTGTGCAGAGGGGTGCGCCTGGCCCTTCTGCAGCCTGAGGCTAACAGCTAAATGGTGCCGCCCCATATATGGTATACACATACAATCTTACTGAGGTGTTGCTGCTTGTGCTTTTTCAGCTCACTCTGGAGTCATTTTCTTACCTCCCGATGGCTTCTTGCTGAAGGTTTTGTGTGCAACCAAGTAAGAACACAGAGTGACGCTGTCCTCCCAAAACAATGTCAAGGGAGCGCTCCATAGCCTACGAGTGTTCTAACTTCTAGCTTCAGCGCTGCCTGGTAAAGTTGTTGTCCAGTAGTTTAAAAAAGATGTCACTAAGAACAGCAGGTGACTCCTCCGGTCGGCGACTAGCTGTAGTGGTCACGTGCTGTTATAGCACATCATCGCTGGCCGACTGTATGCACAGTCCACCGGGGCATCTGTGCTGGATCAAGGAGACTGAGGAGGCAAGGGTGGCTTTTTTTTTACTCTAGGATATTATCTGCTCTTTAAGGGCTCAGTCACACGGGCGTTTATTGCCGCGATTTGCGCATGCGCATGCGTCCGGCGATTTTTTAAAACCATTGCTTCGCAATGGTATCGGACACATGAGCGCTTTTTATGCGCTCGTCCGATAAATTAGAGAACAGAAATCGCAGATCGCACCTATCTGCGATCTGCGATTCCTGTTCTCTTCTCTATATGCGCTCAATGGGGCCGGCGGCAGCAGCGCCGACCCCATTGAGAACATATAGAAGACAAATCATTCTTCTCTGCCACAGCTGGAACAGCTGTGGCAGAGAAGAACGATGTTTGCCCATTGAATTCAATGGAGCTGGCAATACAGCCGACTCCATTGAAAGCAATGGGCTGCCGGCGAGCGCGGGATGAATTGTCGGGAAGGGGTTAAATATATAACCCCTTCCCTGCAATGCATCCTGAAAAGTGAAAAAATAAAAAAAAAGGATGTACTCACCTTCTCCCGGCAGCCTGAGATCCCCGCGGCCGTCCTGCAGTGGGTGTGAAGGGGGTGTGACTCAGGCTTGCCCCTGATTGGCTCAGCCTGAGCCAATCAGAGGCTGATCTCAGTCACACCCATTCATGAATTCATGAATGGGTGTGACTGAGACTTGCCTCTGATTGGCTCAGCACTGAGCCAATCAGGGGCAAGCCTGAGTCACACCCCCTTCACACCCACTGCAGGACGGCCGCGGGGATCTCTGGCTGCCAGGAGCAGGTAAGTACATACATTTTTTTTATTTTTTCACTTTTCAGGATGCATTGCAGGGAAGGGGTTATATATTTAACCCCTTCCCGACAATTCATCCCACACTCGCCCGCAGCGCTTGCATTCAATGGAGCCAGCTGTATTGCCGGCTCCATTGAATGCAATGCGCTGGACAGCTCCGGCCCGTTTCTAATGAAACGCGGCTAGGAGCAGATTTTCGGCCGATTTTTCGGCCGATTTTTCGGCGACGGTCACGCGATTTGCGCATGCGCATCCGTCATGCGATGCGCAAATCGCGTGAAAAAACGCCCGTGTGACTAAGGCCTAACCCCTTAAAGCTACAGGATGTACGGTTACATACTGCAGGTTCGGGGTATGTATGAAGGGAAATTGCGGGCCTATCACGCTCCATACAATGTGAGTGTCAGCTGTTTCTTACAAGCCACGCCACTGATCGGAGCTGTTAACTAGAGATGAGCGAACGTACTCGGTAAGGCCGATTTCGCAATCGAGCACCGCGATTTTCGAGTACTTCACTACTCGGGTGAAAAGTACTCGGGGGCGCTGTGGGTGAGCGGGGGGTTGCAGAGGGGAGTGGGGGGGAGAGGGAGAGAGAGAGCTCCCCCCTGTTCCGCGCTGCTACCCCCCGCTCCACAACGCCACGCCCCGCCCCACAGCGCCCCCGAGTACTTTTCACCCGAGTAGTGAAGTACTGTACAATTCTGACAGCGGCATTTAAATGCTCCGACCAATGTTCAGAGGTCTCGTACAGGCCCCTGTGATGAGATTGCAGGTTGCCATGCGGTTGTCGTGGCAGCTGGGGCCTTGGGCAGCCATTGCAGGGTGTCTATCAAGCCTGTGGCATGGCTTAATAGAATGCCTGTCTGATTGCAAAATAATATAATGCAATGGCATTACACAATACTACAGGAGAAATCAAAGCATTGCAAGTTCTTGTCCCCTATGGGGGCTAAAGAAAAATGTAAAAATAAGTTTTATTAAGTTTTACTAATTCTGAAAATGAAAGGTAATAAAAGTTTAAAAAAACACCTTTTGCCATATCTATATATATAAAGGTGAAAGCCCTCACTCACTGAGTCCCTGACTGGCTGATTTACTGACTGACTCACTGACTGACTCGCCACTAATTCTCTATCTTCCCGATGTCGTACAAACATGAAATTTGGCAGGAGCATTCTTTAGGTCCTAAATAGGAAAAGTAAAGAAGTCACAACTCAAAAATTCAATGCTAAGTGCAAAAGTATTGACTCCCCTGTGTAATGTACCAAATCTAATTCTCTAACTTCCCGATGTTGTACAAACATGAAATTTGGCAGGAGCATTCTTTAGGTCCTAAATAGGAAAAGTAAAGGGGTCAGAACTCGAAAATCCAATGCTAAGTGCAAAAGTATTGGCAAAACTTTCCGTGCAAACATGTAAACACCTGTATCAAATTAACTCGGGTGAGGCCCGGGTGTCACGTCCGTGCGGCTCAGAAGCACTACGTTCAGCACGGATGCAGGATGATGTTCACAACTACTGTAGTAGATAGATATGCACCGAAGAACAGTGCGAACCACAACTGAAAAACGTAACCCAGATGACAAGTCTGTGCAACACTAGAGTACAACACTCAGCATGGCAACAGGGAACGTACACACTGTAGGAACTAGCTGCACACCATGCCATGCTGAGCGGTAGCACCACTCCAGGGAGGAGGAAGCTTGACCCTAACCTAGCAGGGGGGGGGGGTGAAAGGTCCCTGCCTAGAAGCGGAGTATTCGTCTCATTAGAGACAGCCCACGATCTTCATCCTGGGCCCTGACTGTCCCTGAAAGGACCCCTGGAGAGATGAACCGAACAGCAAAGCAAAATGGAAATGAAAAGGAGAAATGCATCTGAAAAGGAACCGGCAACAACTTATCTGCAAGTAGAAATGTCGTGGATTTCCTTTTGCGTCCAACGACTTACTCAATTAGGAATATTTACACCCTTCCAGATTAATTATGAATTGATTACGCGCATAAGAAGATTTCACACTGACACAGGTTCAGCATGTATAAGCTTCCTCAATTCTGCTTTATTGTTGGGCACGCAGCCTCTTTTAAAGAGTTTAACATATCTGCTCATCTGGGTAGGTCAAAGATTACATATATACAACGTATTGTTTAATTATTGGATTAGCAACCGGATCTTTGATCAGGGAGACAAGAATGGCCACTTACTGGCCTACCTGGCTAGAGAGGATCAGACACTGCCACCGATTACGGCGGTACGAGATGGCACGGGTACCCTGGTAAATGATCCCAAACTAATCAACCAAACGTTTGCCCAATTCTATGGGGACTTGTATACCTCCAGACTGAGCTGCACTGAAACGCAGCTCCTGGCGTACCTAGAGGACATTCCCTTCCCCACACGGAGTGGAGACAGCGCGGCCCACCTGGATAGCGATCTAAGTGTAGAAGAAATAACGGAGGCCATTAAGGCACTTCCCAATAGGAAATCACCAGGTGTGGACGGGCTCCCCGGGGAATGGTACAAAAAAAATGTGGAAACCCTGGCCCCACGACTCCTCACACTATATAATTCTATTCTGCGAGAGGGGACATTACCGGACACAATGCGTAAAGCCCTTATAATAATGATCCCCAAAACCGGGAAAGACCCCACGGACTGTGGCTCTTACCGTCCCATTTCCCTTCTCAACAACAACGTGAAAATAATTGCAAAAATTCTGGCGACGCGTATAAACTCAGTACTGAAAGAGATCATACACGAGGACCAGTCCGGCTTCATGCCTGGCAAGAGCACGGACATGAACCTGAGGAGGCTCTTTAATCACTTGTTGTACAAGCACACTAATTGCGGGAAGCGCACTTTGGTATTTATAGATCAGGCAAAAGCCTTCGACTCAGTAGAGTGAAAGTACTTATGGGCGGTGATGCGGCGGTTCGGATTCGGGCCAACCGTTATTAAATGGATCGGGATCCTATATGACTCCCCGGTGGCCAACATCAAAACTAATATACATGTTTCTGCCCAGTTTTCCTTGAGCAGAGGCACAAGACAGGGCTGCCCTCTGTCCCCCGCCTTGTTTGCCCTCGCCATAGAGCCCCTTGCGATCCAAATTCGAACGTCACCAACAGTGAAGGGATTTAAACTGAACAACTACGAAGAGCGCTATGCAGATGACACCCTCCTCTTCCTTCAAGACCCAGAGGCGTCTCTAGACGCAGCTCTGGCTATATTCGGCACATTCGGCGCACACTCTGGCATTAAGGTTAACTGGGACAAGACCCATTTACTGGCGGTGGACCCTGCGGCCGCCGAGCTCCCTCTGCCCGCCCCGCTGAGTTGGACAACCCAGATCACCTACTTGGGAGTAAAGGTCTCAGCGGAACTATCCGCCTTTTACAACTCCAACTTGGTCCCTCTCCTGGGCTGGGCCGGGGAGGCGGCGACACGCTGGACCTCTCTCCCACTCACGCTGGTGGGCAGAATAAACCTGCTAAAAATGAAACTACTACCAAAATTCCTGTACATACTGCATAATTCCCCTATGTTAGTCCCAAAAAAATTCTTTACTAAGCTCCGCGGGATTGTGCTGCGCATACTGTGGAGGGGCACTACACCCAGGATTAAATTGGAGACCCTGTGCCTCCCGTCGAACGGAGGGGGACTGGCCCTACCGCACTTCTATTACTACTACCTGGCCAGCCAACTGGTATACGCAGGATGGTGGCTATGTTCGTCAAATTACAACCCAGCAGTGGGCCTGGAACGTAGAATGGTGGACCCTGCACAGAATCTACGGGGGCTGCTACTGAGCGGCCCCTCATCCTCGGTCGGCCCTCTACCCATTCCCATGCTGGTGATGCTGGAGGTCTGGCAACGGGTCACGAGACTGTCCACTGCAGAGGAGACTGCGCGATCTCCACACACTCCCCTCTGGAATAACCCAAACTGCCACACTTCCAGAGCTTCCCAGAGTCCGCCTTCTGGAGACGCCGGGGCATCAATGTCCTCTCTGACATAGTCAGCGAGGGCAAGCTCTGCACCTTTATGCAGCTACGGATAGCCCACGGCCTGCCCGAAAACTCCTACTTTAGGTACTACCAATTGCGAGATGTAGCCAGGGCTCAGTTTGGAGGTTTGTCTATCCCGCTATCCATGACGCGACTGGAGAGCCTGGCGCAGATGTGCAATCTTGTCAAACCACTGTCGAGTTTTTATGCCCATACAGCGCAACACCTGGCCCCGCTAGGCGAGAGGGCCGTACAGAGATGGGAGGAGGACATCCCTGTCCTGACTTCAGGGGAGGATGAGGATATATTGGGTGGATCTGGTCCCCCCCCCCCCCCCCCCACTACTGGAGAGAAGTGTTTGTCTTCATGGAAACTCATCTAGGGGCACCGAGGATCATGCATCCTGGAACGTGCCTCTTTGGGCTTGTGGGAGACCTGCCGGTGTCCACAGCAACACGTATACTGTAGAAGCTGCTTCTCTTTTATGCAAAAAAAGTGATTCTACTTAATTGGAAACACCCCGGGAGGCCGACTAGGAGCGCATGGGTCCGGGTAGTTAACGCCGAAATCCCAATGTACAAACTGACGTACATGGCCAGGGGGTGCCCTGAAAAATTCGACAAGATTTGGGGTAGCTGGGTAAGTTGCCCCGCGACGCCAAGCCAGGTGGTAGGGGGGGGGGAGTGAGGGAGAGAGAGGGATAAAAAGAGACACCTGCTCAATCTGCTTTCTATGTTAAAACCCAATGCTCAGAAAACTATTCTTTTTTTTCTCCTCTATTTCCACAAATTTTCTTAAAGAGAGTCGCGCCAGGGGGTTGGGGGGGGGGGGGTGTCTAAGTTTAAGTTCTTCCTTTTTTTTTTTTCCTGATTGACCACCATTGATCTATTCAAAGGTTAAACTGTTGTTCAGTAGTAACTGATAGAGTTAGAGTTTAAAGGGGGGGGGGGGGAGACGAAAGAAATAAAAAAGTACTAGCCAGGTATAGCATGCCAAGAAGAAATATACGTATGTACGCAGGCGAAGATTGCCTCTACCCTGTTTTTTATGCAATGTACTGCCTGCTGAACCTTACACCTGTGGTGCCAGCTATTTGTGTTTATATGTTTGTTAATACCTGGCTAAATAAAATCCCTTTAAAAAGAAAAATTATTGGATAAGCATCTTGAAATTCTTCCATCCTCCGGTCATCTGTGATTGGCCATCATGTGGTAGCAGGATGAGATGAGTGGGTTGTCTTGGACCCACGTATGGTTCCTCCGATATGATTGGATATTACAGCTTGAACTATTAATTGCATAAATTTCCTGTGTTATTTGCATACGTTTCCAGTAAAACTGCTTGGGTTATTACTGCAGTAGCTGCTTCAGACTGCAGTTATTTATGTCTGACTTTACTTCTTCTAAATTTACAAAACAGATGGGGAAAATATAACGTGTTTATACTATATATTATTTTGTCAGCGTTTTATGCTAAATATTATCTTGTCAGCAGAGTTTAGGGAATAGAAGTTTCATTAAAGGAAGTAGAAATATTGCATACATGTAAGAACATATATCTATATTTGTATCAGAAACACACGTCAGGGAGGCGCTACCCGTGTTGGCTAGGAGTTCTTGAAATATATTTGATATAACACTCTAAGGGAGTGTTATAGCCGAAAGAAAATAAGATAGACTCACCCGGTGTTTGGCGAGTACCCCTGTGGAGAGGCCTCACCAACACCTCCACCTCCTTGTTAGCTTGTAAATCCCCTGGTGCGTCCGTTAAGCTGCTGGGCTTCTGTGTCCTGCTGGATTACAGGACCCACTCGAAGGCAATTCGTATATCAGTATGATGAAAAAAGTCGCCCGCGCTCCCAGGACCTGAACACCAGGGTCAGGCTGCAAACACTACTCACTTCAAAGTTTTATTAATATACTCTGTGCAACGCGTTTCGTCGTCATGCAGGACGACTTTCTCAAGCACAATAAACATAAACATGCATATGCACACTATTTATAGATTGCTTACTTTTAAGTAGCAGCATCCCATTCGTCCCGGTTTTCTAGGTGTCGGCGTTCTGGGAGTCTGTATGGAGAAAAGCGTAATGTTAGTAGTGAGTGCCGGTACAGCGCTTCCGTGCGGGATGACGTCAGTCGTGTTTAGGGTGGAGCTATATCTCCTCAGTGTTCTTTCTCCATGATCATTGGTCCCGATATTTGTCAATCATTATATGTCAGTCGTAAGTACGCTTGCTACGTGGTTGCGCCGGTGTCATGTGTTCCTCCTCCGTGTCTGACGTAGTTATGCATGTCACGTGCAAGGTTTCTATGTTTGGACCGTATCCTAGGTGACAAAGGAGGACATGCTTCCTAGTTACTTTGCAGCGTTAATGCTTGCGAAGACATTACCTGATATTTAAATGGGAAACTCTTCAGTATCTGGTTGTTTTAACTGTTATGCATTGGGAAAATTAATAAAATAATGTGTTAAACCTGAGTGTTTCTCAAAAAATACATGATTAGCAATAAAAGATGGTGTCCCATTATTAATTAATTCATAACTTAAAGATGTACAGTATAAATATATATATATATATATATATATATATGTAAGAATGAGTATACCTACTCATTTATAAAATGGGAAAAGGGACTATATATGGGAAAGTATGTAAAACCTGAGGAACTGGAATAGGGGAGAAGAAAGGAATGGGGAGGGGGGGAAAAGGGGAGGGAGAGGAAATGGGGGAGGGGGGAAGGGGGGAGAATGGGGAGGAGAGGGGGGGGGTTGGGTTTTTTTTTTAGGAAGGGTTGAGGTGTTACTTAGGGGACCTGAATAGGGATGCTGCTACTCAGTACAATAAATACACAAGTGTGCATAAATTCCTTAATAAAATACAATTTCAATAAATCTGACATAAATTCTTAAAAACTACATTTATATACGAACATGTAATACTAATTGTAACATCAGGTAATACATGATGTTATATAATATTCATGGTTATTCCTATATTATAAAACCTACCCATATTGTATATTACTCATACATGGTTATGTGCATATAATTGGATATTTACATACACATTAGTACATAATAAATAATTAAAACATCTATCTCTTGATATATATAAATTTAAAAAATACATGTATATAAATATAAATATGAATATATAACCATGACTAAAAAGATTTATTTATATATATATATATATATATATATATATAAAAGACCTACATTAATAATACTAATAACAACAATAAAAGTTTCGAATTTATTTTGGTACCTCAGATTTTCTCTAGTACCTCATTTAAACCGTTTGGTGCGAGTGTGTTAAGCCTGAATATCCAGTACATTTCTTTCTGTCTAAGTTCCTGTACTGATTTAGAGTCTATGTATTCTAGTGGGGTGATTCTCAGGGCAGTATAATCTTTATTATGTTTGTTTAAAAAATGTCTGGAAACGCTGTGTTTTAAAAACCCGTTTTTAATATTACTACGGTGTTTGTTCATCCTTTCTCTCAATGCATTAACCCCTTGAGTGGCACGCCCGGAAAATTTCCGGGGACGAGCTCCACTGCTCAAAGCAACATAGCCCGGAAGATTTCCGGGCTATGTATCACTATGGGAGCTGCAGAGCACAGTGCCACAAGCTGTGACATTGTGCTCTGCCTGCACAGTCCCACACAGAGCAGTGCAAGGGCTTTGAAAAACCAGCAGAAGATATTGCCGACATGTCGGCAATGTCCTGCTTTGTTTACAGGTTGCCATAGAGACCATCGGCTTGTCAGAAGCAAGCGGATGGTCTCTGTGGCAGGGAGAGCTGGTTGTTAGCTGTCAGAGGACAGCTAGGTACTAGCTCTTACAGCAGAGATCAGAGAAAACCTCTGATCTCTGCTGTGTTAACCCTTTACAGGCTGCAGTCTATGTGACTGCAGCATGTAAAGGGTTGTCACTGCAGCATGTAAAGGGCTGTCACCATCGGACCCCCGGAATGTGATCAGGGGTCCTGATGGGTCCCTGTGGAAGTCCCCTAACGGGACAAAAAAAAAAAATGTAAAAAAAAAAAAAAAGTAAAAAAATTATTAAAAAAACAAAAAAAAACTTGTCTCCCTTTACTTTGTAAAAAATCAAAAATACAATCACACATGTGGAATCCGTGTGCATCGTAATGACCCAGAGAAGGAAGTTAATACAATATTTAACCCCTTAATGACATGGCCCCTTTTTTTCTTTTTTCCCCATTTCTTTTTTTCCTCCCCCCTGTTTAAAAAATCACAACTTGTCCCACAAAAAACAAGCCCTTATATGGCCATGTCAATGGAAAAATGAAAAAGTTATGGCTCTTGAGACGCAACTGCAAAACTAGTTGAAATTCAATGATTAGACCATTTTAAAAAACCTGCCCTGGTGGGCACGGCAGGGTGGTAGGAAACCTGCCACTCAAGGGGTTAATAGTCCTTCCTACATATCTTAGATGGCAGGGACACTCCAGCAGATAAAATACTGATTCCGTTTTACACGTTAACCGTTGTCTAATCTTTATAGGTCCTCCTTCTTCTAATTCAATTTCTGTTCTTCTGTTTGATATGTTTTCACAACATTTACATTTTTTATCCCCGCATTTGTAGACTCCTTTGGGGCCTTTCTGTGTTTTCTCCCTCTCATACCTCTTATTTTTCTCCTTTTTTGGGCGGGAGGGTGCTAGTATATTTTTCAGGGTTCTGTTTCTCCTAAACGTACATACTGGTCTATCCGGTATGGTTTTACATAATAATGGATCTTCTTGTAGTAGTGCCCAATTATTTCTCATGATTTTCTTTATGATGCTGAACTGTTTACTGTATTTCGTTGTAAATGCTACTCTAAATCTATCACTGGACTCCTCTTTCCTTTTTATGTTATTATGAGGTTTTTTTGTACTCTGTGCACAGTTAATCTCTTGGTTTTCCACTACTTTCTTATAGGCTGAGTTTATTATAGTAATTGGGTATCCTTTGTTGTGGAATCTCTTTTTTATTACTTTAGCCTGTTCTTCAAAGTCCTCTAGATTAGTGCAGTTCCTTCTCACCCTTTTCAATTGTCCATAAGGGACATTCACCTTCCATTGTTTATTATGGCAGCTGTGGAAATCCAAATAGCTGTTGGTATCCACAGCTTTAAAGTGAGTACGGGTGGTAATCTTCTGTTCTTTCGCCGACAGCTCTAGATCCAAGTACACAATCTTATTAGGATCTATGGTGTGGGTAAATTTAAAACCGAATTCATTTTCCATTCAATTTTCAATAAACAGCTCTAGATCTTTCTCTTCACCATCCCAGATTATTATCTGGTCATCTATGTACCTCTTATATAGAATGATCCTGTTGTCCAGAAAACGACTTTTTTCAAAAACTCCCATGACACAATTTGCATAACTTGGGGCACAAATCGTGCCCATAGCAGTCCCCATAATCTGCCTGTAGAAGTCCCCGTTATACGTAAAAAAATTATTATTCAATATAAACGAGATAGCATGTAATAGAAATTCTCTCTGTTTATCTGGCATGAGAATATCTTCTTTTAGAATTTCATCTATAGCTGAAATGCCTGTTTTGTGGTCTATGTTCGTGTAGAGGGCCTCCACATCCATGGTACACCATCTATATGAATTCTTCCAGGGGATTTCTTTAATAATGTCTAATAGGTGACCTGTATCTTTAAGATATGATGGCAAGTTCTTTACATACTTTTGTAATTGTACATCGATGTATTCAGACAACCGACTACTTATAGATTGCATGCCAGCAATAATAGGTCGGCCCGGGGGATTGAAAACATCTTTATGTATCTTGGGCACATAATAAAAACAGGGCATTCCTACAGGCGTTTTGAGCAGATATTTATATTACGGCTTCAGGATACATTTATCCATGTATCCTCCTTTAAGTAATTGATGGAATTCCACTCTAGTCCTCTCTGTAGGATCTCTTTTTAGTTTCTCATAATATTTTGTGTCCTGAAGTATCCTTGTTGCTTCTTTATCATATTGTTCATAATCTAGGATAACTATCCCCCCCCCCCTTATCTGCATTTCTAATTACTATATTCTCCTGTTTCATTAAATTATTCAAGGTGACTCTCCGATTCCTCGTGAGGTTGTCCGTCCTTTGTTGTATTTTCGTGTCTTTCTGGCACATCTCTTTAAATTCTTTCATCACTTTGTTGTAAAAGAGCTGAATGTATTCCCCTTTTGCTTCCACTGGATAGAACATGCTGGCAGGTTTGAGATCGGTCGCTATAGGGTCTTCAATATTTTAATTATTTATTATGTACTAATGTGTATGTAAATATCCAATTATATGCACATAACCATGTATGAGTAATATACAATATGGGTAGGTTTTATAATATAGGAATAACCATGAATATTATATAACATCATGTATTACCTGATGTTACAATTAGTATTACATGTTCGTATATAAATGTAGTTTTTAAGAATTTATGTCAGATTTATTGAAATTGTATTTTATTAAGGAATTTATGCACACATGTGTATTTATTGTACTGAGTACCAGCATCCCTATTCAGGTCCCCTAAGTAACACCTCAACCCTTCCTAAACCCCCCCCCCCCTCTCCTCCCCATTCTCCCCCCTTCCCCCCTCCCCCATTTCCTCTCCCTCCCCTTCCCCCCCCTCCCCATTCCTTTCTTCTCCCCTATTCCAGTTCCTCAGGTTTTACATACTTTCCCATATATAGACCCTTTTCCCATTTTATAAATGAGTAGGTATACTCATTTTTACTTATATATATATATATATATATATATATATATATATATATATATATATTTATACTGTACATCTTTAAGTTATGAATTAATTAATAATGGGACACCATCTTTTATTGCTAATCATGTATTTTTTGAGAAACACTCAGGTTTAACACATTATTTTATTAATTTTCCCAATGCATAACAGTTAAAACAACCAGATACTGAAGAGTTTCCCATTTAAATATCAGGTAATGTCTTCGCAAGCACTAACGCTGCAAAGTAACTAGGAAGCATGTCCTCCTTTGTCACCTAGGATACGGTCCACACATAGAAACCTTGCACGTGACATGCATAACTACGTCAGACACGGAGGAGGAACACATGACACCGGCGCAACCACGTAGCAAGCGTACTTACGACTGACATATAATGATTGACAAATATCGGGACCAATGATCATGGAGAAAGAACACTGAGGAGATATAGCTCCACCCTAAACACGACTGACGTCATCCCGCACGGAAGCGCTGTACCGGCACTCACTACTAACATTGCGCTTTGCTCCATACAGACGCCCAGAACGCCGACACCTAGAAAACCGGGACGAATGGGATGCTGCTACTTAAAAGTAAGCAATCTATAAATAGTGTGCATATGCATGTTTATGTTTATTGTGCTTGAGAAAGTCGTCCTGCATGACGACGAAACGCGTTGCACAGAGTATATTAATAAAACTTTGAAGTGAGTAGTGTTTGCAGCCTGACCCTGGTGTTCAGGTCCTGGGAGCGCGGGCGACTTTTTTCATCATACTGATATACGAATTATATTTGTATCAGAACAGAAGGCAAAGAATGGAAAAGTACTGTCACTTATTATACAGAATAAAAACAGGTTCACTGTCCACTACAAAGGTCCACAATCCAATATATATATATATATATATATATATATATATATATATATATTGGGTTTCCATTACAGAAATACACCCAGCACAGAAGAGCTCTAAACTCCAGGGTATCCACTATGGAACGGATTAAGAAGCACTGAGCAAAGGGAGGGGTGAGACTGTATAGCACCTGGGAACTGGCAGAGTGAATGGAAAACCACATCTCCACCCTACTTCCAGGCATGACTAATCCAGCATGCATCCATGCAACAAAGACAGACAGCACCAGCAGTCACTGTACATGGTGCATTAACCCTTGTCCTGCATAACAAGGTGACAGACCTTGACCTGTGTCGAGGCCACCATGTCATGACGATGTCGCGACTGACAAGCTGCAACAGTGGGTATATCTAGTCTAGTCTTTAATAATGTGTAAGAATGGGTTTCACATTTGTGCGTCTCGCAACGCACAAATCTCGCACGATTTCTTGGCCGTCTGAGTCCCTGAGTCACGCAGCCTGGCCTTTCATCACCGATGTCAGCCCAAGGTGCTGGAATGCTGGAGGGCTGTGATAAAATGCTGCTTGACTCGAGGCTCGGGTGGTCCACCTCCGTGGCTTATAAGAGGGAGTTATTAAAAGTGAGTTTTTACTAAAATACAATGCTTGTACTAATAAACATGCAGATTTTGTGTAATCTGCCAGAGAGCTATGGGGCTCATGTAAATTATTCTTAACCTCTTCAGGATGTGGCCCAGTTTGGTACGTTGGTGCAAAGACCAATTCCCAGCATGTAGGAGGAAAATACTGTAGCAGGGGACGTAACAGGGGCAAAATACTGCTGAACAACCACTAATAGAGCTTGTATAGGGGCCACTGCCACAAGTACATGGAGGGCTCTGTACAGGCTTACAGCACCATTAGCTTCACCCATACTATTAGATAAAAGGACATTCCTCCATTGGTTTTTGTATTTCATTTTTACGTCATTCAGCATGCAGAATAAGCAATGTGATAACCTTATTCTCGGGGTCTGCAGGATTCCAGCGATACCAAGTTTGTGTAGTTTATGTTTTGCTATTTGTGTGCACTAAAACAATATATTTTTTTAAGATTTGCTTTTGTGTCGCTGCATCACAAGAGATAGAACATTGCTCTTCTCCCATCGACGAAGCGCTAGGAGGGCTTATTTTTTGCAGGATGAGCCCTAGTCTACATTGATGCAATTTTCAGGAACATAAAACATTTCTCCACTTTTCAATCAGAGGCAGCTATTAACATAGCTCGGTTCGAGTTCGGCCCAGAGTTTACCACCGGAGAGATGCTTTGAGTTAGGTAGGCCAAGGCCCCCAGCGCTTCTATGTTTAACTAATGTTATATACTTTACTTCGTGACCTTTATTTTGCCAGATAAATTTGTCGGTTAGGCGTTTCAGCTTCATAAAGAAGGGTTCTGGTATTTCTATAGGGAGAACCAAGACGTCTGGAGCGCGATCCATAAAGACAAGTTTAAAATTAGAGATTTGACTGAAAAGCTCAAATTCTCTCAGTAGTGGTTTAAGAGAAAGATGGTGGTTGGTTAGAAATAACAGGACATCATCTGCACAGCTTGCTGTCTTGTGTTCTGTTCGCCCATACTTGAAGCCCATAATGTGTTGGTTTTACCTTATTTTTTACAAGAAGACCTCCATTGTAAGTATAAATAGAAGAGGGGAAAGAGGGTAGCCCTACCTTGTGTCGTTATTAATAGGGAAAGGCTGGGAAAGGTTTCCATTGACTTTAATTTTGGCTGAGGGGATTTTCTATAGAGCCATAATCTTATCAATTAAGTCTTCAGGGAAACCAAATTTTTGCAGGGTCATTTTAAGAAAAAGCCAGTTTACCCTACCGAGCACATTCTTTGCGTCAGTCATAAGAAGAGCTAGAGGTGTTTTGCTTGCCTGTGGGGTGTGAATCCCACTTGTTCCATGTTGATGAGATTCGGGAGAAGTTTGATTCTATTGCCAAGGATTTTTGCATATGATGTAATGTCATGGTTAATTAGTGAGATTGGCCTATAGCTACTGCAGAGGGTATTATCTTTCCCATCTTTGGGGATGAGAGGAATGTGGGCGGTAAGAGCTTCACTAGGGAAATCATTAGTGGCGTTGATGTAAATAAAGTATTCGTGTAAAGCAGGGATTAGCACGTCTTTAACTGTTTTATAGTAAATGGCACTGAAGCCATCTGGGCCTGGGCTATTGCCTTTAGGAAGAGCACTGATAACGTCCTCCATTTTTTTAATATGGAGATAGGGTTGTTCAGTGCTACTTTCTGAGGATTGAAATTTGTGGGAGAGCGATGGATTTTAAAATTTTTGAATTTGCTTAGTTTTGTGTGGGTCATATGCAGTGATGGCGAACATTTTAAAGACCAAGTACCCAAACTTCAAACCAAAACCCATTTATTTATCGCATAGTGCCAACACATCAGGGGGTGGGGCTTATCACGACGAATGATTTTACCTCCATCAATATACAGAGGACAATGCTGTTTCAAAATAGACATGGTGCAGATTTTGACTGCTTTTTGGATGTGGAAATGTTGCGCAATATGCCACGGAAGTTTCTACTGAGGACATTCTGCAGCATTTCTGCCATGAGTAAACATACCCCATCAATAATAGTGACCCCCAAAGTGGCCTCAGCCATAATGGTGACCCCCAGAGCGGCTCCAGCCATAATAGTGACCCCCAGAGCAGCCCCAGCAGTAATAGTGACCTCCAGAGCGACCCCAGCAGTAATAATGACCCCCCAGAGCAGCACCAGTAGTAATAGTGACATCCCACAGTGGCCCTAGTAGTAATATTGACCCCCCCACAGCGGCCCCAGTAGTAATAGTGACATTCCACAGAGGCCCCAGTAGTAATAGTGACCACACACAGTGGCTTCAGTAGTAATAGTGACATCCCACAGCAGCCCCATTCTTAATATTGACCCCCCTACAATAGCTCAAGTAGTAATAGTGACATCCCACCATGGCTTTAGTAGTAATAGTGACATCCCACAGCAGCCCCAGCAGTAATAGTTACACTCCACAGTGGTCCCAGTAGTAATGCTATTACTACTGGGGCTGATATAGGGGACAATAATACTAATAGGATTACCTATAATAGCCCCAGTAGTAATAGTGCCCCCCTGAGACCCATATATTTGCCCCTTCCTCCTCGTCGAAGTGCCGCTGCTCCTCTGCTTGCTGCTGCTGTTGGTGCTGATCCCAGGTGCAGACTATGACGTCAGTGTGCTTGTCCACACACCTGCTCCCCTCTGCACTCACAGAACCAAAGAGAAGATGTCAGGGGATGGGGCAGGAGGATCCCGGGTGCACACTGACATCACAGGGTGCACCTAGAATCAGCGCCACTTAGCAGTGCCACTGAGTGAATACCTGCAGGGGAGCTATAGTGGCCCAGAACACCATCCTGGTCCCCTTGACAAATGTCATACATGTTTTGTCCTATGTAGATGCACTGTGCAAAGCTTGTCCTGTCATATCCAGTGTGTGTGTTGCACAGCTACGGCGCTTGAGAGGTTAACACCAATAAAATCATTGCTTGCATGTAATTGTGTCAGTTTGTCATGTCATGTGGTACATTTGAAGTTATAAATGTGAGTGCTTGAGAGCAGGAAGAAGTCTGCCATCTTGTCTACCTGAGAGAGTGCCATATGGAAGCACCTTCAGCTTTTATGTAGGTGAAGATGGAAGAGTCAAGAGCGACATCCCATAGCGTTTGGAGTGTGGATGTGAGCGGAGTGAGTCCCAAGATCTTAGAGTGAGAGCAAATTCCAATAATTCTGTAAAGAGGAACCTACCGTACCAGATAATAGTTCACACTACAGGCTCTTCCTGTGCGGCCATCTAAAGTTGGGATCACTGCACAGAGGTACAAGACTGAGTTACACCCACACACCTGCCATGCGGCGTGTCGTTGTTTAAGCCTTTTGTCAATAATTGTCTGCCAGAGAGTCTGCAGAGTGATTCTTACCCCTTCCTCCTCTGGAGTGCTCCCAGTCCAGGAGCGGTGCCGTAAAGATAATGTGGACTGTAGGATCATATTCATCCTGTGTATCCTCACGGACCTTTGAGCTCTAGTCTGTGTTAATTGAAAGTGAATTGTACCAGCCTTGTCTTTAAAACCTCTCTGTTTAAAAGTTTATTTCTGCAAGTATAGTTATACTGGGCCTCAAACGTTCCTGGGAACCTGAAGCACTATACACAAGTCTCTGTGTTCTTATTCTCCACTGCGTGGCATAGCAGTGTGTAGGAATGGTGGCATCATGAGTGATTAGTACTACTACTCCCCCATTCTGTTTATTGGTATTCACTATCATAGGGGCGTCGAAGCTGGTCTGCGATAATACTCTGGCTTTGGCTACGTGTCATCCCTCTGGGACCAGAGCCTGGTAAGTGCTGCCATGACACATCCGCACTTATTCTTGCCAGCTCTGCACAGTAGTTAAGTGCCCAGGGTCGTCCTTATAGGGTGTTGCAGAGCTGCGGCACCCCGTGCTGTATTCACTACCGTGGGGAGCAGCTGCCGGCGCGTGTGCCAGGAAGGAGGGCTCTGTGCCACATCTGGCACGTGTGCTATAGGTTCACTAACACTGGTCTATAGCATTTTGCTTATGAATATTATAGAGATCAGAGTAGTAAGCGCTGAATATCTTGGCTATTTCGTCTGTTGTATAGTGAAGTTGGTCATTTTTTTTTATTTCAGTGATGAACATTTTAATGTTTTGTTTTTTGATCAGAAAGGCTAATATTTTTGCGCATTTGTCTGATAAGGCATAATGCTTGAATTTTGCATAAAAAAAGTATTTTTCAGTCTTTATATTTAGTGATTCCCTAAGTTTAGACGCAAGTCAAAGAGTTCTTTTTCTATAAGGCATGTAGTTATTTTTTTGTGCTGTAGTTCAAATTTTTTAATTTGTTCAATAAGGTCAGCTTCCTCCTTCTCTTCTTTCTTTCTAGAACCTATCTTTATTAGAAGGCCTCTTATTAGCGCCTTATGGGCTTCCCAAAGAATTGCTGGTTTTGTGTGGTAACTTGCATTATCTTTGAAGTACATCTGGATGTTTTGGTTGATGGTAGAGATTGTGTCTTTGTTTTGGAGAAGACTGTCATTTAATATCCAGTTTATTGGGTGTTTTTTTTTTTGTTTGAAGTGCTATTTCTAGAGAGAAGGGGGCATGGTGTGAGAAGAGTATTGAGCCATAGAATGACTTTGGTCACCGCGCTGAGTAAGTGATGGGGTATATAGAGTATTATGCACCAGGGAGCAGAAGGAGAAGTCCTTAGTGGAGGGATTATGTATTCTCCAGGGGTCGACCAAACTTGGCTCTGAGAATAATATTTTTATTTTCTTTAAATGAAGATAGGATATTGAGGACGTGCCATTAGACGTATCGATCAAGGGTTGTAAGGATGCATTAGCACCTTCAGTGGTATGCCCGGAAATTTTCCTGGATGAGCTCCACTGCCCATAGTGATATAGCCTGGAAGATTTCTGGGCTAAGTTTTACTGTGGGACCTGTAGAGCACAATGCCATATGCTGTGGCATTGTGCTCTGCCTGCACAGACCCACAGATAACTGTGCAGGACTTTAAAAAAAGAAGCAGAAAGATATTACCGATCTGCCGGAAGCTTACCGCTTCTTTTTTAAAACTCCTGCACTGCTTTGTTTACAGGTTGCCACAGAAACCATCAGCTTGTCAGAAGCCAGCCAATGGTCCCTGTGGCAGGGAGAGCTGGTGATCGTCTGTCAGAGGTTAGCTGGGCACCAGCTCTTACATAGCAGAAAATGGAGAAAACCTCCGATCTCTGCTGTGTTAACAATCTACATGCCGCAGTCTATGCGACTGCAGCATGTAAAGGGCTGACAGAGAGAGGGGGCTCCCTCTATCAGAGGACCAACATTTTAAAAAACAGTAAAAAAAAAAAAAAGAGTAAAAAAATAAAAATAAAAACACTTTTCTCCCTTTACTTTGTAAAAAATTAAAAACAAAATTACACATGTGGTATCCCTGTATTCGTAATGACCCAGAGAAGGAAGTTAGTACATTATTTAACCCCTTAATGATGCGGCCCTTTTTTTTCACCTTTTCGTTTTTTCCTCCCCCCTTTTAAAAAACATAACTCCTTTATATACTCATCGATGTCTCTGCATGAGGGCTTGCTTTTTTTAGTTGTATTTTTCAATGGTGGTACTTAATGTACCATATAATGTACTAAAAAACTTTCACAAAATTCTAAGTGGAGTAAAAAATTTTTAAAAAAATCACATTCCACCATCTTTCATTGCGTTTTGTTTCTACGGTACACAAATTGCCATAAAAATGACATGATAACTTTAGTCTATGGGTCAGTACGATTTCTGCGATACCAAGCTTGTATAGTTTTTTTTTTTTTTTTTGCTATAGTACTTGTACTTCTGCGCGCAATAACTTTTTTTTTTCCGGCAAGGGGTCATTATTTGTGAGATGTCCCGTAGTTTACATTAGTACCAATTCGGAATATATACGCCTTTTTGATCGCTTTTTATTGCATTTTTTCTGGGAGACAAGGTGACTGAAAAAAAATGCATTTTTGGCATTCTTTATTTTTTTTTCGGACTACGTTCACCATCTAAGGTAAATAATGCACTACTTTGATAGATCGGACTTTTACGGATGCCGCAATACTAAATATGTGTTTTTCTTTTATGATTTAGATGTTTTTATTATAGATTTGGCAAAAGGAGGGTGATTTAAACTTTTATTACTTTTTTTTGCAATAAATAGCACTTTATTGAGTTCATTTTTTCTTGTTCTTTTAAGCCTCCTGGGGGACCAAAACTAGTGGTGCTTTAATTGCTTCCGCAGTATGACATAATTGCAGTTATTTCCCGCGGGTGTCAGCTGTAATAAACAGCTTACGCCCGCACTGTATGAAGAGAGGTTGCACTACGATCTCTCTTCATACATACCCCGACGTAAATGTACGTTCCAGAGCCGGAAGAGGTTAATCTGCAGGGTGCACAGTATTAAAAAAAAATTAAAATGTGGCGGAATAAAAAGTGATCAAAATTCTGCACAGAACAATAAATGGTATTAATAAAAAGTACAACTCATCCCGCAAACTAAAAACCCTTACACATCTCTGTTGATAAAAAAAATTAAAATGCTAGGAGTCTTTGAATGCAGTGGCCTGTAGAATGACTTGAATATATTATTTCTACTGCTCAGAGAATGCAGTGAAAAATAAAAAAAACATGCCCTAATTACAGATTTTGTTAATCTTGCCCCTAGAAAAAAATGGAATAAAAAGCGATCAAAATTTTACTTGTTCCTAAAAATTTGATAAATGAAGACTTGAGTTCATCCCGCAAAAAACAAGGCCTTCTAGAGCTCTGGCAATGGAAAAATGAAATGAATACGGCTCTTGGAATGTGGCGGCACAAAAGCAAACCTTTAAGAAAAAAAATGTTTTAAATGTGCAAAAATAGCAAAACATAAAAAAAACTGTATAAACTTGGTATCGCCGGAATCATGTGACTCAGAGAATAATGTTATCGCACTATTTATTCTGCACACTGAACGCCGTAAAAATGAAATCCACAAAACAAATGGCAGAAAAAAATTTTCCCCCAATCTCCCTACAAATTTTTTTACAAAAGTTATGCAATACATTATATATACCCAAAAATAATGCTATCAAAAAGTACAACTTGTTCCTCAAACAACAAGCCCTCATATGGCCTGGTCAATGGAAAAATGAAAAAGTTATGGCTCTGGAAACGCGACTGCAAAATTAGTTGAAATTAAATGATTGACCCATTTAAAACACCTGCCCTGGTGGGTCTGACACAGTGATAAGAAACCCACCACTCAAGGGGTTAAAGTCTCCTTCTATTATTAACCGACTTTTGAATGTTTTTAATTGATTGAAGATTTAGAGGAAAAAACCTTGCTTGGTTCTTATTTGGGGCATAGTTATTGACAAATGTCTATGTTACTCCTGGATCGTGCCTTTAAGAAATATATGGCGTCCCTCTGGGTCCGGTTGTACATTTAAAAATTGAACATTAAGATTTTTGGTTAAGGTGTGTCTTTTGAGCAGAGAAGAGTCGTTATACCATTTGGTGAATGTTTTATTCTTGGATAAAGGAGTGCAGCATTTCTTAAAGGAGATGTCTCGAGGAAGCAGTGAATTTTTTTTTTTCCCAGTCCCCCTAATTAAGCATACATTACTAATTACCCCTGTAAATGACTTTTCTAGCTGGTTTCTACTTACCGTTCCAGCGTTTCAGCAACTTATAAAAATTTTCCCAAGATGGCCGCCAGCTCTTCTCCCTTCGCTTGCTGTAGCCCGACGTGCGCGCTCCCGAGACGCTACCAGCTGTGTCTCCCTGACAACCAGACGCCCCGCAGCCACCGACCGGACCCCTGGATTGAACACGGCCGACCAGTCACCCACCGCCAGGCAGCAGGTAACCGGCGCAGCCCCCCCCCTGGCACAGCGGCAGCCCCCCCATCGCAGCGACAGCCCCCCCATCGCAGCGACAGCCCCCCCGGCACAGCGACAGCCCCCCCACCGCAGAGGCAGCCCCCCCCCGGAACAGCGGCAGCCCCCCCCCGGCACAGCGACAGCCCCCCCATCGCAGCGACAGCCCCCCCCAGCACAGCGACAGCCCCCCCATCGCAGCGACAGCCCCCCCCCCCGGCACAGCGACAGCCCCCCCATCGCAGCGACAGCCCCCCCCCCCGTCACAGCGGCAGCCCCCCCCCGACACAGCGACAGCCCCCCCATCGCAGCGACAGCCCCCCCCGGCACAGCGACAGCCCCCCCATCGCAGCGACAGCCCCCCCCGACACAGCGACAGCCCCCCCATCGCAGCGACAGCCCCCCCGGCACAGCGGCAGCCCCCCCATCGCAGCGACAGCCCCCCCCCGGCACAGCGGCAGCCCCCCCATCGCAGCGACAGTCCCTCCGGCACAGCGACAGCCCCCCCCATCGCAGCGACAGCCCCCCCGGCACAGCGACAGCCCCCCCATCGCAGCGGCAGCCCCCCCCCCGGCGCAGCCCCCCCCCCCGACGCAGCGGCAGCCCCCCCGGCCCATCACTTACCTGGGCAGCAGGACGGCAGGACGGCGAGACAGCTGGGCGGCTTCTTGGGACAGCTCGGCGGCTCTGCACCTTTCTCTAACAGAGGATGGTACAGAATGGCCGCTCCAGCGCGCTCCTGAGCAGTGACAGCTCGTCTGCGCATGCACAGAAGAGCTGTATCGGGGAGCACACTGAAGCGGCTCGTGCTGAAAGGAGAAGACCGGACTGCGCAAGCGCGTCTAAAAAAGCAAGCTGCCAGCGAATTTAGACGGAACCATGGAGACGAGGACGCTAGCAACGGAGCAGGTAAGTGAATAACTTCTGTATGGCTCATATTTAATGCACGATGTATATTACAAAGTGCATTAATATGGCCATACAGAAGTGTATAACCCCACTTGATATCGCGGGACCACCCCTTTAAGGTGTGTTTCTTGTAGAAAGGCCACGTCTGTTGTTTTAGATTCTAAATAATGTAGGATCTGGGATCTCTTTTGTGGAACATTAATGCCTTTACCATTGTAAGAGCCGATGTGTAATTTAGTCATTAGGCAATGTGTGGGTTGGTTTGAGGCGAACGGTTCAGGGGAATGGAATATGGGGGAACACAGAAAATCTTCATCGTCAACATGAGGATGAGATTAAAATCGACGAATTCGATTTTTTTTAGCTATTCTGGCCTTGTGTAGAATTTCCTCTTTAGTTCTAAAGCATTGTAGGCATCAGAGGCCATCCCATGGCCTGTCAGATGTCACAGATCTAGGCTTGGAAACCCTATGAGCCCTTTCCAGGCCAAGATCCACGCCTTCATCTGTTCCCAACAGGCCGTTGAAGATCTGGGAGAGAACGATGGGGATCTCCTTGTCAGGGATATTATCTGGGATTCCATATATGCGTATGTTGTTATTTCTGGAGCGGGTCTCTAGGTAGTCGTCTATGTGGATTCTTTGAAGGTACGGTCCTTTATGCTTGTTGATCAGAATTCTTTTGACTTTTTCTGCATGGTGGATTATCTTGCAAGAGTTCTCTAGGGTGTTGATTCTAACATGCACTTCTTTCACATCTTTCCTTAAGTCTGAGATCTCTTCCTTGATTGTTTGAATGAATTCTTTGAAGAGATCTTTCATGCACTCCCTGGTAAGCAGAGCCCTGATATATTTTCTAATGTCAGAGTCTAAATGTATTGGTAGGTCATCTTCAGAATTACTCTCTGAGTCTAGCAGGTAGGCAGTGTGGCTTTTGTTATCCTCTTCCAGTGACGTCTGCTTGGGCTGATATGTAAAAGGAGTGTCATGGGAGGATTTTCTAGAGGCTTTTGCTGGATCTTGTAGTTTCTTTGGTGTCTTGGGATCCCTGGTTTTGTCAGTAATTTGGGGTTTTGTGGGTTTCCGCATTTTGCCTGTCTGATTGTAGTATTACTTTCTACCTCTAGATGGTGTCAGGGTCTAAATATAGTATTTTTAAGAAAAATGTATAGAACTAATAGAGAGAAAGTGTTGTATAGAAATGCTATGGAGGGATTTATACTGGCTCAATAAAGTGTTCCAGATGGAAGTTTCTTAATACTGTAAGGAGTAATTAGCAGCTTAAAGACTTGGTGTCTGTGTAATGTATGTACTCAGGGTGGTGTGAGGGGTGCAGGGTGTTACTTTTCCCAACCTTGTGGGTTAAACTGAGCATCTCCTGCTGCGGGGAAGGCAGCAGCTTCCGTCATTGAGATGCTTTATGAGGTCCTTTGAAGCAGACCACAGCTCCACAGGATGAAGCCCCGCCCCTTTCCTATCGGCCTGCGCTCTCCATTAGAGGGCACCTGGTGATGCTGCCCGATGGTGCCAAGTGTTGGGTGAGTCAGTGTCGGGCTATCTAGCCTGCGCTTAGCGCTCCATGCACTTTTTGAGGAAGGGAGTCGCGCAGCTGCTACTCTAGTTCTCGGCTGTGATCAGCTAGGCCGCAAGCAGCCACGGGCTCTCCAGGTGTTTCTGCCTGTCAAAGTGGGCTTCTGTTTAGATTCACTGGCTTTATGGGGCAAATACAATGGGCCAGGAGGCTTTAGATGCCTGTCAGGCTGTTGTTGCGCAGTTTTGTGCGGTCCTCGCCGGAGCTCGTTGAAGATCCTGCTCTCCACTGTCGCAGTTAGGCCCCGCCCCTGAATCACCATTTTAATAAGATTCATTCTCCCCGCCACACAGAGCGGTAGTTTAGACCAGAGTCTGAGTTTGGTTTTGATTAGATCCTGCAGTGGGTCCATAGTTTGTCTAGGGCATGTTCCTGATCACACACCATTGTTATGCCTAAGTGTTTGAATTTAGATACTACTGGTAACTTGTCTGGTTATATATGAATCTATAATCGGGCTTTGCGCGGTAAACAATATTGTGGACGTCTGCCAATTAATGTATAGGCCAGACTATTGAGAAAATGTGTCAATAATATTCATGGCATGATGAAGCGATTGTTCTGGGTTACGGAGCCCATATTGGTCATCGTGTAAATGCCGCAGTGTTGGTTGCCATCTGATTTGGCAGTATTGAGGCGAATACATTGTTGCAGATAAAACAGTAAAATTCGATAAAGTTGAATTAAACAGCTTATAAAGCTAACTTGTAGCATCCATAACAGATAGCATGTCGGGGATACTACATTGTAGAGGAACAGATGTGTAATCCCTTCCTTCAAATGAACAGCTAGAATGTGACTTGGGTATTATCGGGGATAATCCCGTGGCATGAGAGCAGGGCAGCACCCACAAATGTAATAGTAGTGATATTAATGTGTGCAGCTTAATACTATCTATTCCTACAATGATGGTAGATAATTGGCACAATGTGGTGCGGGGGAACAGCCCCATATCTGACTCACTATATAGCTACCATTCCCTTTAAGGCCGGACGATATCTGGTTATCGAATTTCCACTCAGTGACATGGAGGGGTGAATCAGAATGATGCGGTCAGTCCTGTAAAATAAGGGTTAGTGAAATGAGAGTCAATTAACGTCCAACATTTTAAACATGATGGGAGCGGAGCCGCTCCTGTGCTTCCAAGGGGAACTGTAAAAAGATGGTTTTGCCCTCCGCCACAATGCAAAGGCATTCTGGGTACACCGTTGAATAAATGATGCCCCTATCTTTAAACTTTTTCGTCACTTCTGTTAACATCACCCTTTGTTTTTGAAGATCCACTGAGAAATCCAGGAACAGAGATTGCAGAGTTGTTAGATGGGACCCTTTTGCCTGGCTAGACGCAATGCTGTATCATGATCTCTACAATTCAGCAGCCTCGCCAAGAATGCCCGCAGGGGTTGGGGGCTCCCGGTATAGGTGGCTTCGAGGTTTATGATGGACTCTTTCCATTGTAAAAGATATAGAGAAGGCATCGTCTCCCAAGGTGGATTTCAGCCACTGTTTGGTGAAGGTTTCTGGATGCGATCCCTCTTTTCTCTCCGGAAAACCTATTATTGCAACGGAGGTGATTTTCTAAGTCATCCGTTTAGATTGGCAAAATTCAGCTTTTTTAGTAGCTGTCTGAACTGCGCCAGAAAGAGGTCGTATCTCATCCTCCATGTTGGATATGCGGCTCTTCATTACGGTCATTCGGCCCCGCATCACTTGCAAATCTTGCATCAATCTGGATTTCAGCCATTTGCCCTGTCAGTGTGGCTTTACAAGCATTAATGGCCTCTAGTAATTGTGAAGACACTTGTCGCAGTGTGGGTTCTGCATTGTGCTCCATGTCAGCATCTGCGTCCTTTCCTTATTCTTAGAGTTATTTGCAGACGCTGTGCGTGGTGTATTGTCAGATGCATCCACTCGGATAAACTATAAGTCTTTCTGAGACAGGAGTACTTTTATTTCTTGTGCTCATATCCGCTATTATAAGAGGATCATACTTGCCTTGCGTGACTGTTGATGTGGGACTTGATGTGGGTTTGTGCTGATATAATCTACATATCACAGTGCAACCGAACGGCACTACAAGCTCCAGAACCGACTGTGAGAAAGCACTTTCGTATTATCCTCCTTTGCTGCCCTCTGCTGTGTATGTATGGCACACTGAGGGTGGCTGATATGCCTGTGTTCTTATATTAGAAATGCCCCAGTTTATATATATTATGCAGCTCTTAGATGGAGCCCAGCTTCAGTAATCCATTTCTCACCAGCTTACCCCCGCTGGGTGCTGTTTGAGGTTCTTGCACTGATCTTTCTGCTGTTAAGTGTTGCTTGTTGGGTCTTGGCTTCCAGCCAGGAACTCCTCGTGGCTGTCAGGGTTGGTGATTCCCAGAGTCGCCTGCACTGCCAGTACTGTTGCTCCTGTGAGTGGTGTGCGGCGTAAGGCAACCCCGGCATTGGATACTACTCCTGGCCGGGCGGCTCCTATACACCGCAGGGGTGGTCGGGATGCGACGGCAGCTGCCCGGTGCCACGTTCCTGTTGCTATGACAGCGACTGCACCTCCTCTGTGTTAGTTTGTTCTGCTAGTGCTGGAGGCGGTTTCCCACAGTACGCTGCGATTACTGCTGCTGTCTGACACACCAATCAGCTCCTGGGCCGGGAGCTCTGACAGCATTTAAACCCCTCAGTTTCTGCCAGACACTGCCAGTGTTTGATTAGGCTTCCAGTCACTCACCAGCGTTTCCTTGTTATCTGACTGATAGTGGTATTGATCTCGGCTTTTCCCCAAGACCTGACTCCATTCTTCCCTTGCCTGTACCGCACTTCTTGGACTGACTTCTGTGCTTTGGACCTTTGGCTTGCTCTTGTACTGGTTTGTTGTTTCCCTTGGTACTACACTTTGGTTGGTTGTCTGTCTGTCTGTATTCTCGTTCTCTGTGTCCAGGGACTGTGATGTCCTGCGTCATTTTTCCTAGCTCAGAGTAGGGACCGTCACCCAGTTGCTGCTCTGGGGCCTAGCCCAGAGGGACAAGTAGGCAGGGTCAGGGGTTGCTGGCTATGTTGCAGGGACCTCTGACTTCTGCTTTCCCTGGTCCCCTGACAGTGGTGCCCTCTAATTAGGTCCTTCAGCTGCTCCCTTACCTTGGTACTGCCGAGCAGTGAGTATGTGCAGCGGTGGATAGTGCTGTTGTGCGGCTTGTGATCAGGGCTCCCAGTGCAGAGACTGCCATGATTTAGAGCAGCCCGTGGTGCAAGTGCGTTCCCCGGCTGGACCACTGAAGGGATAGCACTTAGCTTCCCAGCTGGCAGGAGGAGAGTGGGCATAAGGGCTCACTGACGTGGCCGCCATGACATTTCACAGAGGCGGCCGTCGTTTTTGAATGTGTCGATGCTGCAGCGGGCGTCCGGGGTCACAGTGCCGCCTGACCTTATCCCACAAAAGAGGCGGCCGCCGTATAGTGAGGTGTCACCGGAGAAGCTTCCGTTAGGCAGAAGAGAGAGACGGCCGCCGCCAGACACAGCTGTCAGTCGGGCCCCTGCACATAGGCGGACGCCCTGACCCAGCAGAGAGATGCCCGCAGTATTTTCATGTGCCTCCAGGGGAGCGGCCATCACCCAGCACAGAGATGGCCAGTGCAAGACACTGCAGTCTGTCGACCCCCTGCAGGAAACACGCAGCCGGCGGTCCGTACGGAGGACTCAGGGGACGGATAGCAGGGAGCCTTCAGCCGCCCGGGAGGTAAGCATGCCTGAATTGACAGCTGGCCCGCAGCACACACAGGCAGAAGCACATGGTGCATTGATTTGTGTGTGTCCTGCACGCAGCAAATCAATCCACACTGTGCTGCTAGGACCTTACTACATTGACCCTATCGGAAGCTAGGGGTGTGACAGGGGCTTAACTCCTGTCAAACCCCTACCTTCCGGTGGCGTCAATATACACTAATACCCCCCGTTCCTACCAGCAACGGAGACCTGTGCCATTATTCTGATGCAGAGCCATAAAAAGGCGCAAGCATCAGAATAAAGCCAATTATTGAACACTGTTTTAAAGAGTAGGGGAGGTCACTAAGGGGTTAATGACCTTTTCACAGGATAGGTCATCAATAGTTGATTGGCAGGAGGGGAACCACCACTTGGGATTCTTGCCTATAGGGCCTCTTTCACACGACCGTATGCGTTGTTACTTTCGACCATATGCACTAAAAAAAAAAAAAAAAACACATGAAGAACAGCCGCAATCAAGTCCCGATCTTTAGCTGCATATTTTCTGCAGCTCACACGGCCGGCTGCAGCATGTCGGCACAAAAAATACGCTGGAAACCCCGCAATCAGCAGAAATTCTCAGAATGACTGCTAATACTTAAATAGAGCCAGCTGTCGTCTTTTCCCAGTGTTGGGCGCAGCTAAATTCCCTAACAATCAAATTGTTAGTGCGATAGATCGCCTGCAGATCATCGCCCGTGGACAGGCAGCCTAACAGAGAGTAACTGACCACCGTCACATTTGTTATAATGTTAGCTAGTGCCTCACCTCCATAAAGTGATGCTTCGTGCTGAGCCAGTAGATTCTGTGGGCAGGCATTCCTGTGTCCTGATTCATCACCAACAAGACTGCAGTTTTAGTACGGTTGTCATGTCTCACTACCTGACTCTATTCATTGACATGTATAAGCTGTACTGTATCTGCAAGTGTTTGCCTTTTCAGTTTGTCCCTTCTGGTTCTCTGTACCCCCTGTGTTGTATAGCTCCTCCCTTTCCTCCTGCTGGGGCGTTTCCTGTCTATACCCACGTGTTACCTCTCTACTCTGTGCCGTGGCTCATCATCATTCCTTTTACCCACTGCTGAATGTGCATTCTACAAGACTTCTACCTGAATAAACCCTGGAATCTTCTCACATGCCTCTGCAGTCCAGTTGGATGCTGTCTGACAACATATACCTGCTGTGAGTACTGGTCCATAACTACAAGAGCAGTTACCTCAGCCGATACGCTGCAGCCATGTTATTGAGTCAGAATAAGGGTGTAAGCCAGTAGAGCAAAATGTGGTTGTTCTCAGCAAGAAAAACCAAGTAATCTTGTAGATGATATCTTTTAATGGCCAAGAAAAAAACACAATGTTACAGCGAGCTTTTAAACCTACTTAGGGTCCATCCATAGGCAAAAGAGACAGTGCAGGGGATAGTGCCGGGTGATGGAGCAGCGGAGTTCTGAAATACCGGAGCTCTGTGTCACCGCGGCGCTTGTTCAGCAGGAGGAAAGGAAGAAGCAGATTGGTGGAGGTGGGGAAGCAGAAGCAGTGCCTGCCGGCGCTCACCACCAATCTGCAGCACATAAGGGCGGCATTGGGGAGGAGAGAGAACTGCTAACTGATCGCACATTTGTTCACAGTCTCGAGTTTGTTAGTGCGACCGTGATTTAGTCCGTGCGATTGAGCAAACAAATGCTGATGCAATGAATTTCAGCACGTTTACTTTATAAGATGCAGCGTCTTATAAAACGTAAACTATGGCACTTGGTTTCTCTTGCCGAGAACAATCACAATACAAAAACATCACAGAAAAGTATCTGGAAAGTTACTACACCTTAGGCCGCCTGCAGATGAGCGGGTCGGATCCGGCAGCGAGAATTCTCGCCGCGGGACCCGACCCGAGAGCCTGCAGGGATGAGCGCGTACTCACCCGCGCCTAGCGGCCCCGGCTCTTTCATGTGCCGACTGCGGCGCAGCCGGCGCATGCGCGGACCGGAGCCGGTGGCCGGGTGAGTGCGTGCCCGCACAAAAATAGGACATGCCGCGGTTTGTTTGCCGCACGAGATTTCGCGCAGCCAAACCGCGGCCGTCTGCATAGGAGTGTGTATTGTAATGCACTCCTATGCAAACTTTCAGTGGCGGAAATCCCGCGGGAAATACCGCCGCTGGATTTCCGCCCGTGTGCAGGCGGCCTTATGCTGGATCTCCACGTAACAAACAGAAAGGAACCAAATCCTTTGTCAGAGATTTCTAACCACTAAATAATAATAATCTTTATTTATATAGCACCAATATATTCCGCAGCGTTTACAAAACAGGGGAGAACAGAGACAAAAAACAAAGATACAAAAACCACGGTTACATGTAGTAATCATTGATGTAAACAATAGGGGTGAGGGTCCTGCTCCAATGAGCTTACATACTACAAATAATGGGGTGATAAGGGAAGTAAAGGGGCTGGAGATGTGCACGGTATGGTGGGGTGGAGAGTATGGGATACTATACACATAGACAATGGTCAAACTGAGGCATATAGTGACCTGAATCAGTATGACCATAGGGGAGGGTTTATTGCAGCTAGCAGGAATTGCAGTCAGTAGGTCAAGGAGCGTGTTATCAGACGTTGTACAGAGGGGTTTGGTTCAGGGGATATGGTATGCCTCCCTGAAGAGGGGATGCGAAGCCCGCATGGTGGCACGCGTTTGTCCGTTCACATCATAAGTGACATTATGCATGTGATATCCTCTGTGCAGTTCAGAGCCCTGAGATCTGGAACGCATGTATTTTTGGCTGCCTTAGGGTGGACACCCACTTGTTATGCGACAGCTTTGCAATGCGAGTGTGAGTGAAAACGCATGATAATGAAACCCATGAATTTCAGTGGTTTCATTCTCATTTGCAATGTTTTCACTGTAATCTAGCATCACAACGAAGAATAGGCGATATCGCCCATTGTCCTCAATGGGTGCAGCAGCGCTAGCCCCAGTGAAAACAATAGGGAGAACATTGCGCTTCCCTGACACAGCTGTGGCAGGGGATTCCATAACCGCCGCGGGGACGAAGGAATCCTGCTGTGGCAGAAGTCCATGATTCTTTCCCATTTCTTTCAATGGGGCCGGAACTGCTGCGGCCCCATTGAAAGCAGTGGGTTTGCAGCGATGATTTTCGGGGAAGGGCTTGAAATATAAGGCTTTCCCCGAAATTCATAGCTGTGTCAGGGGAGCGCAATGTTCTCCCTACTGTTTTCCGTGAGGAAGGCTTCCCTTTAATTTAATGGAAGCCGTCCGATCCGCAACCCTTCTGCAATGACATTGTGGAAAGGTCAGGGATTCAGCGTCTTCGCTAGGCGAGAAATAGCATTTTGTCCAAGTGCATTATCCAACATGATGAGGACGTGGACGTGGGCATCTGATTGAGGGTGTGGGCAGAGGCCGAGGTCCTGGGCGGGGTGAAACAGTGCCTGCTGCTGAGGAATTAGTAGAGCGCTGCGTATCTACGCTCCCTAGCTTCATTTCACATTTAACAGGTCCGGGTGGCAGTCCATTATTAAAAGCACAACAGTGCAATCAGGTAATGACGTGGATATCAGATAACGCGTTTAGTAATTTATCCAACACCCAGTCTTCAACGCAGTTCACTCACACTAGCCAAGGCACTGGACCTCTGAATCCTCAGGCGGCTCCTCCTTCCTCCCAGCCTGGACACTTTCAAAAAAGGAGAGATTCAGAACCGGCATATTCCCAGGAACTGTTCTCGGGTCTCTGCCCTGAGTTAGAAAAAACTGTTCATCAGCCACTTGAGGAGTTTGTCATGACTGATGCACAAATTTTGGACCTTTCACAGTCTCAGAGTGATGAGGGTGGGGACTTCCAAGTAGTGTCTCAAGAACTATTTGTGGATGATGATGAAGAGACACAGTTGTCTATCAGTGAGGTTGTTGTTGCAGTAAGTCTGAGGGAGGAGCAGACTAAGGATTCAGAGGAAGAACTGGTGGATGATGAGGTGACTGACCCAACCAGGGTTGGTAAGCCTACTGAAGACAGGGCTTCAGAGGGGGAGGCAAGTGCAGCACCAGAACAGGTTGGAAGAGGCAGTGGGGTGGCCAGAGGGAGAAGCAGGTCCAGAGCAAGTAATCCCCCAACTGCTCCCCCAGAAATTCCTCGTGGCAAGCTCCTGTGCAGAGGGCTAGGTGTTCGAAGGTCTGGAGGTTTTTCGATGAGAGTGCGGGCGACCGACGAACAGTGGTGTGTAACCTGTGCTGCACCAAGATCAGCATGGGAGCCACCACTACCAGCCTGACCACCACCAGCATGCACAGGCATATGATGGCTAAGCACCTGATGAGGTGGTACAAAGGCCATTCACCGCCTGGGGGTCACACCACTGCCTCTTCCCCTGTGTCACATCCTGGCACTGAGATGCGTTCTCCCTCCCAGGACGCAGGCACGAGCGTCTCCCGGCCTGCACCCACCCCTTCACCTCCACGGTCCTCCATTGCCTCCACCAATGTTTCCCAGCGCAACGTTCAGCTGTTATTAGCCCAAGCATTTAAGCGCAAACGGAAATATGCAGCCACCCACCTGTATGCACTATCGCTAAACGTGCATATCTCCTAACTACTGAGCCTGGAGATAGCCATATAGGCTGGTAGAAACAGGCTTTCCGCACCTGGCCGTCCCTCGATATTCAGTCCCCAGTCGCCACTATTTTTCCCGCTGCGCCGTCCCCACCCTACACCAGCACGTGTCACAGAATATAAACCGTGCCCTCACCAACGCGGTTACTGGTAAGGTCCACTTAACCACCGACACGGGGACAAGTGCTGGCGGCCAGGGACACTACATCTCCCTGACAGCCATTGAGTTAACCTGGTAGAGGCTGAGACTGAGTCTGACCCTGGGTCTGCTCACGTGCTCCCCACACCAAGGATTGCCAGTCCTACCCTGGTCATGGTTTCTTCGGCTTATTATGTCACCTCCTCCAACCCCCCCTCCTCCTCCTCCACTTCTCAGGTAGCTCGAGGCGCTGCAGCACTGCCATGGGGAAGCGTCAGCAGGCTGTACTGAAACTCCTGAGCTTAGGTGACAAGAGGCACACCGCTCAAAAGCTGTTACTTGGTTTGACGGAGCAGACAGATCTGTGGCTTTCGCCGCTGAACCTCCTCCAACCAGGCATGGTCGTGTGTGACAATGGCCGTAACCTGGTGGCGGCTCTGCAGCTTGGTAGACTAACACACGTGCCATGCCTGGCCCACATGTTCAATCTGGTGGTTCAGCACTTTCTTAAGAACCATCCCAATTTGTCTGAGCTGCTCAGCAAGGTGCGTCATGTGTGCGCACATTTCAGAAAGTCCATCACAGATGCTACCACTCTCAGGACACTGCAACATCACTTCCAGCTGTCAGCGCACCGACTGTTGTGCGACGTGCCCACGCGCTGGAATTCAATGTTGCACATGTTAGCCAGGGTTTAAAAGCAGTGTAGAGCCATTGTTGAATACCAGCTGCAACATGCCCGTTGGAGTGGTAGTCAGCCTCCGCAGTTCTTCACAGAGGAGTGGGCATGGATGTCTGACATCTGTCATGTCTTAGGAAACTTTGAGGAGTCAACACAAATGGTGAGCAGCGATGCGGCCAATATCAGCGTAACCATCCCGCTGCTTTGCCTGCTGAGGAGGTGCTGCTAAGCATTAAGGCCGACACTTTGCAGATAGAACAGGCGATGGGGGATGACAATACGTTGCTTGATAGCCCGACCATGCTCATGTCTGTTTCTCAGCGCGTATTGGAGGCGGAGGAGGGAGAAGAGACTGCTGCCCACACTGCAGAGGGTACCCATGCTACTTCCTTCACATCTGTTCAGCATGTATGGGCTGAAGAGGAGGAGACTGAGAGTCGTCCTCCTAGTGAGGAAAGTGATGTGTTGCGTACTGGGACTCTGACACCCATGGCTTACTTCATGTTAAGCTGCTTTTCCCATGACCCTCGCGTTAGACGCATTCTGGCCAACACGGATTACTGGGTGTTCACCCTTCTCGACCCACGATATAAGGAGAACCTTTCCACTCTCATTCCTGAAGAGCAAAGGAGTACGAGAGTGATGCAATACCACAAGGCCCTGGTGGAAAAGCTGATACTAAAGTTCTCATCTAACAACGCTAGTGTTAAAGGACGTAGTTCAGTGGGCAACTAGCAGGGGAGATGTGTGGAACAGGCAGCATGTTCAGCGAAAGGCAGGGGAACACTCTCTCCAAGGTCTTTGCCAGTTTTGTGGCTCCCGAGCCAGACTGTGTTACCACTCCCCAGTCAAGGCTGAGTAGGAGGGAACACTGTAAAAAGATGGTGAGGGAGTACATAGCCGACTGTACCAACGTCCTCCGTGATCCCCCTGCTCCATACAACTATTACGTGTCAAAGCTGGCCCGAACTTGTGCTGGCCTGTCCTTCCGCTAGTGTGTTATCAGAGAGGGTGTTTAGTGCTGCTGGGGGGATTATCACGGATAAACGTACCCGCCTGTCAACTGCTAGTGCCGACAGGCTTAAACTCATTAAGATGAACAAAGGCTGAATTTCCTCAGACTTCTCTTCTCCACTGGTGGAAAGCAGCGTAACATAAAGTATCTTTCAGCTGGAACTGGAGAACCATGCACCCTCTATCACCCCAAAAAAGGGTAGAAGTAGCTTGGTCTATCCTTCTCTGATCTTCCTACTCCTCCTAAACCAGCATGTCAGCATGCTGAACAGCCAATTCTTCATTTTGGTTCTCGCTCATCTTTATGTTTCATGGGTTCGCCTATACTCTTGGTACACAAATGTTTCATGGGTTCGCCTATACTCTTGGTACACAAATGTTTCAGGGTTTCGCCTATACTCTTGGTACACAAATGTTTCAGGAGTTCACTTGCACTTTGGGTAAACAAATCTTTCATGGGTACACCTATACTCTTGGTAAAGCAATTGTTTCTGGGGTTCGCCTATACTCTTGGTCAACCAATGTTTCAGGAGTTCTCCTATACTCTTAATAAACAAATCTTCCAAGGGTTCGCCTATACTCTTGGTAAACAAATCTTTCAGGGGCTCACCTGCACTCTGGGTAAAAAAAGTTTTGTTGTAGATTGGGTTGTTGAATTGTGTAGATGTGTAGAAGTATTGGCATCTAAGTCCCCTTTATGCCTACATTTGTGGCTGATGAAATTTTGTGCCGGAGGTGACATGTGATTGGAATTATTGGAAGCCAACAGTCCTTTTTAAGACTACAACTCCCCTCATTGTGTGCATCAGCCGTTTGGCTGCCTGGGACCAGTAGTGCACGCAAAGCATTCACAAGCATCCTGACTGTATACTGCCTATGTACACAGACTATATAGGAACTAACAAAACCCATCTCATTTTTCTTTTTTTGGGGGGGGGGGTGGAGGGGGGCAAGCGGTTGGCTGAAATCATGGGAAAGAATCATGGACTTCTGCCCCCGTCACATGTGCCGATTCCAGCCAATCAGGAGGCTGGAATCGGCACATGTGATGGGGGCGGAGCTACGTGATGAGGCGTAGAAGGGGGCGGAGCCAGAATGCCGCTTGTGCCGGACTGAACAGATGGGAGAAGACCCTTCTGCGCAAGCGCGTCTAATCTGGAGATTAGACGCTGAAATTAGACGGAGCCATGAAGACGGGGACGCCAGCGCAGGGAAGGTAAGTGAATAACTTCTGTATGGCTCATATTTAATGCACGATGTATATTACAAAGTGCATTAATATGGACATACAGAAGTACTTAACCCCACTTGCTTTCGCGAGACAACCCCTTTAAAAGTGCGGCCTGGGAGCCTCAGATTCATCCCTGCTGCCCCTGCCGTTCCCTATCCATTTCTGTAGTATTTCCATGACTTTCTGATGTTTTGAGGAGATTCATACAACCTCCCCTATGCGGAGCATGGGTCACCTTGAAAAATGCTCGAGTCTCCCATTGGCTTCAATGGGGTTCGTTACTCGAATTGAGCTCTCGAGCATTACAAAACATTTGACTCGAGTAACGAGCACCTGAGCATTTTGGTTCTCGCTCATCTTTATTAAAAACGCATCACAAGTTGGTGCTTTGCAATTTTTGTACAATGCGGTTTTAACATTAGAAAGTCCCATTGACAATTGCGTGAAAAAAAACGTGCAAGAAAAACGCAAGTGTGCAGGAGCCCGTAGTCTAAACTCATTAGAACAGAGAGTGTGCGTAGGGCAGTAGGCAGAGATGAGGGAGGAGCTACATTGCGGCGCAGCACTGTGTAGGGCCTTAGGGCAGGCTCACAGCAGCGTATGGTAGAAAGGCAGCGTTTTACCAGCGTGTGGAGCTGAGATCACCGTTATTATGACTGCGTATGCCTGTTCATGACAGAGTATCTCACGCACGCCGCCCTGCATCGGGCTTCCTAGTTTCCTTTTGGTTGAGGCGCCGTTGTAACGGACAGATGAATAGATGAGCCTGGCTGCTGCGTTCATTCTGTAAACGGTTGTCACCGTAAAGCCTTTCTTTTTAAAAGAATTTGAACGCCTTTTTTCGTTCAGACCGGCGCATCAGTAGAGAAACGTACAGAAATGTACAGCCTTATGCTTCTTAATGACTAATCTTAGATATAAAATGCTAAATCTGTTTGGGTCACATACAAATCCACAGTTCTGGTCTAATTTGAATGAAATTTTGCACAAATGTTCTTCAGCACCAGGCGACGAATAATGGCGGAGTTCAAAATCACAAACTCACTGAGTGCCCCTGTAACTGCCAATAGCATCCAATCACAGCGCAGCTTCAATTTCTTTTTTCTTATTGTTGTTAGCGGTTTAGTCATTCACGACCCTCAGCAACCCTGGTATTTCTCATACTGCTGAGGGGACATGAAAGCTTCGCTGTGATTGGTTGCTAGAGTTCAGCTTTCATTAATAACCAATCCCTGCGCACGTGCTTATTATCTAGTGTAAAATAAAACCGAGAAAAGGATACATCGAGCGTATGCTTTCTTGTAGGAGCCCAAACATAGACGTACGCATGTCTGACCGGCATTAGGCTGGGTTCACACGGGGAGGAAATCTCACGGAATGCTGGCAGCGGGACCCCAGGGAAATTCCGCAAGATTTCCGCTGCAGAAAGGCTGCTTCAAAATCCATGTCACTTAGAGCAGGTTTTGAAGTGGTTTTATTCCGCTGCGGAAATCTCTCCCCATAGAGAGAAGTTAGTCCGCAGCGGACACATCGATACAATTGACATGTTGTGGATTTTCCATGTCACGTGTCAGTTTCCGCTGCGGACTGTAAACAGCACGTGAATGAGATTTTTGCACATCTCGTCACTTTACTCTTTAGTATCAGGTTTCAAAATGAATGCAGAATTTCCATGCAGAGGGTCCACCCGGACATTCTGTGGCAATTCCACCCTGTGTGAACCCAGCCTTAGTCTGTGCGTAAGTCAAGCAATACGTTTTAATACCTTTTTTTTCTTACTAAACCGTAAACGCTTGACAGATGACTATAGCGTGACATGAACGGCCCCTTGTCTGTAGCCAATTTTTCCGATTAGAAGCCGCATTAAGAATGTTTTTTTCCTTTTCACTGACAATGCGGTTTCTAAATCTGCGCTTACTTCTATTAAAAGTTTATAAAATCCTAAAATGGCGCAGAATCCACACCAACAGCTTTAGGCCCAATGTCCATGGGCAAAATGGAATTATTAAAACTGCGCGGGTGTCCCGCATGCGTGAGCCACGCCCATAGGGAATTATTGGTCACCCGCAGGTAATTAAATATCTGCAGATGTCATTTTTCCCTAGTGCGGATTGCACGTCTAGGAAAGCACCTGCAGCATGCTCTATTTTGTGCGGTTTTTCCACACGGACGGCTCCCGCAACTTCCTTTGAAGCCTATGGAAGCCATCTGGTCCCGCGGCACACTCGCTGCTGCATTCATGCTGTGCTGCAGACCACGGTAAAGCAGGAGTTCAAAAGGAAAATCTGCATGGTGCATGCGTGTGGCACACTGCCGGCACATTTGCTGGGCCGAAGATAGTAGATCCGGACAAAAGAGCCGTATGTACCTAAAAATGGAACCAATAAAAACTACAGCTCATTTGCAAAAAATAAGCCCTCACAGAGCTCCATCCACGGAAAAGCTTTTGAAAAATGGAGATGAAAATCTGCTAAAAATCGTTGCATCCTTATGTCCAAAATAGGCCATGTCTTTAACCCCTTGAGTGGCACACCCGGAAATTTTCCGGGACGAGCTCCACTGCTCATAGTGACATAGCCCGGAAGATTTCTGGGCTATGTATCACTATGGGAGATGCAGAGCACAATGCCACAAGCTGTGACAGTGTGCTCTGCCTGCACTGTCCCACAGAGAAAAAAGCAAGGGCTTTGAAAAACCAGCAGAAGATATTGCCGATCTGCAGGCAATCTCCTGCTTTGTTTACAGGTTGCCATAGAGACCATCGGCTTGTCAGAAGCAAACCGATGGTCTCTGTGGCAGGGAGAGCTTGGTGCTTGGCTGTGAGAGGACAGCTAGGTACCTGCTCTTACAGCAGAGATCAGAGAAAACCTCCGATCTCTGCTGTGTTAACCCTTTACATGCGGCAGTCTATGTGACTGCGGCATGTAAAGGGCTGTCACCATCGGACCCCCGGAATGTGATCAGGGGGTCCTGATGGGTCCCTGTGGAAGTCCCCTAAAGGGACAAAAAAAATAAATAAATAAATAAAAATAAAAAAAAAAAAAGGTAAAAAATTATAAAAAAAATAAAAACACTTGTCTCCCTTTACTTTGTAAAAAAAATCAAAAATACAATCACTAGAGATGAGCGAATGTACTCGGATAGGCACTACTCGTCCAAGTAATGTGCCTTATCCGAGTACCGCTGTACTCGTGCTGAAAGATTCGGGACGCGCTGCAGAGCAGGGAGCTGCAGGGGAGAGCGGGGAGGAACGGAGGGGAGATCTTTCTCTCCTTCTCTCCCAGCCGCTCTGCCCCACTCCCCGCTCCGACTCACCTGTCAGCAGCGGAGCGCCCCGAATCTTTTTAGCACGAGTACAGCGGTACTCGGATAAGGCACATTACTCGGACGAGTAGTGCCTATCTGAGTACGTTCGCTCATCTCTAACAATCACACATGTGGTATCCATGCGTCATAATGACCCAGAGAAGGAAGTTAATACATTATTTAACCCCTTAATGACATGGCCCCTTTTTTTCTTTTTTCCCCATTTCTTTTTTTCCTCCCCCCTCTTTAAAAAAATCACAACTTGTCCCGCAAAAAAACAAGCCCTTATATAGCCATGTCAATGGAAAAATAAAAAAGTTATGGCTCTTGAGACGCAACTGCAAAATTTGTTGAAATTCAATGATTAGACCATTTTAAAAAACCTGTCCACGTGGGCACGACAGGGTGGTAGGAAACCCGCCACTCAAGGGGTTAAGGGGTTAATCCCAGCCGATAGTAAAAATACGGTGGGGGGATTATAGCCCCTGCTTTTGCAATCAATCAGAAGCAGGACGGGTTGTGAGCTGTTAGTCACAGCTGATAACCTGGAGGAGAAGGGAGGAGGAGTTTTTAACCCCTTTTGCCTTCTCCTTTCCCAAGTACACGTTCAATGAGTGCTACGTATTAAGAAGGGAGAGTGGAAGTGTTTCTTCCACTACGTGAGCTGGTGGTCACATGACCACAGGGATTTCCTGGTACAGCAGAGTTACAGGGTACTAGGAGACCCTGATCAGCTCTGCCAGTGACTATTGTAACTACAGGGGGTGTTTTCTCCTGTAACTGGGGCTCCTACACGGAAGGAAAAGCAATAATAAAATCCTCATAGGGGTTTTCTATGGACCACCAAATATAACAGAAGCTACAGAAAATCTATTACTGAGCCAAATAGATGAAGCAGCAAATCACAATGAGGTAATTATTATATAGGGGACTTTAACTATCCGGATGTAAACTGGGAAGCCAAATCCTATGATCTCATAAAGGAAATGAGATTCTATCAATAATTAAAGATAATTACCTTACCCAATTTGTACAGGACCCAACTAGAGGAATGGCCATTTTGGACTTAATATTAATCAACAGACCTGACAGAATATCAGGGGTGCAGGTGAGGGGGATGGGGGGGGGTGGCACCTGAGAAATGTAGACAGTGACAATAAATAGGACATTTTTAAAACCATTCTAAATACTCACTGTGAGGAGTTCATACCTTACTGAAAAAAAGGTTAGTGGAAAAAATGAATGTGGCACAATAAATATGTAAAGGGGGCAATAAACAGCTTAAAAAAATGTTTAAACCACTAAAACAAGAAGACATGAAGAAGCTCTAAAAACTTATGAGGAAAAAAATAAATTATACAAAAAGCAAATAAAAACAGCAAACATGGAGACAGAGAAACGTATTGCCAAAGAGACAAAAACTAACCTTGAAAGATTATTACAGAAAGTATTAGGCCATTAAAAAGTAACGAGGGGGGGCGTGGCCTGAGCATGGAGGAGTGAGGTCGTGTTCTCTAGAGCTCAGTCGCCGCGATCATTCAGAATACCGGCCAAATAGCCACTATGCAGCGCCTACCAGCCCTGAAATGAGGAGGGAGGAAGAGGGGAGACTCACCGGCCGCCGGCAGCACTCCGATCAGCCGCTTCCTGAATGGTGCTGGCTCGGGAAACACGGCGGGCAAATCCTCCAACATGGCGCCGAGCAGTCCGAGAGAGCCGGCGCGCAGCAGCACGGGAGGAACGGAAGCCCCAGTGCGAAGCGCGACCAGCCTGAAGGGGACTACAGCCAGCAAGAGAGAAGCGGTGCCTGCAGGCAGCATGCCGAGAAGCCCAGCAGAAAGCCAGGGGGCCGTCTCAGACACCAGGCACAGCTCCTCCAAGATGGCACCAGACCGGCACATGGAGTGCATGCCTCCCAACACAGGGGACCTGCCGGGGGACACACAGTGCAGTGCAAAGCACAATAAGGTCAGTGAGGGGGAAGGGAGACCTGAAGCAGGGGACAACACAGAACCCACAGAAGGGAAAGCAGAAGAGCCCTACCTCCCCAATAACTGCAGGGCAAGTCCCAGAAACACCATACCCCAGCAGAAGCCAAGAAGAGCAAAGGCATGCAAGCCAAGCAAGGGGCACCACAACCTCCTGGGCCTCCCCATCGCAGGGGATAGACACAAGGGCCACACGAAGTGCAAGCACGGAAAGGGGCAACAATAACGCAGACCCACACACGATGGCCCAACTTACACCAGCAATGACAGGTGCAGCGGGTGCCTATACTATGCAGTCCCCGCCACTAGACGACTTGCAGACCTTACAGGCCCTCTGGATAATGATCCAAGCTCTACCTACCAAAACAGACCTCGACACGCACATCAGGCGTATTGAGAAAAAACATACCACGGAAATCAACGCGGTCAGCCTCGCAGTTCAGGAGCTAACAGAGCGAGTTGTAGACCTAGAACAGAAAGCCACAGCCCCGTCTACAGACCTTCAACAAATGAAACACACAATTGAACAACAACAGAAACAACTAAGGGAATTAACACTACATCTAGATGACATTGAAAATAGAGGTCGACGCAACAACCTCAAACTTAGGGGCTTACCCGAAGAAATCCCCCCAGAAGACCTATACGAACATGTAATGGCCATCTTCAATAAGATGCTACAACGCCCTGAGAACAGATCGATAGAACTAGATAGAGTGCACCGCCTGCAAGGGGGTAGACCACGGAACCCAAACCAACCAAGAGACGTAATCTGCAGGGTACACTTTTACAGGCAAAAAGAGAAGCTGCAGCGCCTGGCCTGGGAACAGGGTCCCATCAAATACAATGGAGCAGACATTACCATTCTACCAGATGTCTCCAGACTGACATTAAACAGCAGGAGACTGATACATCCCTTACTGGAAGCGGCACACAAAGCTGAGGCGACATATCTTTGGGGATACCCATTTCATTTGATTCTCAGAAAACGAGGCAAGCTCTTTATGGTCAAGACCCCCGCAGACTTGGAAGGAGCATTTGAATTCTTAGGAACCCCGCCGACTCCAATTCCAGACTGGACCATACCCCAAGACCCAGCATTACCCAACATATAAAACCTAGAGACCCAAAGGCATCCTGAACCCATGATCACACCCCAACATCGGGGAGAGCTGGCCACAGTTTACAGGCACCAGACACAACGCAGACTTTAAATCAGCCACCAGTCAAACAGAGTTCCATGCGCCAAACGAGACAAACAGGAATCTTCACCGACTCAGGACACCTTGCCTCCACGACGAAAGTACCCAAACGCCCTTACACCTTGTGGTAAAGGGCAGCCGACAACACCCGAGCTCACTTATGCGCCCAAAAACGCAGTTCGAAACCATATGTAATGCCAGAAATGGGAGGAGGATGTCTTAATAACTCTCTCCCAACCAGAAATAGAAAAAATATGCACACTCACACACTCTGCATCCATTTCCAGCAAAACTCAGGAAGGCGGATACAAGGTACTATCACGATGGTACAGAGTGCCAGCCAAATTAAACAAAATATTCCCTGCGGTCTCAACCCTGTGCTGGACTGGAGATGCAACACAGACCAAGGGACCCTCCTACACATTTTCTGGGACTGCCCGGTGCTGGCGAGCTTCTGGAAGGAGATTTGGAAGATTACCTCGAAATTCATGCAATATGCAATACCCAAAACTCCTGCCTTTTTTCTTCACCACCATAACGAGATCCCTCTTGCAGTATACAAGTAATCGGTAGTGCGTCATCTGGTTAACGCAGCGCGTTCCTGCATACCGAGACTCTGGCGCTTGACATCTCCCCCGTCGATAGCGTAGTGGCTCAACGCGGTACAGGGAATAAAAGAAATGGAGGACCTAATGGCAGCACTCAAAGGTACCCAAGAAAAGTTCACCAAGACCTGGTTCTATTGGCTGGAATTCCAGAACTCCGTGGAATACCAGAGACTACTAGACCCGAGTCAGCAAAGGTCATAAAACACACTCCTACATACCCTTCTCCTGCGACCCCCCCCCCACTAACGACCTTGTTGCCTAAACCTAAATATCTCCCATTGTGTCTTGTCTGATGTTCTGGTTCTTAGAGTTTTTTCATGTTAGGGACACTAGAGTCCCTCAATAAGTAAGATAGGCCCGGTTGCCAGTAACAGACTCTAAGACACCGTGATTAGAACACATGGTAGAAGTTCAGCTTCAAGAAATCTATTAATGGGCCAGAGCGAAGGGTGGACTCACGCAGGCACACCTTCAAGATCATTTGACGTTTTGTTTTTGTGCTAGGACTTTATGTTACGTAGCGGTGTTAAGATTAACTGAAAGAGTCCGAATAGCCTTTGTTGTAAAATCGAAAAACCAAAATAAAGAATTTAAAAAAAAAAAAAAAAGTAACGAGGGAAAATAGTAAAGGGTGATGAGGAGAAAGCAAATCTGTTAGATCACTAAAACCCAGGAAGAAGTGCCGGTTCTAAGGAGTTAAATAATGTAATAGACAGACTGTTTCTTATATTTAAGGACTCTGTAGTGACAGTGTCTGTTTCACTGGATTGGCACAAAGAAAATGTGGAGCCAATATTCAAAAAGGGGTCAAAAAACAATTTGTCCATTGTTGGCTTAAATGTTTGAAGAGTAGCTAAGAGATGCTATCCTGGAGGACCTCAAGGAAAAAAATAAAAATAAATCTTATTTGTGAAGTGCCAACTTATTCTGCATGAAAATGGTTGTATAACTCCGCAACAGCATCAGTTTATGAACGATCACTCCTGTCAAACCAATCTGATCAGCAATTATGAGAAAGTAAGTTCTAGAATAGATGCGGGAGAGTCACTGGATGTTGTGTATTTGCCTCCCCCTTTTTTTGTCTAGCTTACTCCCATTTTTTGCCCTTTGCGTTATGGATTCTACGTATTTTTTTAAATATTTGCTTATATTTACTTTTTGAAAATATTTTTTCTTATGTGAATGATCCTTTAATAAAATTTGTTATTGTTTCTATATTTTGCTTTTTATTTCTGTGCGAAAAAAAAAAAATTGAGAATTTTTTGACCTTCATACTACATTGTGTGTCTTTTACATATATATTAACCCCTTAACGACCGGGCCATAGTGTTTTTACGTCCTCAGCAAGTGGGCTTTATTCTCTGAGGACGTAAAAACATGCGTCATGCAGAGAATAGAGCCCCGTGGGCTGAGGACGTGACAGCTCCATGCTGTCGGTGCCCGCAGGTAGCCGACAGCATGGAGCTGTCATCCCGGGCTGCGGGGACCCCCCCCACCCCGGCATTGCGATCGGCGCGGATCGCAAAAAAGTAAATAAAAGTGCCCCAAAAGTTAGATATTCAGCTCCCCTGATGGATCGGAACCATCAGGGGAGCTGAAAATTCTCACCTGTCTTGTCGGCGGTGTCCCCCGGAGATCTGGTCCTCCCGGACCCACCGGCGGTCTTCTGCGCATGCGCGCCAGACGATTACGTCACGCGCATGCGCAGAAGCCCGGGAGCCCCCGGCAAATTCAAAACCTCCTGGCTCCCGGCTCCTGAAGGTATCCATCGGATAGCAACGATCGCGAAAAAGTTTGAAAAGTAAAAAAAAAGTGCTAGTTTCACCTCCCCTCATGGATCGGATCCATGAGGGGAGGTGAAAATACTCACCTAAGTCGTCCCCATTGTCCCGATGTCCCGGGTGCCCGAATCCCCGTCTGCGCATGTGCGCCCGATGATTGACATCGGGCGCGTGCACAGAGGGGCTCGAGCCCCGGGAAATTTAAAATTTCTCTGCTCCAGGCTGCCATGTGTAGCCTGGAACAAAGGGATGTCACTGGAGACATGGTCACTGTCATCCAATGGATGACAGTGATCATGTATAGTAAAAAAAAAAGTGTGAAAAAGTGAAAAAAAAAAAAAGTTAAAAAAGTTTGAAAAAGTTTAAAAAGTGTACGTTTCATCTCCCCTCACGGATCATATCCGTGAGGGAGGATCAAAGTACGCACATAAGGCCCCCAGATTTATCTGCGGACCTTACCCCAGCTTCTGCGCACACGCCCGTCGCCAAAATGGCGGACGCATGCGCAAAAGCTGTGGATTGCCAGGATAATTGAAAATCTCCCTGCTCCTGGCTACAAAACTGAGCCAAGAGCCCGGAGATTTCACGTCGGGCCACGGTGAGCGGTTCCTAATCACGTGTTCGCCGTTATCCAATGGATAATGGCGATCACGTAAAAGTAAAAAAAAAAAAAATTGAAGTTTCATCTCTCACCGATGCGATCGGTGAGAGGAGATGAAACTTTTTACCGGAGGCCTCCTTATTTGAACCCCGATGCAATCCTCATCCGTGAACTTTCCCGGATTCTGCACATGCGAGCGCCGGCAAAACACCGGACACATGCGCAGGAGTCGGGGAGCCCAGGAAACTTAAAATCTCCTTGCTTCCAGCGACCAGCGGTCGCCGAGAGTCTGGAGCAGTGATGGGTGGCCTCGTTGAGCTGTCTCCGGTCACATGATAAAAAGGTAGCGATCTACCTTTGGCCGGTCTCACATGACCGGATAGGAATTACGGATTCCGCATGCGTCTGATCCGCGGTAATACGCAGATCAATCGCATTGGATTACCCAATTCCGCTCACATTAGCAGGTCGGAATTGTGTAATCCACTCGCAGAAAAGAGAATGCAGCAGGTTCTATTTTACCGCGGCTATCCGCAGCATAGAGCCCATTGTGCTCCATGGTCATGGATATACCCGCAGCCCATATGCAACTACGTTGTATACGGGCTGCGGGTACCCGCGTCATCGCTAAGCGATGGTGCGGGAAATACAAACAAAAAAAAGGTACTGCGCATAACCGCCCGTATAAGTAGGCAGTTATGCGCAGTACATTACGCGGCCGTACGCAGGGTCACAGCCGGACACGGATTCCACCCACGGCTGTGTGAGCCCGGCATTATTCAGACCGCTACCTGTGATACGTATTTTACAAGAAGCCCCGGGAACGCTCGCCTTCATGCAGTTCCAGGAGCAGCTTGTTGAGTGTCTTCTGTGCGAGACCGCTGCACCTCCGCAAGCTTACGGAGACTCACGGAACGCTACTTTTTACACCCCATACCCGCTACTGAGGTCAAGAAATGACCCCCAAAAAGCATGAGAGGAGGGGGGATACCGGTTTTATTGCCCCATAGGCCCATTCCAACCAGCCTCCGTAACTACCCCTGTCTTCAGAAATACAATACAGTTCACATTATTACTTTTATCTAAGATTTGCGAACGCCAAAAAGGGCGCGGATTGGGTGTGGGCGGGGGGGGGGGGGGATCTTAGGGAGTCAATTTTTATTCCATTCAAATAAGCAATGGGGCCTGGGATTTATTCAGTTGTGCCCTGAAATCCAACGGATGTTCCCTCCTTTATAGGCCTTGCCATGGGTCCTGTAAGTAGATGAGGGCCACAATGGGTATGTTTCTGAACACGGGACAAACGGGGGTATCCATTTTGGGGTGAATGTCTTCATTCCTATGTACACTGTACAAAAAAACTGTTTTTAAATTTAAAAAATTGCCAAAAAAATTGAAAATCGTAACTTTTTCCTTCTGCTTTGCTTAGATTCATTCAAATACTGTGGGGTCAAAATACGCAGTACACCCCTAGATGAATTTGTTAAGGGATCTAGTTTTCAAAATGGGGTCATTTGTGGGGGTTCTTTATCGTTTTGGCCGCTCAATGGCTCTATAAGTGGGCAATGGGGCCTGGAATTTATTCAGTTGTACCCTGAAATCTAACGGGTATTCCTTTTATTGTAGGCCTAGCCATGTGTCCTGTAAGTCTATTAGGGCCACAATGGGTATGTTTCTGAACACGGGACAAACAGGGGTATCCGTTTTGGGGTAAAAGTCGTCATTTATATGTGTGCTGTACAAAAATAACTGTTTTTAAATTGACGCAATAGCCCAAAAAATGAAAATCGTAATTTTTTTCTTACTGCTTTGCTTAGATCAATTCAAAAATTGTTGGGTTAAAATACACAGTACACCTCTAGATAAATTCGTTAAGGGGTCTAGTTTTCAAAATGGGGTCATTTGTGGGGGTTTTCTATGGTTTTGGGCGCTCAAAAACTCTACATGTGTGCTATGGGGTCTAAAAGGACTTCAAGCAAAATTTCTGTTCTGAAAGACACTGACTACTCCTTTCGTTTTGGGCCCCGTTATGGACTCAGATATAATATTAGGGCCACAATGGGTATATTACTGAACACGGGAGAAACAGGGGTATCCATTTTGGGGTGTAAATACTCATTTTCATGTAAACTATAGGAAAAAAAATATGTCTTTAAAATGATAGATTTGCAAAAATATGAAATTTTACTTTTTCTCCTCTAAATTGAATTAATTCCTGAAAAAAAACTGTGGGGTCAAAATACTCATGACACCACTCAGTGAATAAACTATGGGGTGTAGTTTTTAAAATGGGGTCATTTGTGGGGGTATCTATTATTTTGACACTCTCGAGCCTTTCCAATCTTGGCTTGGTGTAGGAAAACAAAGTGTTTCTCAAAATGCTAAAAAGTAATGTTAAATTTGTACGCCTCCTAAATGGTTAAAAAAAAACGAAAGTTTTTTCAATGTGCACCCAAAATAAAGTAAACGGGTGGAAATATAAATCTTAGCAAAAATTTCTATATTATGTTTGCACATATTTAAGATATTGCAGTTGGAAATGTGAAAAAAATGACAATTTTTTAAAAATTTTCCCAATTTTGGCGTTTTTAATAAATAAACACAAATTCTATCGGTCTATTTTTTCCGCCTAAATGAAGTACGACATGTGGCGAAAAAACAATGTCAGAATCGCTTGGATATGCAAAACCTTTCTGGTGTTTTTCCATTTTAAAGTGATAGATGTCAGATTTGCAAAATTTGGCCTGGTCATTAAGGCGCAAACAGGCTTGGTCACTAAAGGGTTAATGTAGGTATATATACAGTATATATCATGGTAATTTTTTGGTTTTTATTTTCTTTGATTATATGCATTATTTTCTTTTTCCTGTTCCTTTTTGTTTTTCCTCCTTTTCGTCCTCCCACCTTTCCTCTTCTTTTCTTGTTACCAGATGTTTGTTTTGTTTATATATTATGTGGCTATGCATTTAGAAAGCAATATGGATTATTATACTTCCTTGCTATTAAACTAATGGAGGGTTAATTGTTCTTACATTGCTGCTTTAAGAATATACTTCCAGGGATTTGCATTTCTCACATGTTTGCCCGCTATGGGCTTCCATAGATGCAACTTTGTTGCTATGGAGATGGGATGCACGCGCCGCTGATATGTGAGACGGCGTTCTGCAATCATTTATTATCCTCCACGTATGCGCGGCTTCATTTTTTTTTAGGTTGTGACTGACACATGGGTATTGCGAGATCTTGTTTTTTTCTTGCACATGTGCAGTTGCTCAACTTGGAAACCATTATGGACGGCATGGCAGAGGAGACTTCACTGGACGCCCCATACCACCTGCTTTATGTATTTTTCTGTGTTGGTATGTCCTTTGCCCTGTACACCTGATTGTGATTATGTCTTTAATTAATGTGGGTGGTACCTACTCTCCTAATTTGTGGATTATGTGTTCTGTTTAGTATTTAAGAAGTTGTAGTATATGTGACTGGTAGCTTGAAGGCTCATTATGGGCCGAAACGTAGCCTACCATTTTATAAAGATTATGGAGAAATAAAAAAAGTTGATTTTTTAATATTTACTCCTGTTTATGCTGCCACTACTTCTAATTTCTTCTGGATCTTATGTATCTGGACTTCTCACAGGGTTTGATACTGAGACGCACAAAAGGTTGGTAGATAAAATGGAAATGCTTGGTCCGGGGCGAGAATGTGTGTAAGCGGGTAAGTAACTGGCTCAATGATAGGAAGCAGAGGGTGGTTATGAATGGTACCTACTCTAATTGTGTCACCATTACTAGTGGGATGCCACAGGGGGCAGTATTGGGGGGCATACTAGTGAGGTACCAAAGGGGGCAGTATTGAGCCCTATTTTTTAATATGTTAATGACCTGGTAGAAGGATTGCACAGTAAAATATCAACATTTGCAGATGATACGATGAAAACTATGTAAAGTAATTAACACAAGAGGACAGTATATTATTGCAATTGGTTCTGGATAAGCTGCAAAATTGGACAGAAAAGTTGCAAATGAGGTTTAACACTGATAAACGTAGAGTTCTGCACATGGGCAGAGGAAATACAGGTCAGCATTACACACTAAATGGGAAACCACTGGGTAATGGCTGTTTTGCATCGGGCGATTATTATTCAGAATTGTTCAGATTTTCGCATTCCCGCGGGAATTTGGACGATATTCGTCCCGTGTAAGAGCACGCAGCGACTGAATGGGAATTGTTCAGTCGTTCAGTTTCTGCATGCATGTAGAAAACTGAACAACATGCTGTTCAGTGTAAATAGCATTTGACTGTTTGCTTACAGTGAATGGAGGAGGGCGGGAAAAGAACGCTTCCCGACCCACCTCCATTTTGGCAGCACTGTGAGCGATGCCAGCGATGTAAGAGCACAGGAGCGAGCATCACTGGGACGAGTGTCAGCCATCGTTTGCCCGGCAGCTCATCCCTTGTAAAAGGGCCATAACATTGACATGGAAAAGGACTTGGATATTTTAATTAACTGTAAACTTAACTGGAGCAACCAGTGTCAGGCAGCTGCTGCCAAGGTAAAGAGGATCACAGGGTCCATCTAAAGAGGCCTGGGGACACACGATGAGAACATTGTTCTTCCTCTTTACACATCGCTGGTCAGACCACACATGTAATGTTGTGGACAGTTTTGGGCACCGGTACTCAAGAAGGACATATCAGAGATAGAGCAGGTTCAGAGGTAGGCAACCTGAGTAATAAATGGAATGGGCGGACTACAATACCCAGAGAGGAAATCAGAATTGGGATTATTTAGTTTAGAAAAGAAACAGCTGAGGGGCGACCTAAAAACTATGTATAAATATATCAGGGACAATATAGAGATCGCTTCAATCATCTATTTATCCCCAGCACTGTAACTAGGGGGCGCTATTTACATCTAGAGCAGAGGTCCCCAACTCCAGTCCTCAGGGACCACCAACAGGTCATGTTTTCAGGATATCCTATGGTAAGAACACCTGAGGCAATGTCTGAGGCACCGACAATAATTACATCACCTGTGCAACACTGAGCAAATCCTGAAAACATGACCTGTTGGCGGTCCCTGAGGACTGGAGTTGGGGAACTCTGGTCTAGAGGAAAGGAGCCTTCTATGCAACATAGAAGGGGGTTCTTTACTGTAAGAGCAGTGAGACTATGGAACTCTCTGCCTGAGGATGTGGTGATGGTGAATTTCCATGACACTACCAGATTAACATGATTTGTATGTGTCATTATAAGTAATCATTTCTAAGTATCTCCTTTTTACTACTGAGCATGCTCATCTATTAACTTTAGTTCACTGGGAGTTCCGAGTTTTGATGTAAGCTGCGTCCCACCTTCCGTTCATCACATTGGATATCGGATGTATTATGGGGTAGGGGAGTTCCAGCCTATTATTGGCCGGAGAGTGTAGCATAGGGCCGGTATTGGTGGTTGAATATATTCGGGTCCTACCGTTTTGTGTGATAAATGTCCTGACCAGCCGGCCGGCGCAGTATTGGCCTTTATATCCCATGAGGACGCCAGGGAGCTGGTGAATCATGTTGGGAGGCTGACAGCAGTGTTTTAGCACGGTTCAGCTGCGCTTTGTCCTCTGCCATAAGTGCTTGATTAATGATTCCCCTTGATACTGAGGAGCGAGTTTAAGTATTCCACTCAGTTCATAAGAGGTTTAGGGCAGCTTTTCTCCTGCATTTGTGTGTATCACCTGATGGTTTTCCCCCTTTTTCTTCTGTATGATCCTTTGCCCCTGTCTGTGATCATACATTTCAAGCAGTTTCCTATACTGAGGAGGGAGTATGAGTCTTTCACTCATGTCCATGGCAAATAGGGCAAATCTATACTCTCATATGGGGGACTTACCTAATGAGTGTTTTCAAACACCGGTCCTCAAGGCTCAACAGGTCATGATTTCAGGATATCCTATAGTAAGAACACCTGTGGCAATGTCGGAGGCAGTCACAAGAATTGCGTCACCTGTGCAATACTAAAACTATGACCTGATGGGGTGCCTTGAGGACCGGAGTTGGGAGACTCTGACCTAATGAATGTTTGTTTGTTTCAGGCAGCTGCAATCTGGATTTTTAATCTTTATCAAGTGAATTTAAATTTATAGCTAATAAAAGTTATATTTTTGGGAACTTTCTATAGAGTTAATGCATTTGTTTTTGCTTTAAGTCATTTATGACCCTTGCTGATCAGTTCTACTACTAAGTGAAGCCACGCAGGGGATCTTATAACTAAATTGAACGACATACACAGTTTTATTACTAATTGGGGCCAAATACAGGGTCCTGTTACTAAGTACGTCCACAGAGAGGGTCACTTTTACTAAGTGGATCCACACAGGGAGTCCTATTATTAGTTGGAGCCACAGAGAGGGTGACTTATTAGGTGGGACCACAGCAGGGACATAATTACTATTGGCGGCACTGCAACAGGACGATAGGGAAAGTTTGCAGTGGAGAATAGTAGCTAGAAGACATCTCAGTGGCAATCTGCGCCTACAGGGAAGAAAACCATACACAGATTTGTATGCAGCAAATTTGGCACATGTGGACATACCATTATGGCCCATTCACATAGGCATACTTTCTGCCCATGTGCTTTCTGTGTATTTTAAGTAAGGCATCTTCGTGGCTTCTTGTTCCAAGCACATGCTTCACAAGAAGTGACATACTTCTTCACTTCTCTCCTGCAGTCGAGCCACCAGAAGGAACAAAGTAAAAGTTCTAAAGTTTCTGGAACATATAGTTGATGCTCTCGCCAGCAAAGTCCATTCTTGAAGGAGAGCCTCACATCCTTAGAAGGATGACTCAGGAAAAGGTCACTTTCAGAGCCTCCCTTAAGCTTTGTAAGGAGGTCCTCAGAATGCAGAATGCGATCTCTCAGGCCAAAGTCCTCCTATGACACAATAATGAATGGGGACAGTGGACATTAAGACATAGGAAGGATCACTGTCACTTGCAGGGAAAAATGGCGTGAAAGAAGTCGCTCCAACACTGTGCAAGCAATGAAAATGCCAGCCTCTGGAGTACTTTCATAGGTCCCGTTAACAGCAAGTAGAAACCGCAACTATCAGTCAGAGGCAGCAGCTTCTAATTTAAATAGCGGCAAGCAGGTTGCGAGGGCTTCTTCACACAGAATATTTTGCCTTCCTTGAACCCCAAAGCAGTTCTTAGCTTCCAAACCATCTGCAATGTCCAGCCAGGCGCCATCACCAATGGCATCACTGTCTCCATAATAACATCATGGGTACTCCTCACGATCCCAACGTGGCCAAGTGGAACTGAAATTGCAATTACACAAATGAGGGTGCAAACTGAGGACAGCGATAAATAAAAACTACTGTATTAAATAAAATCACTACAGCGCATGAAAATATTTACATGGAAGAGCGGAACTGAACACTGTATAGCTAACATAAAAAAACAACAGACAAACAAACACTGAAGGTACCGTGTTTCCCTGAAAATAAGACAGTGTCTTATATTAATTTTTGTTCAAAAAGGTTTAAGTTTTTTACATGTATAGCTGCCTGGAAACTATTTAAATTGACTTTTTAAATTAACTGTTAGCAGGGCTTAATTTTGGAGTAGGGCTTATATATCAAGCATCCTCAAAAAGCCTGAAAAATCATTTTGCATCCTCAAAAATTCTTGAAAATCATACTATGTCTTATTTTCAGGGTATGTCTTATTTTCAGGGAAACAGGGTACATGGAAAAACATCAGACACATGTAAACACAACAGGGGCATGAAACCAAGATAAGAACTCAGATTCGCGAAAGGCACACGTAAAAACAAACGATACACAGAAACACGAAAGGGATCCAGACACTGAAAAGTGCCACAGCCGTGCTAATCCAGACTTCGGATTACGGTGGTTCATGGCTCACACGTCTCACATGTTGAAGGTCAGGATCCACAACTGTGCTTGAGCTTTGTAGCCAATCTTTTTATAAAAGTAGAAAAAAATGAATATGCTTTACTGCATTTCTTAGGTTAAACAAGAGCAGCAGAGACTTCACTTGGGACTTACATTCCAACATGAAATACAATCCTACTTTTTCCTTAGAACTGATTATTTGTTCCTACTTATTATTTTACACTTATTTTCAGGACGACACTATAGTATCCGTTGGAAATCTGCTTTGGAAAGTTTCTATCAAATCTTTTTTTTGTGGTTTTGGTACTGGGGCTATATTAGAGGGGGGGGGGGGGATTCTTTTGCTTTCGATTCCTAAGAAATGTGTAAGTAAAATTTCTCGTAGAATGTCTTGTGCTAAATCAATGGATTTTGGCTCTTAATATCCACTTTTTTCTGGCTTTAGAATATTTAACTTTGAAGTGTTTCTGGCTAACAGTAGTACTTTCAAAAAGCGCATGTTTGGTGACTGACTGCACACATCCAACATTAAAAGTATATTCAGGACAGCCAGTTCTGTTCGTGCAACCATTCCATCATAGAAGAAATGTATCCTTTTTGGTCTATATTTTAAAACACTTGCGTGGTAGATTTCTAACTCTCCAGTATGGCAGAAATTTGAGAGTTGCCGTAAACCTCAGAGGAAATATTTATGTACAACAATGCTTTGATTTTAACATGTGCTGCGCAGTCTGGTGCTCACCAACAGGTATTATGTTCCACTAGTTCAGTCATGGTGAACCTTTTAGAGACCGAGTGCCCAAACCACAACCCAAAACCCACTTATTTATCATAAAGTGCCAACATGTCAGGGGGCGGGGCTTATCACAACGTATGATTTTGCCCCCATCATTATAAAAAGGGCAGGGCTGCTTCACAATAGGCAGCGTACAGCTTTTCACAGCTTTTTGGACACAGAAATATTGCAGAATGTGCTCAGTGGAAAATACTGTGGAAAGGTCTGCAGTCAAAATCTGCACCCTGTCTATTTTGAAACAGCCCTGCCCTTTTCCGCCACATGTAAACATATCTAAGTGGTAATAGTGACACCCCCAAGCGGCCCTAGCAATAATAGTGACCCCCCCAGCGATAATAGTGACCCCCCCCAGTGATAATAGTGACCCCCCCAGCGATAATAGTGACACCCCACAGCGGCCTGCAGTATAATAGTGACCCTCCCCACCTCCCTAGCGGTAATAGTAACCCCCCCAGCGGCCCCCTAGCTGTAATAATAGTGGCCCCCGCCCCAGAGTGGCCCCCCAGCAGTAATAGTGACCCCCCTCCCAGAGTGGACCCCCCCCAGCAGTAATAATAGTGACCCCCCGAGAGTGGAACCCCAGCATTCACTAATGTGGTGAGCGGCCGATAATGACATGTGCCAGCAGGGAGGGCTCTGCGTGCCACCTCTGGCACGTGTGCCATAGGTTCGCCACCAATGCACTAGTTCATGATTACAGTGGTGATAATGGATCTAGTCTTCACACTCATGGCACGTGGGAAGAATGTGGCTGCATACTGATGTCCATTTTTTGAGAAGTAATTCTGGTCTTCCTTTACTTGTTCTAGAACACCATAAATGGTATTTAATGCTATTAATCTAAGGTGCAGTAGTTGAACCGTGCTTTGTTGTGGATGCTGCCATTTTTTTCCTAAAGATTTTGCTACATGCCAAACATCAAATTCATGAACAATAGCACGGAATTCCTCAGCATTGTCTTTCTAATACCTACATGATGATCTGTTGCGACTATGCGGACATTTAAACCATCATCAAAGATTGAAGTGATTTCCGAAATGCTGTTGTCTCTTGGGAAACAGAACTGGCCGGCGGTGCGAGTTGCTCCATTGTAAATACAACTATTTTTGTCTTCAGTTCCAAAAAAGTATAAACAGTGTATTTTGCAGAAAAGTCTGGGCTATCTGACTGCCCGTCACCAGCAATACAAAGGGGCTGCTGTTCAAAATTACAAATTAGGTTGCTTTTATGCTGCAACCAATGATGATGTATGAATAAATACGTATTTTGGTACTTGAAAAAAGTGCTTTTTAAAATGCCGTTAAAATTTAATATTTGAAACATAGTAAAATTGTAACCTCTAAGTAAAATACTGGATGCTGGCAAAAGATTTCCAGCTGGGCAGTTTTGGGTCATATGTTGGCTTCGCCAAAGATTACAGATATGACCCATTGGCACTGAACTTCTACGATAACTATTGACCCTTTTAAAAAAATTTTTTACATGACTTAGTTTTTACAAGCAGCTGTTTCTGAAAGGGCATGGAATCAAAGAAAATAAAACAAGTAAGGAACTTTTAAAACATGACTGGGATAATCTAAAGGGTTGTCTGTGTCGGAGATACTTCATAAGGTTTTGCTCTCACAAGTCTCTAATTCTTCTGATTAAACAAAGGGCTAGTCTAGTGGATTTTCAGATGCTAGAGTTGAAATACTTTCATCAAGTGTGGATTCAATGTTTTTCCTGCTATGGATTTTGGATGAAGTTTTACTATCATTGTCTGGTTTGGATATTGGACTTTCAGATGGATCAGCAATTAGAGATCCCTGATAGCGAAACCGCTTTAGAGGAATGGGCCAGACCATAATCAGCAAGGCACACGCGCTGACACATCTTAGCTAAGCACCATATCCTCAAACTGCTGAGCCTGGAGATGTTGCCATATAGGCTGGTAGAAACTGAGGCTTTCTGCAACCTCATGGCAGCGGCCGTCCCTTGCCACTCAGTCGCCACTATTTTTTGCTCTGTGTCGTCTCCGTCCTACACCAGCGCGTGTCACGTGGACAAGTGCTCGTGGGCAGGGACACTACATCTCCCCGACGGCACATTGGGTTAACATTGGGGGAGGCTGAGACCGGGTCTGACCCTGGGTCAGCTCACGCGTTACTGGTCCTACCTCGGTCATAGTTTCTCCGGCTTATTATGCCACCTCTTCCAAACCCCCCGTCCTCATCCACCTCTCAATTACCAACTGTGAGCACGTCGCCTGCAGTCGGTAGCTTGAGGCGCTGCAGCACTGCCGTGGGGAAGTGTCAATAGGCCGTGCTGAAACACCTGAGCTTAGGTGACAAGAGGCACACTGCCCAAGAGCTGTTACAGGGTTTGATGGAACAGACAGATCTGTGGCTCTCACCGCTAAACCTCCAACCAGGTATGGTCGTGTGTGACAATGGGTGTAACCTGCTGGTGGCTCTGCAGCTTGGCAGACTAACACACATGCCATGCCTGGCCCACATGTTTAATCTGGTGGGTCAGTGCTTTTATAAAAACTACCCCAATTTGTCTCAGCGGCTCAGCAAGGTGCGTCGCGTGTGCGCACATTTCAGAAAGTCCACCACAGATGCTGCCACCCACAGGACAATGCTAAATCGCTTCCAGCTGCCAGGGCACCGACTGTTGTGTGACGTGCCCACGCACTGGAATTCAATGTTGCACATGTTGGCCAGGGTTTACAAGCAGCCTAAAGTCATTGTTGAATATCAACTGCAACATGGTCGTCGGAGTGGTAGTTGGCCTCCGCAGTTCTTCACAGAGGCGTGGGGATGGATGTCTGACATATGTCAGGTCTTAGGAAACGTTGAGGAGTCTACACAAATGGTGAGCGGCGATGCGGCCATTATCAGCGTAACCATCCAGCTGATTTGCCTGCTGAGAAGGTCGCTGCTAAGCATTAAGGCCGACACTTTGCGGATGGAACAGGTGATGGGGGATGACAATACTTTGCTTGATAGCCAGACCACCCTCAGGTCTGTTTCTCAGCATGTATTGGAGGAGGAGGAGGGGGAAGAGACTGCTGCCCACACTGCAGAGGGTACCCATGCTACTTCCTTCAAATCTGTTCAGCGTGTATGGAGGAGGAGGAGGAGACTGAGAGTCATCCTCCTAGTAAGGACAGCGATGTATTGCGTACTGGGACTCTGGCACACATGGCTGGCTTCATGTTAAGTTGCCTTTCCCATGACCCTCGCGTTAGACGCATTCTGGTCAACATGAATTACTGGGTGTTCACCTTTCTCGACAATGCAATACCACAAGGCCCTGGTGGAAAAGATGATACTAAAGTTCCCATCTGACAACGCTAGCGGTAAAACACGTAGTTCAGTGGGCCAACTAGCAGGGGAGATGAGGGGATCAGGCAGCATGTCCAGCGCAGGCAGGGGAACACTGTCCAAGGCCTTTGCAAGTTTTATGGCACCCCAGCCAGACTGTGTCACCACTCCCCAGTCTAGGCTCAGTAGGAGGGAACACTGTAAAAAAATAGTGAGGGAGTACATGGCTGACCATACCAATGTCCTCCGTGATCCCTCTGCTCCATTCAACTATTGGGTGTCAAAGATGGACACGTGGCACGAACTTGCACTGTACGCCTTCGACGTGCTGGCCTGCCCTGCCGCTAGCGTGTTATCAGAGAGGGTGTTTAGTGCTGCTGGGGGGATTATCACGAATAAGCATATCTGCCTGTCAACTGACAGCGCAGACAGGCTTACACTTATTAAGATGAACAAAGCCTGCATTTCCCCAGACTTTTCTTCTCCACCAGTGGAAAGCAGCTTAACATAAAGTATCTTTAAGCTAGAAATGGAGAACCATGCACCCTCTATCACCCCAAAAAAGGGTAGAAGTAGCTTGGTCTAGCCTTCTCTGATCTTCCTCCTCCTCCTCCTAAACCAGCATGTCAGCATGCTGAACAGCCAATTCTTCAGAGGGCCATAAGGCTCTGTAAAAACTATTTTTTTCTGAGGGCCGCCTCCAGGTTCTCACCCCCAATTTTGAAGAGATTCACCACTAGAGTTCAGCAAACGTGCTGGTTCCAGCTTCATCCACTCACAGAATCCACATATGTATCCCAGTGTCCAGCTATCAGACACCAAGACAGATAGAATTGTCCTGGTTTGGCCACTCTAATTTCTTAATAGTACATGTTGTCTTTCCCTGCGGGACACCTATACTCAACTACCTATACACAAATCTTTCAGGGGTGCGCCTATACGTTTGGTACACAAATTTTTCAGGGGTTCACCTATACTCTTGGTAAACATGTTTCAGGGGTTCGCCTATACTCTTGGTACACAAATGTTTCAGAGGTTCGCCTATACTCTTGGTATACAAATTTTTCCGGAGGTTCGCCTATACTCTTGGAAAACAAATGTTTCAGGGGTTCGCCTATACTTTTAGTAAACAAATCTTTCAGGGGTTCGCCTATACTCTCGGTACACAAATGTTTAAGGGGTTCAACTATACTCTTGGTACACAAATGTTTCAGTGGTTCGCCTATACTCTTGGTACACAAATGTTTCAGTGGTTCGCCTATACTCTTGGTAAACAAATGTTTCAGTGGTTCGCCTATACTCTTGGTAAACAAATGTTTCAGTGGTTCGCCTATACTCTTGGTAAACAAATGTTTCAGGGGTATGCCTATACTTTTGGTACACAAATATTTCAGAGGTTCGCCTATACTCTTGGTAAACAAATACTCTGCACTTGCGCTGAAAAAATCTTTCAGGTTCTCTCCTGCAATCTTGCTAACAAAAAATTTCATCTTTTTAAAATGGGTTTGTTTCTTCATTAAAAATTTAGAAGTACTAGCCTCTGATTCCCCCCCTATGCTGGCGTTTGTGGCTAATGAAATGCTGCGACGGAGGTGGCATGGGATGGCACTTACAATCATACATTAATTTGTCTGCAATTTGTCAGCTATAAAACACAATTTTAAAAGGGTCACACGGCGTACGGAAACTTATCCTACCAGCACGGTGTCCATCTTTGGCCACTAATTTTTTAAGGCCTCATGTCCACAGTAAAAATAAGATTTAAAATCCGCAGCGTTTTTCCCGCACGCGGATCCACGCCCCATAGGGATGCATTGGATACCCGCAGGTAGTTAAATACCTGCGGATGTAATTTTTCCCTTGAGGCGCGGATTGCGTGTGCGGGAAAAAAAACGCGACATGCTCCATTTTAGTGCCGCAGCCTATGGAAGCCGACCGGATCCGCGGAACACCCGTACCTGAATTAAAACTTACCTGTCTGGACGCTGCGGATCTTCCCTCCATCGCGGCCGGATCTTCTTTCTTCGGCCCGGCGGATGTGCCCGGTGCATGCGCGCAGCATGCTACCGGCGTGCGAGCACATCTGCTGGGCCGAAGAAAGAAGATCCGTCCGCGACGGAGGGAAGATCCGCAGCGTCTGGACAGGTGAGTTTAATCTTATTTTTAGCCTCATGTCCCCGGGAAAGGAGGGACCCTTTGTGGGATTCTGCATGGAGAATCCGCGGCGGGCCTGATTTTCCCCGTGGACATGAGGCCTTGCAGTTCATGCTGTCTTTCTCTGGGGCACTGGTTTACAAGCCCCTCGGGGAGAGGCAGAGGCTGGGACAGGCGGTAGCTTGCCTGTTTGTGGACCACCACCTGAATCCCATTAAGCAAGAGGAGTTGTCGCTCAGAAAATCTTTCAGGTTTTTACCTGCACTCTTGGCAAACAAATCTTTCGAAGTTGCACCTCTACTCTTGGAAAAAAAATCTTTCAGGAGTTCAACTACACTCTTAATAAACAAATCTTTCACAGGTTCTCCTATACTCTTGGTAAACAAATCTTTTAGGGGTTCACCTGCACTCTGGGTAAAAAAAAATCTTTTGTTTTAGAATGGGTTGTTGAATTGTGGAGATGTGTAGAAGTATTGGCATCTGAGTCCCATTTATACCCACGTTTGTGGCCCATGAAATTTTGTGACAGAGGTGGCATGGGATTGGAATTATTGGAACCCAACAGTCCTTTTTAGGACTACAACTCCACTTTTGTGCATCATCAGTTTGGCTGAGTGGGACCAGTAGTGCGCACAAAGCATTTACAAGCATCCTGGTTTTATACTGCATATTGTTACCGGGTCTATACAGTATATTGCTACTGGACAGACTATATAGGAACTAATGAAACTCCTCTAATTTTTCATGTTTTTATTTGTTTTGGCTGAAAGCTATTGCATAATAGGCCCAAGTGTGTGTCCTGTTGATCCACACTATACAACAAGACTACACATTTTACACTGTCTATTTTTTGCTTAAAGCGTACGAAAAATACCCTTATTGTGTGTCCTCTCGGTCCGCACTACATAATCAGACTGTACACATTTTACACTGTCTATTTTTGGCTTAAAGCATATGTAAAATACCCTTTGTGTGTGTCCTGTAAATCCATACTATATAACAAGACTGTACTTATTTTACACTGTCTATTTTGGCATAAAGAGTACGCAAAATACCTCACAGTTTGCGTAGCATTTAGTTGCAGTGAATTATACAACATGATCAACACTAGGGGTAAGGATTGAGGATGAGGACGTGGACATGGCTGTCCGAATGAGGGTGTGGGCAGAGGCCGAGGTCTTGGGCGGGGTGAAATAATGCCTGGTTTGGCCACCCTAATTTCTTCATAGTACATGCTGGCCTTCCCTGGGGCACTGGTTAAAAAGCCACTCGGGGAGAGGCAGGGGCTGGGACAGGCGGTAGCTTGCCTGTCGGTGGCCCGCCACCTGGATCCCATTAAGCAAGTACGAGCTCTATGTTAAAAAAATATTTCAGGGGTTCACCTGCACTCTGGGTAAACAAATATTTCAGGGGTTCGCCTATACTCTTGGTAAACAAAAACTCTGCACTCGCGTTTAAAAAATCTTTCAGGTTCTCACCTGCAATCAAAAAATTTCTTCTTTTCAAAATGGGTTGTTTTCTTCATAAAAAATGTAGAAGTACTGGCCTCTGAGTCCCCTCTATGCTGGCATTTGTGGCTAATTAAATACTGCGACAGAGGTGGCATGGGATGGCACTTAAAATCATACATTAATTTGTCTGCAATTTGTCAGCTATGAAGCACAATTTTAAAAGGGTCACACGGCATATGGAAATGTATTCCAGCGTGGTGTCAATCTTAGGCCACTAATTTCTTTACAGTTCATGCTGTCTTTACCTGGGGCACTGGTTAACAAGCCTCTTGGGGAGAGGCAGGGGCTGGGACAGGCAGTAGTTTACCTGTTGGTGGACCACCACCTGGATCCTATTAAGCAAGTACGAGCTGTCGCTCAAAAAATCTTTCAGGTTTTTACCTGCACTCTTGGTAAACAAATCTTTCAGGAGTTCAACTACACTCTTAATAAACAAATCTTTCAGGGGTTCACCTACACTCTTGGTAAACAAATCTTTTAGGGGCTCACCTGCACTCTGGGTAAAAAAATCTTTTGTTTTAGAATGGGTTGTTGAATTGTGGAGATGTGTAGAAGTACTGGCATCTGAGTCCCCTTTATGCCCACGTATGTAGCTCATGAAATCAAGCGACCGTGTGGCATGAGGGCAGCTGAACAATGCGCTGTTAAAAATTCCAGTATGCTGTGGGCTACTGAGCAGGCGAAGGGGTGCGCCTTACCCTGTTTGGGATGGGGACAGCTGGACGATGCGCTGGGAAAAATTTTAGTATGCTGTGGACTACTGATTAGGCGAAGGGGTGCGCCTTACCCTGTCTGGGATGGGGACAGCTGGACGCTGCGCTAGAAAAAATCTCAGTATGCTGTGGACGCAGGCTTGTGCCTGCGCCCTGGGGGTATGGGACAGCAATGCCAGTATGTAACACAGGAGAAGAGGCAGTGGTGTCACTCGCAGGCAGTGATTGGCCTTCGTTCCACATAGTGTGGTGCTTAGCTAAGATGTGCCAGCGTGTGTGCCATGCTGAATATGGTCTGGCCTAACTAAATTATTAGGGGGGTGACCACCAGGCTCTTGCCCACAAATTGGCTTAATTGTGCGACCTGGGAGCCTCAGATGCATCCATGCATGCTGCCCTTGCTGTTCCCTATCCATTTCTGTAGTGTTTCCATCACTTTCTGATGTTTTCAGGTGAATCACACACCCTCCCCTATGTAGAGCATGGTTCACCTTGAAAAATACTCAAGTCTCCCATTGACTTCAATGGGGTTCATTACTCAAAACAAGCTCTCGAGCATCATGAAAAGCTTGACTCAAGTAACGAGCACCCGAGTATTTTGGTGCTCGCTCCTCTCTAATCCTCACGTATCCAGATTACATTCTTCCATTTAACCTCTACACCGATGCTAGCTTTAAAGAACTAGGCACAGTGCTCAGGTCCAGGAAGGAAAGGAGAGGGGAGTTGCACATGCAAGCAGGTCACTTAAAGGCTCAAAACGCAATGAACAAAACTACAGCTCCTTTAAATTAGAATTGTTGGCACTAGTATGGACAGTCTCCAAGAGGTTTAAGGATTAGTTAGCTGCTGCTACCTTTACGGCCTATACCAACAACAATCTGGTAGCTCATCTCAATTCTGCTAAACATGGTGCTCTGCAGCAGAGGTGGCTTTTGAGACTGGCCAATTACAACTTCACTGTAAACTACCGAGCAGGGAAAGCAAACACCAATGCCGATGCCCTCTCTCGATTGCCTGAGATGACAGACTATGCTCCTGAGAAAAATCATTGGGAAGACTTTGAGATGCCTGACTTCATAGATCGTGAAGCCTACCAAGACTGTTGCTCTGCTACCAGCTGTTCCAATTCCCTATCTGAATCAGCAGCTACTGTCCATAGATGGCTTCTGCTCCAGCAAGATAGCCGGACATTCGTGGAAATTCAAGAACATCTGATGTCGGAAGCCATCCCAAAAGGAATCCTTTGGAAATCTACTGATCCCAAATTACAGAGGCTATGGCGGCAGAGGAAAAGACTGTACCTATAAAAAGACCTGATATTAAACAGTTCTACCGACCCTGCATCAGGAAATTAAGTTCACCAGATTTTGATTCCTTGGAGAGATGCTAGCCAGGTTCTTCTTGCATACCATGACCAGTCTGGACATTTCAGAGTTTATAAAAGAGAAGCCATGATCAGGCAGCGTTTTTATTGGATCGGTAGGTGCCGTGACATTCAAAAATAGGAGTGTACAGTATGTGAGACTTGGAGAACAATTAAACATAGTCAAAAAGCCACTTTACACCCTATAATCTCCACTAAGCCTCTTGAACTCCTAGCTATTGATCACTTGAAAATCGAAACCAGTAAGTCTGGGTTCAGCTTTGTGCTCACTTTAATAGACCATTATACTAAATTCACTGTGGACATGCCAGTGAAGGACCTGACAGCTAGAACGGCTGTCGCCATTGTGTGGAAGCGTTTTATCCTAAACTATGGATGTCCTGAGTAGATACTCTCTAACAGAGGTCCTGTTTTCAAGTATCTGCTGTTACAGGAGTTATGTGATGTGTACGATTATAGGAAGCTTCAAACCACAGTATACCAGCCTCAAGGCAATGGTCTATGTGAAAAAGCAAATCAAACTATCTTCAAACTCCTGAGAACCATCCCGCAGAAACAGAGACCCCATTGGCCCTCTTTACTATCTAAACTCATTTACACTTACAACATGCCTCATTGTTCTACGGGCTATACTCCATTTTATCTCATCTTTGGACGCCAAGGAAAGTGTCCTGTGGATCTGAAAGTAGGGGTCCAAGTGGCTGATAATTATCATCCCTTGCCAACGAGAAAGTGGGTGCAGGATCATCACCGTTGGCTGAGGGAAGCTCAAGAGATCGTTGAAACTTGTCTAGTTGAAGTGAGAAGAACACAGTCCAAGGACTTTAACCGACATGCGCATGCCACCGAGCTTCAAGTGGGAGATCGAGTGTGGCTTAGAACAGAGCACAAGTCTGCCAAACTGGACCCTAGTTAGGAGCTACAGCCTTATAAGATTGTTACAGTGCTGTCCTCTGAAAAAGGACTATCGGATAGCACACCCGGAAGGAAGTGTCCAATTGGTCCATTGAAACCAACTAAAGATCTGTGTAGCTCCCCCTTTTGCCTCTACGTCCACTGATTCTGGCACCAAAGAGATCGAAAGTGAAGTTAAGTTGGACATTGAGACCAGTTCCCTTGTGGAATGTCCTACACCTTTTGACTTGCAAAACCCATTGCTATGCTACCAGAATCCTTTTTCCTGATTAATCTATCAGAAACCGGGGACAATACCCCCAACATCCGAAGAACCCTAAGCTCCAGTCCTTTCAACACCTACCGTCTCACCCCATAAGTGCAGGATATTCCATCTTCATCCACTCCATCATCTTTAGTATCCCTATCAAAAGTGAAATCTCCATTGATCATTACCACACCAGTTGTTTTCACATCTAGAAGGAGGCTTCCCGCAATGCCAGTCCTTTGAAGGTTTACAAGGACTACCCAAGGGCAGTTGCCCCTACATTTGCAAGATTGACTGTGTCCATCCAAATTTCTTTAAGCCCTATGAATTCCCCAGTTTAAATTATTGCAACATTCCAGTTTTCAAGATTTGTTCCCTGAGGGACTTCTCAGTGTGCTCTGTCAGTTATGCAATGTTCTAAGAAAATGCGCCTCAAGAGACTACTTCGTGATCCCATCAGTTATGGTTGTTGTTCCTGTTGTGATACTCACTGGTGTTTGTTTCCACTCCTCCAAGGATCAGATTAGTCTCTCTTGTGGCAGGACCACCACTAGAGCAGGCTTGCCAAGCAAGAAATTACTGTTTCTAGTGCATGTCTTCTTACAGGTTAATACATGCCTATGGCCTCTATGCAGGACTTTAAATAACAGTGCACTGTATGATTGTTGTGTAACCAAGTTGCATTCCCTACCTTACAGGTTGCCTACTTTCTAGTACATGTCTTTCTTATTACTTTATTGCACTGTTATGCATGCATGTTTCAAACGGTCTTTGGGGAGAAGAGCTATGTAGGTGTCCCATAGCTAGCTGGGATCTAGGATAAGCAAGTGTATTGACACACAACATACAAATGCTAAAAATTAATGTACTGACACATATCTGTAGGCATACCTTTCTGTCCCTCGCAGCTGAGTACAGCCGAGGTCAGCTGTGTTTTTAAGTAGGGGTGAACTGTAGTAGCCCTGAGGGTTCTCCAGAGAAAACAATCACACACCCCTGTCCTGCAGCACCGTCCCATGTGCTAACCAAGGCATAGGAGGTGCCGTATGTTAGAGAAACTCTGTTTCTCCACTTGCAACTGTAAGCTTGGCAGACAGCTGGCCTCTGGTTGGCTGCGTGTCATACCCCCACTGATTGGGTAGGGGATATGCCTGTTAGTCAAGAGCCAGAAATATCTCTATGGTTCTCTATGTGAAGTGGAAGGGAAAATAGAAATTGCAGGAAAGAGAAAGGAAGAGAAGGAGGAGTTAGTCAGTCTGCAGTGTGGAGTTGTGAGGAGGAGTTGTGTAGAAAGGAGCCTGCAGTTCATCTATCAGAGAACCAGTGCGATTACAACTTGGAAAGCAAGGATCTTCCATTTCCCCAAGTCCTACTTACAGTGTGGAGCAAGGAGAGTGAAGCAGTTCCACAAAATAGGGAGCTACAAAAATAACCCGGTGAAGTATCAGCCAGGGCTAGTAAAGCAGCCACCTTAACTTCAGCATACTTTCTGCACAAGTCAGTTCTAGTATTTCCAACAGAAAGTCAGAAGAGGAAATTTTGTATTTACGTGAAAAAGTATACATCTATGTTTGTATGACTTATCTGCTTCAATTGTACAAAAAATTGTTCAGCTGTTTACAACGCTGTTTGAATCAAGTTACTCAAAGTAAAACTGTACACTCTCAGTTTCATTATACCATCAAATCCAGGACTCGTGTCAAGTTATTTTCCTGCCACTAACTGCTTCAGTCCCGGATAGGAGTGTTGTCGTCACCGTGACAAAAAAGCTTGTTTATTGCATAACGTAAAACTACTGGGCATTATGTGTCAGGGTGCAACTGCAGAGTGGAATCCCTTTGCCGCCATAGTCATGAGAGACTGTAGAGCCATCTGTGACTTTATCTGGAGATCCCCACGTTCTCCCCCACTCTAGAGCATTCCGCTCGGGTGTTGCACTGGCAGCAGTAAAATTGATCCCACAGGCTGCTAGCAGTAGTAAAAGTGACCCCACAGGGTGTAAGTAGTATTAATAGTGACCCTACGTGGTGCTAGCACTAGTAAAACCGACCCCACAGGGTGCAAGCAGTAGTAAGAGTGAACCCACAGGGTGCCAGCAGTAGTAAGAGTGACCCCACAGGGTTCTAGTGCAACGGCCGAGCTGAGTACACCAAGGTGAGGGAGACCATGGGGTTTTTAAAAGGGTTGTCACGGGTGGTTTTGTGGTCCCTCCTGATAGTGGCGCTTAGGGTGCTCTGCTCAGTGGTGGTACAGTGGCCCAAAGAAAGTACCACGCTTAACAGGAAGGCCTATTTTGTCATAGATGACGCCAGTACTCAAACCGGGACCCTCGGGATGGAATGGCGATGAAATAATTGAGACGTGTCTGGTAGCTTGTGGTAATAATCTGGGAGTACAAAGATTTATTAAACTAATGTTTGTAACGTTAACAATACAGAATCTTCAATGCAGCACTTGTGAGTGGTACAGGTAAATACAGCAGTTTGTAGTAAATTGGACACGATGAAGCCTACAGCAATATAAACTTGAATAGAAACTGACTTCAACGCTCGCTTTTCTCTGAAACTGATTTGCAGGACAATTTCTCCACTAGTTGCTGTAGCTAAAGGAATGAGTGAACTTAACGTGTAGATGGAGCAGAGTGTAAGGTGGTCACTAGACTTATCCTGGCTTTGAGTTCACCAGGTAACCTTAGACTCACACTTATAGTGGAAGACTGACCTCGAAATAGATTCTCCTCCTCTCCATATGGTGCTAGCAGTAGTAAAAGTGACCCCATATGGTGCTAGCGGTAGCGAAAATGAGCCCACAAGGTGTAAGACATAGTAAAAGTGATCCCACAGGGTGCAAGGAAAAGTGACCCCATATGCTGGAAGCAGTAGTAAGGGTGACCCATATGGTGCTAGCAGTAGTAAGAGTGATCCCACGAGGTGCAAGCAGTAGCAAAAGAGAACCCAAATGCTGCTAGCAGTATTAAAAGTGACCTCATATGGTGCCTGAAGTAGGAAGATTAAACCCATATGGTACCAGCATTAGAAAGAGTGACCCCATATGGTGCAAACAGTAGCAAAAGTGGTCTTATATGGTGCCAGCAGTAGGAAAAGAAACACTATATGGTATCACTAGTAATAAGATTGACCCCATATGGTGCTAGCAGTAGTAAGAGTGACCCCACAAGGTGCAAGCAGTAGTAAAAATGACCACATATGGTAGCTAGCAGTATTAAAACTGACCTGATATGGTGCAAGCAGTAGTAAAAGTGACCAGATATGGTGCAAGCAGTACTAAAAGTGACCCCATATGGTGCCAGCAGTATTAATAGTGACCACAAATGGTGCAGGCAGTAGTAAAGGTGACCCCATAGGGTGACAGGGGTAGTAAAAATAACCCAAGAATGTGCAAGCAGTAGTAAGAGTGACACCAAAGTACTAAAGTGTCCCCCAAGGGTCCTTGCGGTAGTAAGAATGACCCCATATTGTGCCAGCAGTAGTAAATGTGACCTCATATGGTGCTAGCAGTAGCAAAAGTGATTTCACATTGTGACCCCATAGGGTGACAGGGGTAGTAAAAATAACCCAAGAATGTGTAAGCAGTAGTAAGAGTCACACCAAAGTACTAAAGGGACCGCAAAGGGTGCTTGCGGTAGTAAGAATGACAACATATGGTGCCAGCAGTAGTAAATGTGACCTCATATGGTGCTAGCAGTAGCAAAAGTGATTTCACATTGTGACCCCATAGGGTGACAGGGGTAGTAAAAATAACCCAAGAATGTGTAAGCAGTAGTAAGTGACTTCACATTGTGCAAGCTGTAGTAAAAGTGGCCCCAGAAGGTTCAAGCAGTAGGAAAAGTGACCCCCATATGGTGCCAGCAATAGTAAAAGTGACCCCATATGGTGCCAGCAATAGTAAAACTGACCCCACATGTTGCTAGCAGTGTTAAAAGTGACCCCATATGGTGCTTGCAGTAGTAAAAGTGACCCAACTAGGTGCAAGCAGTATTAAAAGTGACCCGACACGGTGCCAAGAGTAATGAAAGTGACCCCATATGGTGCCAGCAGTAGGAAAAGTGACCCTATATGCTCCGAGCAGTAGTAAAAGTGACCCCACATGCTGCCAGCAGTAGTAAGTGTGACCCAAGATGCAAACCGTAGTAAGAGTTACACCACATGGTGTAAGCAATAGTAAAAATGACCCGATATGGTGCCAGCAATAGTAAGAGTGACCCCATAGAGTGCTAGCAGTAGTAAGAGTAACCCCACAAGGTGCAAGCAGTAATAAAAGTGACCCCATATGGTGACAAGAGTAGAAAAAGTGACCCCATCTGGTGCAAGCATTAGTAAACGTTACCCCATATAGTGTCAGCAGGAGTAAAAGTGACCCCATATAATGCCAGCAGTGGTAAAAGTTATCCCACAGTGTGTCGGGAGTAGTAAAAGTGACCCCATATTGTGTCAGCAGTAGTAGGAATGACCCAAGGTGCAAGCAGTAGTAAGAGTGACCCCACATGGTGCAAGCAGCAGTTAAAGTGACCCCATATGGTGCCAGCAGTAGTAAAAGTGACCCCATATGGTGATAGCAATAGTAAGAGTGACCCCACAAAGTGCAAGCTGTAATAAAAGTGACCCCATATGGTGCCAGCATTTGGTAAAGTGACCCAATATGGTGACAGAAATAGGAAAAGTGACCCCATATGGTGCAAGCATTAGTAAATGTGACCCCATATAGTATCAGCAGGGGTAAAAGTGACCCCATATTGTTCCAGTAGTTAAAGTCACAACACAGTGTGTCAACAGTAGTAAGGTTTCAGTAGAAGTAGAAGTGACCCCATATGGTACCAGCAGTAGTAAAAGTGACCCCACAGGGTGCTGGCAGTAGTAAGAGTGACTCCACAAGGTGCAAGCTATTGTAAAAGTGACCCCATATGGTGCCAGCAGTAGTAAAAATGGCCCACGGTGCAAGCAGTAGGAAGAGTAAACCCACATGGTGGAAGCAGTAGTAAAAGTGACCCAACACGGTGCCAGGAGTAGTAAAGGTGACCCCATACGGTCCCAGCAGTAGTAAGAGTGACCCCACAATGTTCCAACAGTAGTAAAAGTGACCCCACAGGGTGCCAGCAGTATTAAAACTGACACCATATGGTGCTAGCAGTAGTAAAAGTGACCTGATAGGGTGCAAACAGTAGTAAAGGTGACCCCATATGGTGCCAGCAATAGTAAGAGTGACCCCATATGGTGCTAGAGGTAGTGAGAGTATCCCCACAAGGTGCAAGCAGTAATAAGAGTGGCCCCATATGGTGCCAGTAGTAGTAAAAGTGACCCCATATGGTGCCAGGAGTAGTAAGAGTGACCCATATGCTGCTAGCAGTAGTAAACATGACCCCATATGGTGCCAGCAGTTGTAAGAGTGACCCATTTGCTGCTAGCAGTAGTAAACCTGATACCATATGGTGCAAGCATTAGTAAAAGTGACCCCACAGTGTGCCAGGAATAGTAGAAGTGACCCTATATGGCGCCAGCTGTAGTAAGAGTGACCCAATATGGTGCTTACAGTAGTAAGAGTGACCCCAAAAGGAGCAATCAGTAGTTAAGTGCCCTGATATGGTGCCAACAGTAGTAAAAGTGACCCTATGTAGTGCCAGCAGTATTAAAAGACACCCCACAGGGTGCCAGGAGTAGTAAACGAGACCCCATATGGTGACAGCAATAGTAAGTGTGACCCCACAAGGTGCAAGCAGTAGTAAAAGTGACCCCATATGGTGACATCAGTAGTAAGAAGGACCTAGGGTTCCAGCAGTAGTAAAAATGACCCCATAAAGTGTCAGGAGTAGGAAGAGTGACCCCATATGGTGCAAGCATTATTGAATGTTACCCCACAAGGTGCAAACAGCATTAAAAGTGACCCATATGGTGACAGTACTAGTAAGAACGACGCCTTATGGTGCAAGCAGTAGTAAAAGTGACCCCCACTGGGTTACAGCAATAATAAAAGTGACCCCATATGATGCCAGCAGTAGTAAGAGTGATCCCATATAGTGCCTGGAGTAGGAGGAGTGACCCCATATGGTTCAAGCAGTGGTGAAAGTGACTGCATATGGTGCCAGCAGTATAAAAAGTTAAACCCATATGGTGCCATCATTAGTAAGAGTGACACCACAAGGTGCCAGCAGTAGTAAAAGTGACCGCACAGGGTGCAAGCAGTAGTAAAAGTAACCTCACAGGGTGCTAGTAATTTTAAGACTGACCGTATACGGTGCCAGTAGTAGTAAAAGTAACCCCATATGGTGCCAGCAGAAGTAACAGTGACCCCACAAGGTGTCATCAGTAGAAAATGTGACCCCATATGGTGCAAGCAGTAGTAAATTGACCCCATATGGTGCTAGCAGTAGTAAGAGTATCCTCATATGGTGTAGGCAATAGTAAAAGTCATCCCATATGGGACAAGAAGTAGTAAGAGTGACCCCACATGGTGCCAGGAGTAATATAGGTGACCCCATGGGGTGCCAGCAGTACTAAGAGTGACCCCACGGGTGCCAGCAGTACTAAGAGTGACCCCATATGTTGCAAACAGTAGTAAAAGTGACCCCATATGATGCAAGCAGTAGTAAAAGTAAGCCGACATGGTGCCAGGAGTAATAAGATTGACCCAAAATGGTGCCAGCATAGCAAGAGTGACCACATATGGTGCTAGCATTAGTAAAAGTGACCCCTCAGCGTGTCTGCAGTAGTAAAAGTGACCCCATATGTAGCCAGCAATGGGAAAAGTAAAGCCATATGGTCCAGCAGTAGGAAAAGTAATTCCATATCGTGTCAGTGGAAGTATGAGTGGCCCCACATGGTGTCAGCAGGAGTAAAAGTGATCCAATATTGTGCCAGCATTAGTAAAAGTTACCCCACAGTGTACTAGGAGCTTTAAAAGTGATGCCATATGGCACCAGCAGTAGTAAGAATGATCCCATAAGGTGCCAGCAGTTGTAATAGTAACCCCACAAGGTGCAAGCAGTAGTAAAACTCACCCCACAGGTTGTAAGCAGTAAAGAAAGTGACCCCCATATAGTGTCAGTAGTAGTAAGATTGACCCCATATGGTGCAGGCAGTAGTAAAAGTACCCCCACAAGGTGCAAGCAGTAGTAAAAGTAACCTGACATGGTGCCCGGAGTAGTAAAAGTGACCCCATATGGTGCCAGCAGTTCAAAGAGTGACCCATATGCTGTTAGCATTAGTAATGGTGACCCCCACAGCGTGCTAGCAGTAGTAAGAGTGACCCTATATGGTGCCAGCAGTAGTAAGAGTCACCCCATATGAGACAGCAGTGGGAAAAGTAAATCCATATCGTCCAGCAGTAGGAAAAGTAATCCCATATGGTGTCAGTAGAAGTAAGAGTGACCCCACAGTGTGCCAGGAGTAGTAAAAGTGACCCCATATGGTGGTAACAGTAGAAAAAGTGACCCCATATGGTGCTAGCAGTAGTAAAAGTGATCGCATACGGTGCAAGCAGTAGTAAAAGTGTCCCTATGTAATGCTAGCTGTAGTAAAAGTGACCCCACAAGGTGCCAGCAGTAGTAAGAGTGACCCCATATGCTGCTAGCAGTAGTAAGAGTGACCCCACAAGGTGCAAGCAGTAGTAAAATTGACCGCCATGGGGTGCAAGCCGTAGTAAAAGTAACTGGGTGTCAGCAGTAGAAAAAGTGACTATATATAGTGTCAGCAGTAGTAAGAGAGATGCCACAAGGGGCAAGCACTAGTAAAAGTGCCCCTATATTGTGCTAGCAGTAGCAAAAGTGACCCGATATGGTGGAAGCAGTAGTAAAAGTGACCTCATATATTACCAACATTAGTAAGATTGACCCCACATGGTGTGAGCAGCAGTAAAAGTTACCCCACAGGGTGCCAAGAGTAGTAAAAGGGACCCCATGTAGTGCCAGCTGCAGTAAGATTGACCACACAAGGTGCAAGCAGTAGTAAAAGTGACCCGATATGGTGCCAGCAGTAAAAAGTGGCTACTATATGGTGCCAGCCGTAGTTAAAGTGACACCATAGAGTGCAAGCATTAGTTAGGGTGACCCCACAGGGTGCTAACAGTATTAAAAGTGAACCTACCCGGTGCTTGCAGTAGTTAGAGTGACCCCATAGGATGCCAGCAGTAGTAAGAGTGACTTCACATGGTGCAAGCAGTAGTAAAAATGACTTCATAAGGTTCAAGCAGTAGTAAAAGTAACCCCTATATGGTGCCAACAGTAGTAGGAATGATCCCATATGGTCCAGCAGTAGGAAAAATTACCCCATATGGTGTCAGTAGAAGTAAGAGTGATCCCATAAGGTGCCAGCAGTAGTAAGAGTGACCCCATATGGTGCAAGCAGTCATAAGAGTGAGCCCATATGGTGGTTGCAGTAGTAAAAGTAACCCCATATGGTATCAGTAGTAGTAAGAAGGATCCCATATGTGGGAACAATAAAGCAATATGGTCCAGCAGTAGGAAAAGTAACCCCATATGGTGTCAGTAAAAGTAACAAGGTGCAAGCAGTGGTAAAAGTGGCCCCACAGGGTGCTTGCAGTAGTAAGAGTGACCCCATATGATGCCAGCAGTAGTAAGAGTGGCTTCACATAGTACAAGTAGTAGTAAAAATGACCCCACAAGCTTCAAAAGTGATCTTATGATGCCAGCAGTAAAGTAGTAAAAGTGACCACATATAGTGCCAGTATTAGTTGCAGTGACCCCATACGGTGATAGCAGTATTTAAAATGTGACCCCACAGGGTGCTTGCAGTTTTAAAAGTTCTATCATATGGTGCAAGCAGTAGTAAACATGACACCACAAGCTTCAAGCAGTAATAAAAGTGACCCTGTAAGGGGCCAGCAGCAGTAAAAATGACCCCACAAGATGCAAGCGGTAGTAAAAGTGACCCCTTAGGGTGCCCGGAGTAGTAAATGTGACCCTATATGGTGGCAGCCGTAGTAGAAGTGACCCCTATGGTGCAAGCAGTCGTAAGAGTGAGCCCATATGGTGCTTGCAGTAAGAAAAGTAACGCCACATGGGGCCAGCAGTAGTAAAAGTAGCCCCATATGGTGTCAGTAGTAGTAAGATTGATCCCAAATGGAGCCAGCAGTGTGAACAGTAAAGCCATATGGTCCAGCAGTAGGAAAAGTTACCCCATATGGTGTCAGTAGAAGTAAAAGTGACCCCATAAGGTGCCAGCAGTAGTAAGAATGACACAAAAAGGTGCAAACAGTAGTAAAAGTTACCCCTTAGGATGCTCAGAGTAGCAAAAGTGACTCCATATGGTGGCAGCAGTAGTACGAGTGACACCATATAGTGCCAGCAGTAGAAAAAGTAATACCATATGGTACCAGCAGTAGGAAAAGTAACCTCCTGGTACCAGCAGTAGTAAGAACAACATGGTGCAAGCAGTAGTAAAAGTAATACCATATGGTACCAGCAGTAGGAAAAGTAACCTCATGGTACCAGCAGTAGTAAGAACAACATGGTGCAAGCAGTAGAAAAAGTAATACCATATGGTACCAGCAGTAGGAAAAATAACCTCATATGGTACCACCAGTAGTAAGAGTGACCCCATACGGTGCTAGCAGTAGTCAGAGTAATCCTATATGGTCCAGCAGTAGGAAAAGTTACCCAATATAGTGTCAGTTGAGGTAAGAGTGACCCCATATGGTGCCAGAAGTAGTAAGAGTGACTCCACAAGGTGCCAGCAGTAGTAAGAATGACGCAAAAAGGTGCCAGCAGTAGTAAAAGTGACCCCGTAGGATGCCGGGAGTAGTAAAATATGGTGGCAGCAGTAGTAAGAGTGACTCTATATGGTGCAAGTAGTCATAAGAGTGAGCCTATATTTTGCCAGCAATATGAAAAGTAACGCCTTATTGTGCCAGCAGTAGGAGAATTAACCCCATATAGTGTCAGTAGTAGTAAGAGTGATGCCATATGGTGTTAGCTGTAGTAAGAGTGACCCAAGAAAGTTCAAGCAGTATTTAAAGTGACCACTAGAGATGAGCGAGCACCAAAATGCTCGGGTGTTCGTTACTCGGGACGAACTTTTCGCGATGCTCCAGGGTTTGTTTCGAGTAACGAACCCCATTGAAGTCAATGGGCGACCCGAGCATTTTTGTATATCGCCGATGCTCGCTAAGGTTTTCATTTGTGAAAATCTGGGCAATTCAAGAAAGTGATGGGAACGGCACAGCAACGGATAGAGCAGGTGAGGGGCTACATGTTGGGCTGCATCTCAAGTTCCCAGGTCCCACTATTAAGCCACAATAGCGTCAAGAGTGCCCCCCCCCACTGTCAGCATAAAGATCGTTCTCCTCTGCCATAGCTGTAACAGCTGTGGCAGAGAAGAACGATGTTTGCCCATTGAATTCAATGGAGCCAGCAATACAGCAGGTTCCACTGAAAGCAATGGGCTGCCGGCGATCGCGGGATGAATTGTCGGGAAGGGCTTAAATATATAAGCCCTTCCCTGCAATTCATCCAGAAATGTGTTACAATAAAAATATATACTGGCGTATAAGGCGACGGGGCGTATAAGACGACCCCCCAACTGTCACCTTATATGCCGGGAATACAGCGGAGCAAAGAATAAAAATCATTACTCCTCCTGGTGTTCTGCGGCGCTGCTGCAGGCTGTCGCTCCCTCCTGGTCCCCGGCAGAGCATTGCTTTCTGGACGCAGTGGTTGAAATCCTCGCCTCCAGAAACACACGTGCCTTCAGCCAATCACAGCCATTCAATGAGCCCCATTGAGCGCATATAGAGAAGAGAACACATAGGTGCGATCTGCGATTTCTATGGCCTAAGAAGGACCGTTGGGGTTCTTGAAGCCTAAAATCACTCCTAACACTCTCCCTATAGCAGCTCCGGCATCAACAACACTTTCCCTGAACTATGTCAGAACGCATCTGTGGCGAGCCGCGGGAGGGGCCGATTTATATACTCGGGTGACACCTGATCTCGCCAGCCACTCACTGCAGGGGGGTGGTATAGGGCTTGAACGTTGCAGGGGGAAGTTGTAATGCCTTCCCTGTCTTTCTATTGGCCAGAAAAGCACGCAAATTTGTCAGGGAAGAAAATGAAAGTAACCCGAACACCGCGTGGTACTCGTTACGAGTAACGAGCATCTCGAACACCCTAATACTCGAACGAGTATCAAGCTCGGATGAGTATGCTCGCTCATCTCTAGTGACCACATATGGTGCCAGCAGTAGTAACAGTGACCCCACAAGGTGCAAGTAGTAGCAAAATTTACCCCACAGGGTGCTAGGAATACTAAAAGTGACCCCATATGGTGTCAGCAATAGTAAGAAAGACCCCAGAAGGTTCAAGCAGCAGTAAAAGTGACAGCATATGTTGCCAGCAGTATTAAAAGTGACCCCATAAGTTATCAGTAGTAGTGAGAGTGACAGCATATGGTGCAAGCTGCAGTAAAAGTGACCCCATATGCTGCCAGCGGTAGTAAGAGTGACTCAACAAGGTGCGAGCAGTATTAATAGTAACCCCATATGGTGCCAGCAGTAAAAAAGTGACAGCATATGGTGCCAGCAGTATTAAAAGTGACCCCATATGGTGCAGGTAGTAGTAAAAGTAATCCCATAGGGTACCATAAATAGTTAAATGGACCCTATATATTGCCAGCATTAGTGACTGTGACCCCATATGATGCTAGCAGTAGTAAATGTGACCTCATATGGTGCTAGCAGTGGTAAGACTGACTTCACATGGTGCAAGCAGTAGTAAAAATGACCCCTTAGGGTGCCTGGAGTAGTAAAAGTGACTCCATATGGTGGCAGCAGTAGTAAGATTGACCCCATACGGTGCCACAAGTAGGAAAAGTAATGCCAGCAGTAGGAAAAGTAGCCCCATATGGTACCAGCAGGAGTAAAAATGACCCCATACGGTGCAAGCAGTAGTAAGATTGATACCATATGGTCCAGCAGTAGGAAAAGTTACCCCATATGGTGTCAGGAGAGGTAAGAGTGACCCTATATGGTGCCAGCAGTTGTGAATTTGACCACATAAGGTGCCAACAGTAGTAAAAGTGACCCCACAATATGCAGGCAGCAGTAAAAGTGACCCTGTAGGGTGCTGGGAGTAGTAAGAGTGACGACTATATGGTGGCAATAGTAGTAAGAGTTGCCCCTATATGGTGCAAGTAGTCGTAAGATCGAGCCTATATGGTGCCAGCAGTAGGAAAAGTAATGCCGTATGGTGCCAGCAGTAGGAGAGGTAACCCCATATAGGGTCAATAGTAGTAAGAGTGACCTCATATGGTGCTAGTAGTAGTAAGAGTGATCCCACTAGGTTCAAGCAGTAGTAAAAGTGACAGCATATAGTGCAAGTAGTATTAAAAGTGACACTATATGGTACCAGCAGTGGTAAAAGTGACCCCATATGGTGCTAGCAATAGTAAGAGTGACTCTATATGGTGCCAGCAGTAAAAAGAGTGACCACATGTTAGGCAAGCAGTAGCAAAATTGATCTTATATGGTGCCAGCAGTATTCAGAGTGACCCCATATGGTACAGGCAGTAGTAAAAGTAATCCCATAGGGTAGCAAAAATAGTTAAATTGACCCCATATAGTGCCAGCATTAGTGACTGTGACCCCATATGATGCTAGCAGTAGTAAATTGACCCCATATAGTGCCAGCATTAGTGACTGTGACCCCATATGGTGTTAGCAGTAGTAAATGTGAACTCATATGGTGTTAGCAGTAGTAAATTTGACCTCATATGGTGCTAACAGTAGTAAGACTGACTTCACATGGTGCAAGCAGTAGTAAAATGACCCCTCAAACCTCAAGAAGTAGTAAAAGTGACCCAATAAGGTGCCAGCAGTAGTAAGAATGATATAGAAAGGTGCCAGCAGTACTAAAAGTGACCCCTTAGGGTGCCTGGAGTAGTAAGAGTGACCCCATATGGTGGCAGCAGGAATAAGAGTGACCCCATATGGTGCGAGCAGTAGTAAATATGACATCATATGGAGCAATCAGTAGTAAAAAGCTTTTAATCAAGCTTCAAGAAGTAGTAAAAGTGACCCCATATGGTGTCAGGAGTAGTAAGAGTGATCGCATATGGTATTAGCAGTAGTAAGAGTGACACCACAAAGTTCAAGCAGTAGTCAAAGTGACTACATATGGTGCTAGCAGTATTAAAAGTGACTGCATATGGCTCCAGCAGTAGTAAAAGTTACCCTACAGTGTGCCAGGCGCAGTAAAAGTGATCCCATATGGTGCCAGCAGTAGTAAGAGTGACGTCATAAGGTGCCAGCAGTAGTAAGATTGAACCCATATGGTGCAAGCAGTAGGAAGAGTGAGCTCCTATGGTGCAGCAGTAGGAAAAGTAACGCCATATAGTGCCAGCAGTAGTAAAAGTAACCCCTTAGGGTGTTGGTAGTACTAAGAGTGACCCCATATAGGCCTAGCAGTAGTAAGAGAAAGCACACAAGATATGAGTAGTAAAAGTGACCACATATGGTGGCAGCAGTATTAAAAGTGACCCTATATTGTGTCAGCAGTAGTAATAGTGACCCCCATATAGTGCAAGCAGTAGTAAGAGTGACCCCATATGGATCCAGCAGTAGGAAAATAACACCAGATGGTGCCAGCATTCGGAAAACTAACGCCCATATGGTGTCAGTAGTAGTAAGAGTGACCCCATATGGTGCTAGCAATAGTAAGAGTGATCCCATATGTAGCCAGCAGTGGGAACAGTAAAGCAATATGGTCCAGCAGTAGGAAAATTAACCCTATATGGTGTCAGTAAAAATAAGAGTGACCCCATAAGGTGCCAGCAGTAGTAAGAATGACACAAAAAGGTGCACGTAGTAGTAAAAGTAAAGCCTTAGGGTGCTCAGAGTAACAAAAGTGACTCCATATGGGGGCAGCAGTAGTAAGAGTGACACCATATAGTGCCAGCAGTAGGAAAAGTAATACCATATGGTACCAGCAGTAGGAAAAGTAATCTCATATGGTACCAGCAGTAGTAAGAGTTGTTTCACATAGTCAAAGCAGTAGTAAAAATGACCCCACAAGGTTCAAGAAGTAGGGAAAGTGACCCCATATGGTGTCAGGAGTAGTAACAGTGACCCCATATGGTATTAGCAGTGGTAAGAGTGACCCCACAAAGTTCAAGCAGTACTCAGAGTGACTACATATGGTGCTAGCAGTATTAAAAGTGACCCCACATGGTGCCAGCAGTAGTAAACGTTACCCCACAAGGTGCCAGGAGTAACAAAACTGACACCATATGGTGCCAGCAGTGGGAAAAGTAAAGCCATATGTTCCAGCAGTGGGAAAAGTAACCTCATATGGTGTCAGTAGTAGAAAAAGTAATCCCATATGGTGCCAGCAGTAGTAAGAATGACCCCATATGGTGTCAGCAGTAGTAAAAGTTGCACAATAAAGTGCTTGCAGTAGTAAGATTGACCCAATAAGGTGCAAGCAGTAGTAAGAGTGACCCCATAGGGTGTCGGTAGTAGTAAGAGTGAAGCCATATGGTGCTTTCAGTAGTAAGAGAAGCCACAAGGTTCAAACAGTAGTAAAACTGACCGCATATCGTGTCAGCAGTAGTAAGAGTGACCCTATATAGTGCAAGCAGTAGTAAGAGTGACCCCATATGGATCCACCAGTTGAAAAATAACACCAAATGGTGCCAGCAATAGGATAAGTAACGCCCATATGGTGTCAGTAGTAGTAAAAGTGACCCCATATGGAATTAGCAGGAGTAAGAGTGACCCCACAGATTCAAGCAGTAGTCAAAGGGACCACATATTGTGCTTGCATTATTAAAAGTGACCCTGTATGGTGCCAGCAGCAAGAGTGCCCCCACAAGGTGCAAGCAGTAGTAAAAGTGAACCCATATGGTACCAGCAGTGGGAAAAGTAAAGCCATATGTTCCAGCAGTTAGAGAAGTAAGCCCATATGGCGTCAGTAGAGGTAAGAGTGACCCCATACGGTGCAAGCAGTAGTAAGAATGACCCAGCAAGATGCAAGTAGTAGTAAAAGTGACCCCACAGGGTGCCAGGAGTAGTAAACGTGAGTCCATATGGTGCCAGAAGTGGGAAAAGTAAAGCCATGTGTTCCAGCAGTAGAAAAAGTAACCCCATATGATGTCAGTAGAAGTAAGAGTGACACCATATGGTGCCAGTAGTAGTAAAAGTGACCCCATAAGGTTCTTGCAGTAGCACGAGTGACCCCATATGGTGCAAGCAGTCGTAAGAGTGATCCCATATGGTGCCAGCAGTAGTAACAGTGACCCCACAAGGTGCAAGCAGTAGTAAAAGTTACCACACAGGGATCCAGAAATACTAAAAGTGACCCCATATGGTGTCAGCAATAGTAAGCGTGACCCACAAGGTGCAAGTCACAGTAAAAGTGACCCCACAGGGTGCCAGGAGTAGTAAAAGTAACCCCATATGTTTTCAGCAATAGTAAGAGTAACCCCACAAGGTGCAAGCAGTAGAAAAAGTAACCCGATATGCTGCCAGCTGTATTAAAAGTTACCCCATATGGTGCCAGGAGTAGGAAGAATGACTGCATATGGTGTTAGCTGTAGTAAAAGTGAAACAATATGGTGTCAGAAGTAGGAAAACGAAAGCCATATGGTGCCAGCAGTAGGAAAAGTAACCCCATATGGTGTCAATAGAAGTAAGAGTGACCCTATAAGGTGCTAGCAGTAGTAAGATTGACCCCATATAGTGCAAGCAGTCGGAAATGGTGTAAGCTGTAGTAAAAGTGAAACAATATCGTGCCAGCAGTAGGAAAGGGAAAGCCATATGGTGCCAGCAGTAGGAAAAGTAACCCCACAGGGTGTCGGTAGTAGTAAGAGTGACCCCATATGGGCCTAGCAGTAGGAAAAGTAACCCCACAGGGTGTCGGTAGTAGTAAGAGTGACCCCATATGGATCCAGCAGTAGGAAAATAACACCATATGGTGCCAGCATTAGGAAAAATAATGCCATATGGTGTTGGTAGTAGTAAGAGTGACCCCATATGGTGCTAGCAGTAGTAAGAGTGACCCCATATGGTGCAAGCAGTCAGAAAAGTGCCCCTATACAGTGTCAGCAATAGTTAGAGGGACCCCACAAGATGCAAGCAATAGTAAAAGTGACCCCATATGGTACCAGCAGTATTAAACGTAACCCCATATGGTGCCAGCCGTAGGAAGAGTGACCCCATATGGTGCAAGCAGTAGCAAAAGTGATCTTATATGGTGCCAGCAGTATTAACCCCTTAGTGACCAGCCCATAGTCTTTTTACGTCCTGCCCAAGTGAGCTTTATTCTCCTGAGGTCGTAAAAACGTGTCCTGCAGAAAATAAAGCCACGTGGGCTCTGGACGTGACAGCTCCATGCCGTCGGTGCCTGCAGGTAGCTGACAGCATGGAGCTGTCATCCCGGTGTACCGGATACCGGCGATCGCGTTAAAGTATATAAAAGTTGAAAAAAAGTTGGAAGTTGGAATTTCAGCTCCCCTCATGGAACACTTCCACGAGGGGAGCTGAAAATGCTCACCCAAGTCTGGCACACTGCTGCCCGCTGATCCGGCCCGGAGCGGACCCTCTGCCATACTCTGCGCATGCGCGCCAAAGGAAAATGGCGGCGCATGCGCAGAAGAGATACTGTAGGTAGCCGGGAGGCAGGAGATGCCACCGGGGACCGCGGTGAGCGGTCCCCGGGCCCGTGATCGCCGGTATCCAACGGAAAAGTTTTGAAAAGTTAAAAAAAGGAAATGTTTGAGCTGCCCTCATGGATCGGATCCATGAGGGCAGCTGAAAATACTCACCCCCGTCCTCCACGATGTCCCCCGGCGATCTGGAGCCGCCACGGGCTTCTGTGCATGCGCTCCAAGGGGAAAATGGCGGTGCATGCGCAGAACAGCCGGGTAATTTAAAAATCCCCTGTCTCCCGGCTATCTTCAGTAGCCGGGAGACAGGAGATGTCACCGGGGACCGCGGAGTGCGGTCCCCGGGCCTGTGATCGCCGGTATCCACAAAAAAGTTTTTAAAAAGTTTAAAAAGTTGGAGTTTCATCTCCCCTCACGGATTCGATCCATGAGGGGAGATGAAAATGCTCCCCTAAGGTCCCCCAAAGCCCCCCAAAAGAACAGGGCAGTACCCTGTTCGGCGCATGTGCCGAACAAAATGGCGGCGCATGCGCAGTAGAAGCCAAAGCCGAAGTGGCATTTGGCATAGTAACTTGCAGGAACCAAAGTGATTGGTCCCTGTGACATGGGTGCTGTGATACACCTATCACAGCCATCCATGTCATTTGTTTTGAAAATATGGCACAAGATTAGTCCTGCGTATCTCTCCCCAGTCACTCAGAGCGATTTGTGACAGGGGAGAGATAGCTGAGAAAAATCGTGTGCCATATAGAGAGTCTAAAAAAGAAAAAAAAAAAACCCGTTGTTACCCGCCATTACCTTCCCTCATACCCCAAGTACCCCATTATCTCCCTGTTCGCTTTTTTGGGGGCTTTTTTTTTTTGTCTACCTCCATTAAAAATGTTTTTAAATAAAATGGATTGTAGGTGATACAGCGCTGAGCAAGCATACACGCTACTCTTTGCTTCAAGTTCCGGAAGCGATGCTACCAGTGAGTCGGAGGAGGAGGTTTTTTTTGAATGTGACGACTCTGCCTCCAGCGCTATGGAGGTTGAGGAAGTCGTTGGGGCAGCGGGGCCAAGTACTGCGGCGCCTGCTACTGCGTGGAGTTCAGCAAGTTTATTTACGCCCCGCATTCCAGAATTTTTAGCGGCTCCACGCGTCAATCTGTACATTGCAAATTTTACACCGTTTAATTTTTTACATTTATTTATTACCGACGGTGTCCTGCAGTTAATTGTCCAGCAAACTAATACATACGCTGGACAATACGTCGGTATATTCAGCGATGTGGACCGCCATAGATGTCCTGAGTTAAAAACATTTTTGGGACTTGTTTTACTTATGGGACTTGTAAGTCATCAATACGGTCCTATTGGTCCACGAGCGCCGTTCAGGTGACGCCCGTATTTGCATCCATAATGCCCCGACGCAGATATTAAAATATTATGCGTTTTTTTTCATTTCGCCAATAATGCCCAAATCCCCCCCAGAAGTGACCCGGCGTATGATAGACTGGGTAAAATAAGGCCCCTTATATCACTTCTAAGAAACGCCTTTAAAAACATTTATACCCCCCCAAAAATTTGGCCATACAAGAGTCGCTGATGAGTTTTAAAGGCCGTTTATCATTTCGCCAATTCATTCCCTCAAAACGCGCAAGATATGGCATCAAGCTATATAAAATCTGTGAGAGCGCAACAGGTTATACTTGCGATTTTTTAATTTATAAGGGCAGGGATCGACAATTAAATCCCCCCAACTGTCCTGAAAATACTGGCGTTAACGGAAAGATCGTGTGGGACCTCGTGGGCCCATTTTTAAATAAAGGGTACCACATTTATACCGACAATTGCTATACCAGCATCCCCTCTTTATAGAGCGTTACACGCTGCAGGTACAGGGGCCTGCGGAACTGTACGCAAAAATAGGGTAGGATTCCCACAACCCTTGGTTTCCAGGCATGTAGAAAAAGGAGTGTCTTACGCACTGGCCTATGACCCCTTGCTTGCGGTAAAATGGCGTGACAGAAAGGACGTTTTTATGCTGTCCACTGTGCACGCCGACACCTCGGTTACAGTTAGGGAGAGGGGGGCTGCAGCGGAGAAAACTAAACCGGTCTGCGTCACAGAATATAATAAATGCATGGGGGGCGTCGATCTGTCGACCAGGCTCTACAGCCATACCTTGTAAAACGAAAGACGTGAGCTTGGTATAAGGAGGTAGCGATCTACCTGATACAGATCGCTACCTTTAATGCTCACGTAATTTTTAAATCATCCGGGGGCACGCTGAGCTTCCTCCAGTTTTAGGAGGAGCTTGTAGAGAATCTTTTATTTGAGACCACCGCACCTCAAGATGCATTGCAATCTGAGGAGGTGCGAAGGCTCACAGAGCGCCATTTTATGAATCCCATCACTGAGACTGCGGGCAAAAAATACCCCCAAAAAAAGTGTCACGTCTGCACCAAGCAAGGGAGGAGGAGAGATACGCGATACATTCAGATCAGGTCAGATTTGTCTCGGGAAGAGAGGCCCGAGATAATACAATTAAAACCATGTCCTTGATCAACAAGGCTCGCGGCGCTCATATTCCCCTCTGCCTTCTGGCCGTCGATGTGGAGAAGGCCTTTGATAGAGTGAGTTGGTTTTTTTTGGAAGAGGTGTTGAGGGTGGTCGGCCTGGGCCCAAGGGTCCTTTCCTGGATAATGGCCCTATATAGTTGTCCGTCTGCGCGAATTAGAGTCAAGGAACTCTTGTCAGCTCCTCTCGAGATTTGTAACGGTACCAGACAGGGCTGCCCGCTATCCCCGTTACTTTACATTCTGGCAATGGAACCCCTGGCAGTGGCCCTGAGGAGGAACCCAGATATACAGGGGGTGATGGATCGTGGCAGTGTTTACAAGCTATCCATCTTTGCAGATGACCTTTTGATCTACGTCATGAACCCACGTATCGCCCTGCCGGGAATCATAGCAGAAATGTCTAAGTACGGGAAGATTAGCAATTTTAAAATGAATACCCAAAAATCAGAGGTCCTCAATATCTCAATCACAGCGATGGAAGTTAATGTCCTGAAAGAATCCTTTTCCCTTATCTGGCGAGAGAGATCTCTAAAATATCTAGGAATACAAATTCCTTCAGATATAGCGGACTCATATGAGTTGAACTTTAGACCCTTGTTATCGGTGCTCGAGTCAGAGATGGAGGGAAGGTCGAAAATAACTTTTCTTGGTTCAGACAAATCAACATTCTTAAGATGAACATTCTTTCCTGAATATTATATGTTTTCCAGACTGTCCCATGCGACCTCCCCGGACGCTTCTTCACTCAGTTGCGGAGGGCTATGGTTAGATTCGTTTGGAAAGGCCTCTCTCCCAGAATAAGCTACAAAATCCTAACTAGAACAAAAAGTTCGGGTGGAGCGGGCCTGCCGGACCTTGAACTCTACCATAAAGCAACAATAGGTAGATGCGTTCTGGATATCTTACACTACGCGGACATGAAAGCGTGGGTGCCTCTGGAAATAGGTCAGAACCGGATCAACTTGGGGGGTGCCTTCTGGGTCCCAGGCGTTGTGGACTGGAGAGGGGCAGGGGCTTCGCCCCCAGCTCTGAGCCTGCTGAGGGCATGGACCCGCTTGAGAGGGATGAGGAGGATATTCACTTGTCCAGGCCCCCTGACCCATTTAACAGGTAACCCTCAGATCCAAGCTACAATATCTACGGAGACACTGCTGTTCATGCCTGATTTCCCCAGGCCTCGAGCACGCAACATCCTTGATTCACAGGGGATGCACGCTTTAAGAGATATTGCAGTAGGTCAGGAAACAAAACCTGGAGCGCGGATGCAGTACCTTCAGATCTTAGATCGCTGAAGGCCCCTGACCTACTAAGAAAGGAACTAACACCCTTTGAAAGACTATGCGGGCTCCCCCCACCCCCCCTCATGTGGTCTCTCTGCTGTATGGGTTGTTGATCGACTCTGAGAAGGGGGAGACGGGATGGGATGAGACGCTCGGAAGAGGTTTCCCCGAAGAGCTTTGGACTAAGTCCTATACCCTCATACACAGATTGTCCATCTCGAGCAAGGCACAGGAACTAAACTATAAAATAATGACGCAATGGTACAGGACTCCGGACAAGATTCATAGAATTCCCCCCAACAAATCCGGGTGAGTGCTGGAGGTGTGGTTCAGGGATGGGAACTATGTATCATATCTTGTGGAGCTGTTCACTAATAGCTCCACTTTGGAGTGACGTTGCCAGGTTGTATGAGGCGGTGTGTAGGTCACCCCTTGTCCTCACCCCCGAAGTGGCTCTTCTGTCTATGTTTCCAGGTCCTATCTCCCATGTTAAAAAGGGGCTTTTAAGACATTTTATAATGGCCATGCACCACATTATCCCCCTACACTGGAAACGGAGGGGAGAGCTAACAAGGGCCATGTGGACGGAGGCACTAGAACATATCAGGTACATGGAGGAGCTCAGGAGCACCGACTCTGAGGGAGACCGGGAAGCAGACAACTTCTCTGTCACCTGGACTGTGTGGTTAGACTATAAAAGCTCTGTGGCCCTTGTTAGGTGGCTTGCCGATGTCTTAAAATAAGAATCTGCACTGTGCACTTCCCTGGACCTAGGCCGGGGCCCTATCACAAATTTCAAGCCTCAATATATTGCGCGGGGGATTGAGGCGAGAGCTAATACCTACCCTATTTCCTCCGCCCCCTCCCTCTCTCCTCTTTTTCTTTCTCTGTTCTAAAGTGGTTTTTGTACATTGATATAGGAGCCCAGGACATGCGGCGGGCGGACCCCTACATATACATACGCTCCTAACCCATTGCTTACCCCTCCGATCCCTCCAGTACGGGGTTTACCTCTCAGACCCCCCGAGGGGTCGCACAGTCGAACATAGAGGGGGTCATCACACGACCTCATGGAGCGATGGGGGCCGGCGGGCTGCATGGCTCACGCTTATGATTAATATAGTATGCCTCGCTACCTAAAATTGAATTATACTACCAAGTATCCAAGATCTTAACATGTCTATGTGTCTCACCCTAGGATAAGTAGTGCCAATGTCATTAACCTAATGTTCATTTAAACCCACCTATAGATTGTTATATGACTGCGGCTTGCCCTAAGTTATTTAGTGAGACAGGTCATTTGTTTGCAACTCTGTAAGTGAGCTTAATTCATTTTTCCTTTGACTATTTGTACGGATTGTGCTTTGTTTAAGAAAACCTCAATAAATACATTTTTGAAGAATCACGGAAAATCGCAGCATGCTGCGATTTGCCGTTCGCTAGCGGAGAATCGCTGTGATTCTCCACTCGTGAACATGGGGGAAGCGCTCTCCATAGCAACGCTATGGAGAGCTTTCACTGCATTCCCTGCAGCCGGATTATCGTCACGGGGAACGCAATGAAAAATCGCCCGTGGACAGGCAGCCTAATTTGTTCAAAGATGTTTCACGGTATAGAAGTCAGGCTCACTGGTCTGTAGTTTCCTTGTTTAGGGGGGCCGGGACCTTAGGAGGCAGTGTTCATGCTATCCTAAGGTCCCAGCCACCCTTACTTCTCCAACTATTTCCTTCTTGTTGGTAAGAAATAGGTCCAAGATAGCAGATCCCCTCGTCTTCTCTTGTACCTTTTGGAAGATAAAGTTGTCAGTAAGGGCTCAGTCACACGGGCGCATCAGGTGCCGATGCGCCCGTCTTCCTGCACGAAGAAGACAGCCGCATTGCAGGTGCGGACGACTCTCCGCACCGCTAGAAAAAAGAACACAAGACGGGCAATGGAGCCGGTCATGTGTTCTTTCTCCGCACCTGCAGTGCGGCCGTCTTATCCTGCAGTAATACTGACGCATCGGCGCCCGGATGCGCCCATGTGACTGAGCCCTAAGAGCGGATAAGAATTTGTTGGACCCATTACTTTTGCCTGAGAGAGATTTCCAACAAATGTCTGGATGGGTAAAATCTCCCATGATCACTATGTCATGCTTTTATGAGATCTTGGCCATGTGATATAGAAAGAGTTCATCCATATCATCTGCTTGTCCAGGCAGTCTATAGTAAATGCCTACAATTGTGTCCTTCCTGTTGTTCTCTCCTTGTATGCTTACCCAAACAGTTTCTACAGAACTCTCATGCTGTGAAGCTTCAATCTCTGGAGATGGATGTTTTCCTAAGATACAACACAACTCCTCTTTATTAGGTCTGTTTCTTATAAAAAGGTTGTATCTTTCAAGTCTTCCAATCTTGTGTATCATCCCAAGTTTCTGTGATGCCTATGACATCATATTTCCTATGTTAGGAGCTCATACTGTACAGTTTATCTGAGATATATACTGTATATGTATTTATGAGGCTGTACAGGGGACTGTGTGCTGATATAGAGGACACAACTGACAAAACGTAACTTGTCTCTTATTGTTTCGAGAGAGAGGTGACACCCCTATTGCCGCAGGGTGAGCAGATCCTGGAATTAATAGACCAAATGGGTTTCGACTGTCAGGGTTGTGAATTGTGTAAAGGGCACCGTGTGACCCAGCAGTGAGACCGGTAGAGAGGGAAGTGGCGCGGTGCCATGTTCCTGGATGGCTGTAAATACTGTCACATAAATAGTGATTTTATGGAAACTAATGAAAGAAAACCAGTAATTTGTCATTATCGGTTTCTGCCACAGGTTTATGCAGCTCTCCAATCCGGCCCCATAAGTCCAGTGATAGATTCCTTTTACATGTATTGTGTGTGGTGCCATTTATTATAATGGAGGTAAATGCTGGATGTAGAGATGAGCGAACGTACTCGTCCGAGCTTGATACTCGTTCGAGTATTAGCGTGTTCGAGATGCTCTTTACTCGTAACGAGTACCACGCGATGTTCGGGTTACTTTCAGTTTCCTCTCTGAGACGTTAGCGCGGTTTTCTGGCCAATTGAAAGACAGGGAAGGCATTACAACTTCCCCCTGCGACGTTCAAGCCCTATACCACCCCCCTGCAGTGAGTGGCTGGGGAGATCAGGTGTCACCCGAGTATAAAAATCGTCCCCTCCTGCGGCTCGCCTCAGATGCGTTGTGAGATAGCTGAGGGACAGTGCTGTTGGTGCCGGAGCTGCTATAGGGAGAGTGTTAGGAGTTAGTGTAGGCTTCACGAACCCCAACAGTCCTTCTTAGGGCCACATCTAACCGTGTGCAGTAGTGTGGAGGCTGCTTTTAGCAGTGTTGCACATTTTTTTTTTTTTGGTATATCGGCCGTGCAGAGCATTGCGCCCTGCAGTAATACTACAGGGACAGAAGTGGTGGTTAGGCAGGGAGAGTGTTAGGAGTGATTGTAGGCTTCAAGAACCCCAACGGTCCTTCTTAGGGCCACATCTAACAGTGTGCAGTAGTGTGGAGGCTGCTTTTAGCAGTGTTGCACATTTTTTTTTTTGGTATATTGGCCGTGCAGAGCATTGCGCCCTGCAGTAATACTCCAGGGATAGAATTGTGTAGGCAGGGCCAGAAGACATATATTATAGCTTGAATATACGCAGTGGTCCTTTAGAAAAAAATATTTGAAAAAAATCTATTTGGCCTGCCTGTCACTCTGCTCAGTGTTCTGGGTCTGTGTCTGCTGGGGGTAGTAGCTCTCCAAATAAATACGCAGCCAGCTAAGTGTTACAGCAGGCTTGCGCCAAATTATTTCCTGGCTCTGAAATCACCGGTCTGTTGCAGTTAATAACAGTGCAACACTGCAGTTCCGTGACACACACATCAGGGACAGAATTGTGTAGGCAGGGCCAGAAGACATATATAGATTGAATATACGCAGTGGTCCTTTTGAAAAAAATATTTGAAAAAAATCTATTTGGCCTGCCTGTCACTGTGCTCAGTGTTCTGGGTCCGTGTGTGCTGGGGGTAGTAGTTCTCCAAATAAATACGCAGCCAGCTAAGTGTTACAGCAGGCTTGCGCCAAATTATTTCCTGGCTCTGAAATCACCGGTCTGTTGCAGTTAATAACAGTGCAACACTGCAGTTCCGTGACACACACATCAGGGACAGAATTGTGTAGGCAGGGCCAGAAGACATATTATAGATTGAATATACGCAGTGGTCCTTTGGAAAAAAATCTTGAAAAAAAATCTATTTGGCCTGCCGGTCACTGTGCTCAGTGTTCTGGGTCCGTGTGTGCTGGGGGGTAGTAGTTCTCCAAATAAATACGCAGCCAGCTAAGTGTTACAGCAGGCTTGCGGCAAATTATTTCCTGGCGTTCCGTAAGTGAACTCAGCTTCCAACCACAGGCCAATAAGCGGCACATTTAATTACAGTGTTGTGTTTCTGCATTCCTGGTAATACAGCATGCTGAGGGGTAGGGGTAGGCCTAGAGGACGTGGGCGCGGCCGAGGACGCGGAGGCCCTAGTCCGGGTGTGGGCACAGGCCGAGCTCCTGATCCAGGTGCAGGATTAGGAGAGAGGCACGTTTCTGGTGTCCCCACATTCATAGCACATTTAATGGGTCCACGCGGTAGACCGTTATTAGAAAATGGGCAGTGTGAGCAGGTCCTGTCGTGGATGGCAGAAAGTGCTTCCAGCAACCTATCGTCCACCCAGAGTTCTGCGCCGTCCACTGCTGCAACTCAGAATCCTCTGGCTGCTGCTCCTCCTTCCTCCCAGCCTCCTCACTCCATGAAAATGAGACATTCTGAGGAGCGGGCAGACTCCCAGGAACTGTTCTCGGGCCCCTGCTCAGATTGGGCAGCAGTGGTTCCTCTCCCACCAGAGGAGTTTATCGTGACTGATGCCCAACCATTGCAAAGTTCCCGGGGTCCGGGGGATGAGGCTGGGGACTTCCGGCAACTGTCTGAAGACCTTTCAGTGGGTGAGTAGGCCGATGATGATGAGACACAGTTGTCTATCAGTGAGGTAGTAGTAAGGGCATTAAGCCCGAGGGAGGAGCGCACCGAGGATTCTGAGGAAGAGCAGCAGGACAATGAGGTGACTGACCCCACCTGGTTTGCTACACCTACTGAGGACAGGTCTTCAGAGGGGGAGGCAAGGGCAGCAGCAGGGCAGGTTGCAAGAGGCAGTGCGGTGTCCAGGGGTAGAGGCAGGGCCAGACAGAATAATCCACCAACTGTTTCCCAAAGCGCACCCTCGCGCCATGCCACCCTGCAGAGGCCGAGGTGCTCAAAGGTCTGGCAGTTTTTCACTGAGAGTGCAGACGACCGACGAACAGTGGTGTGCAACCTTTGTCGCGCCAAGATCAGCCGGGGAGCCACCACCACCAGCCTCATCACCACCAGCATGCTCAGACATATGATGGCCAAGCACCCCACAAGGTGGGACGAAGGTCGTTCACCGCCTCCGGTTTGCACCGCTGCCTCTCCCCCTGTGCCCCAACCTGCCACTGAGATCCAACCCCGCTCTGAGGACACAGGCACTACCGTCTCCTGGCCTGCACCCACACCTTCACCTCCGCTGTCCTCGGCCCCATCCAGCAATGTCTGTCAGCGCAGCGTCCAGCCGTCGCTAGCGCAAGTGTTGGAGCGCAAGCGCAAGTACGCTGCCACGCACATGCACGCTAAAGCGTTAAACGTGCACGTAGCCAAATTTTTCAGCCTGGAGATGCTGCCGTATAGGGTTGTGGAAACAGAGTCTTTGAAAAGTATGATGGCGGCGGCGGCCCCGCGCTACTCAGTTCCCAGTCGCCACTACTATTCCCGATGTGCCGACCCAGCCCTGCACGACCACGTCTCCCGCAACATTGTACGCGCCCTCACCAACGCGGTTACTGCCAAGGTCCACTTAACAACGGACACGTGGACAAGCACAGGCGGGCAGGGCCACTATATCTCCCTGACGGCACATTGGGTGAATTTAGTGGAGGCTGGGACAGAGTCAGAGCCTGGGACCGCTCACGTCCTACCCACCCCCAGAATTGCGGGCCACAGCTCGGTGGTGGTATCTGCGGCGGTGTATGCTTCCTCCACTAAACCACCCTCCTCCTCCTCCTCCGCAACCTCTGTCTCGCAATCAAGATGTGTCAGCAGCAGCAGCACGTCGCCAGCAGTCGGTGTCGCGCGTCGTGGCAGCACAGCGGTGGGCAAGCGCCAGCAGGCCGTGCTGAAACTACTCAGCTTAGGAGATAAGAGGCACATGGCCCACGAACTGCTGCAGGGTCTGACAGAGCAGACCGACAGCTGGCTTGCGCCGCTGAGCCTCCAACCGGGCATGGTCGTGTGTGACAACAGCCGTAACCTGGTGGCGGCTCTGCAGCTCGACAGCCTCACGCACGTGCCATGCCTGGCCCACATCTTTAATTTGATGGTTCAGCGCTTTCTGAAAAGCTACCCTCGCTTGTCAGACCTGCTCAGAAAGGTGTGCCGGCTCTGCGCACATTTCCGCAAGTCCCACACGGACGCTGCCACCCTGCGCACCCTGCAACATCGGTTTAAAACTGCCAGTGCATCGACTGCTGTGCGACGTGCCCACACGGTGGAACTCTACGCTCCACATGTTGGCCAGGCTCTATGAGCAGCGTAGAGCTATAGTGGAATAGCAACTCCAGCATGGGCGGCGCAGTGGGAGTCAGCCTCCTCAATTATTTTCAGAAGAGTGGGCCTGGTTGGCAGACATCTGCCACGTCCTTGGAAAGTTTGAGGAGTCTACCCAGGTGGTGAGTGGCGATGCTGCAATCATTAGCATCACCATTCCTCTGCTATGCCTCTTGAGAAGTTCCCTGCAAAGCATAAAGGCAGACGCTTTGTACTCGGAAACAGAGCCGGGGGAAGACAGTATGTCGCTGGATAGTCAGAGCACCCTCCTGTCTATATCTCAGCGCGGTGAGGAGGAGGAGGAGGAAGATGATGAGGAGGGGGAAGACACAGCTTGGCCCACTGGTGAGGGTACACATGCTGCTGGCCTGTCATCCTTTCAGCGTGTATGGCCTGAGGAGGAGGAGGAGGAGGATCCTGAAAGTGATCTTCCTAGTGAGGACAGTCATGTGTTGCGTACAGGTACCCTGGCACACATGGCTGACTTCATGTTAGGATGCCTTTCTCGTGACCCTCGCGTTACACGCATTCTGGCCACTACGGATTACTGGGTGTACACACTGCTCGACCCACGGTATAAGGAGAACCTTTCCACTCTCATACCCGAAGAGGAAAGGGGTTCGAGAGTGTTGCTATACTACAGGACCCTGGCGGACAAACTGATGGTAAAATTCCCATACGACAGCGCTAGTCGCCGAAGGCGCAGTTCCAAGGGCCAGGTAGCAGGGGAGGCGCGGAGATCAGGCAGCATGTACAGCACAGGCAGGCCAACACTCTTTAAGGCCCTTGACAGCTTTATGGCTCCCCAGCAAGACTGTGTCACTGCTCCCCAGTCACGGCTGAGTCGGCGGGAGCACTGTAAAAGGATGGTGAGGGAGTACGTAGCCGATCGCACGACCGTCCTCCGTGACGCCTCTGCCCCCTACAACTACTGGGTGTCGAAGCTGGACACGTGGCCTGAACTCACGCTGTATGCCCTGGAGGTGCTTGCTTGTCCTGCGGCTAGCGTCTTGTCAGAGAGGGTGTTTAGTGCGGCTGGGGGAATCATCACAGATAAGCGTACCCGCCTGTCAACCGACAGTGCCGACAGGCTAACACTCATCAAGATGAACAAAGCCTGGATTTCCCCAGACTTCTCTTCTCCACCAGCGGACAGCAGCGATACCTAAGCAATAGGTAGGCTGCACCCGCGGATGGAAGCATCGTTCTGTATCCCCATCAAAAACGGGGACCTTTTAGCTTCATCAATCTGTGTATAATATTCCTCCTCCTCCTCCTGCTCCTCCTCCTGAAACCCCACATAATCACGCCGAACGGGCAATTTTTCTTAGGCCCACAAGGCTCAGTCATATAATTTTTCTAAACAATTTTTATACATTTCAATGCTCATTAAAGCGTTGAAACTTTCACCTCTACCAATTTTTATTTTAACTGGGCTGCCTCCAGGCCTAGTTACCAATTAAGCCACATTAACCAAAGCGATTAATGGGTTTCACCTGCCCTCTTGGTTGGCCATGGCCAATTTTTCTCAGGTACATTAGTACTGTTGATACAGCAATTTTTGTGGGCCCTCGCCTACAGTGTAATCAAATGAATTTTTAGCCCACCTGCATTACAGCTGACGTTACATCCGCTGTGTTGGGCAATGCAATGGGATATATTTATGTACCGCCGGTGGCTTCCTGGCACCCATCCATGCTGTGGGTCCACAGGGAGTTATAAATGCATCTGTTTCCACTTCTAAAGAACCCCAGTCTGACTGGGGCATGCAGTGTGGGCCGAAGCCCACCTGCATTAAACACGACATTGCTACCTCAGCTGTGTTGGGCAATGCAATGGGATATATTTATGTACCGCCGGTGGCTTCCTGGCACCCACCCATGCTGTGGGTCCACAGGGAGTTGTAAATGCATCTGTTTCCACTTCTAAAGAACCCCAGTCTGACTGGGGCATGCAGTGTGGGCCGAAGCCCACCTGCATTAAACATGACATTACTACCTCAGCTGTGTTGGGCAATGCAATGGGATATATTTATGTACCACCGGTGGCTTCCTGGCACCCACCCATGCTGTGGGTCCACAGGGAGTTGTAAATGCATCTGTTTCCACTTCTAAAGAACCTCAGTCTGACTGGGGCATGCAGTGTGGGCCGAAGCCCACCTGCATTTAACATGACATTACTACCTCAGCTGTGATGGGCACTGCAATGGGATACGTTTATGTACTGCCGGTGGGTTCCAGGGAGCCACGCATGCTGTGGGTGCACACGGAATTACCATTGCGGAGTTGTACCTGCCTGTGACTATTTATAAAAAACCGCGGTCTGACTGGGGCGTGCAGACACCTTGACAGAATGAATAGTGTGTGGCACATAGGTTCCCCATTGCTATGCCCACGTGTGCAGCTCTAGATGAAGGTGGCACAGGATTGGATTTCTCATTGCTTCTGTACAGCATTGTGGGCTATCACCCCGCCTCTTTTTAAGAGGGTCGCTGCCTAGCCATGCCAACCCTCTGCAGTGTGTGCCTACTTTTCCTGTGGCAGACGCACTTATAAATAGACATGAGTGTGGCGTGGCATTAGGGCAGCTGAAGGCTGGGCAGGGACAGTTTGGTGTGCGCTGTGGACACTGGGTCGTGGGGGGGGGGGTTGGGCAGCATGTAACCCAGGAGAAGTGGCAGCGGAGTGTCATGCAGGCAGTGATTGTGCTTTGTTGGAGGTAGTGTGGTGCTTAGCTAAGGTATGCATTGCTAATGAGGGCTTTTCAGAAGTAAAAATTGTTGGAAGGGGGGGGGCACTCTTGCTGCTATTGTGGCTTAATAGTGGGACCTGGGAACTTGAGATGCAGCCCAACATGTAGCCCCTTGCCTGCCCTATCTGTTGCTGTGTCGTTCCCATCACTTTCTTGAATTGCCCAGATTTTCACAAATGAAAACCTTAGCGAGCATCGGCGAAATACAAAAATGCTCGAGTCGCCCATTGACTTCAATGGGGTTTGTTACTCGAAACGAACCTTCCAGCATCGCAAAAAATTTGTCTCGAGTAACGAGCACCTGAACATTTTGGTGCTCGCTCATCTCTAGCTGGATGTAATTGTACTGCAGGTAAGTGGTGACATTAATTGTATCATGAGTGGTGCTATAAAGTGTAGATATTTGCTGTGCTATAAAGTGGTGCTTTATTATACTGGAGGTAAGAGGCCATCTGTGGTGACTGACAGACCCCTTAAGTGCAGTGAGGTAAATAAAGGATTTAGGGCTGTATGTAAGGTATTTTTTAGGTTACCTTAGATTGTCTGGCATTCGCAGACGTTCCAGGATGTTTGCGCATCTACTTGAATCTTCCCCTCTATCTGTTTGCACAGCAAATATCTACAGTAATAAAAATATTATTATAAGCAGTAATGACGCCGCATCCAGAAGAGAAGTAGAAAAAAGTTAATGGCTTGAGAAAGGTGCTTCACTCTGCACCGAAACGCGTTGCCGTATTAAAAGTTCTGTTTGATCTTAACGACTGGAGAATCATCTGGTGACTTGAAGCTTAGCTTTATACCTTGTGGTGGACACTCTGAGGAGGGGGCATTTGTGCATCATACCCCCCTCCTTCCAAGTAAGTGTTTCATCTCACCACTGTCTACACGTGAATTTGTCCTCAGTCCTTTTTTTTTTTGTTCTGTGAGCGCGGATCTCCTTTTTCTGACAGTTTGTTTTCTCTCTTTCTGCATCCAGAAGAGAACCTCAGAATCAAGACCTTTTACTTCTGTAACCCTTTCATGACCAGGGGTGTTTTTTTCCCGTTAGTCTGCACCTCGCCTTTGTTCGGCCTTAAGACATGTGATTTTATTATTGTCATTCCAGCTGGAAATGTATGAATAAACTGACAACAGGCTCTTACCCTCCTTATATAATGACTCTGTGCTCTCAAGCCCCTTGTACTAAGGTGACAGTCAGTAATGCCTCCTGTATTGTCATCAGCTAGCATTGGTCTCATAGTCAGGTTTCACCCACAGATGCCCCCATATTGGGACATCAGCTGCTAACACATTCCTAGCGATGCACTGACTTTTGGGGGGCTACTCGTGACTTACTACAATCAGGGGCTTACATAGACCCCAGGGGACTGTAGTAGAGTGAGAGGTGAAGTGTGGGACGGAAGGTACATATCACGGAGACTACTAGCATCTGTGATGTAGACCCAGTCCGTCCCTCACTCCAGTACTCAGTTCCACCTGGCCCAGACAGGTGAGGTGCATAAATGGGTGTAGGTTGCAGTGTGAGGGGGAGTTGAGAGCTGCCTGGTGTGAGAGACACAAGCTGCAAGTGAGCGGAACTGCAGACTTCACCACACTCTGCAACAAAGGTTTGCTGGGCCTTTGCCACTCTTATTTAAAAAGGACTTTTGGTGTTTTTGCTTTGATGGACAGTTGACGTGGAAAAGGATGTTTTCAGTGCATTTATGTTACATTCAGCCAGTGAATAAAAAGAGACATGGACAGTATTCCGGTTGTGGCCTGAAGTGTGTTCCCCTGCATTGCTACAATTGGTGGAGGATGCGCCGGCAGTAAAAGACCCACGGGTACATGTCCTGGGTGAAATCAGCGGTGAGCATGCAGGCGGCCAATACAACCATGGAGGAGTCGATAAAGCAGCTGGTGCAAATGAACATGCAGCAACAACAAACGTTTGCTCAGCAGCAACAAATGATGGCCCAGCAACAGAAGGCTCAAGCAGAGGTAATGCAAGTGCAACAGAAAGCAGTCACCCAGCAGCAACTAGCACAACAGGAGACAAACCAGCTCCTGGTAAGGCAATTGGCCATACTAACTGAGGTGGTGCAGGCCAAAGAGACCGTAGATCCCTCCAGGCAACATGCCCAGATGGACACTTTAAAAACAGTAAGAGGGACATTACTTAAGATGATGCCACAAGATGACGTGGAGGCCTTCCTCGCCATTTTTGAACGGGTGGCAGAGAGGGTGGAATTGCCTCAAGGGCGGTGGACGGAGATGTTGGCCCCGTACTTAATTGGAGAACCCCAGAAGGTGTATTATTATTTGGCGCAGCAGGGTGCCCGAGACTACACCAAGTTAAAAGCCGAAATCCTTGCTCGCCTGGGAGTCAGCACGGCAGTCAGAGCACAGCGGGTGCATAATTCAAAGTATTCTCCAGAGAAGCCGCCCCGGTCTCAAATGTTTGACCTGCTACATCTGGCTCAAAAATGGCTAGAGACGGAAAACTCATCACCTACTCAGATTGTCGAAAAAGTGGTGATGGACTGATTTGTGCAGTCCCTGTCTAGGCCCATGCAGTGTTGGGTTGTCCAAGGAGATCCCAAGAATGCAGATGAGTTGGTGGGCCTTGTAGAGAGATATCTCACAGCGGAGGAGGCGCTTCCCACTGCAAGAGCTGCATCTCGTGGTGTCAACTCTGGGTTGGATGCCCAGAGGAAGGAATCCTGTGTCAGTATGGAGGAGAAACCACAGAATTCGTGGGGAGCCGTGCCCATCAGGAGGAGCCAAGTCACCCCGCTGTGGTGCTGGGAGTGCCAGGAGCCAGGGCATATTGCAGCCCACTGTCCAGCGAAAACAGAGCTCATGGACTGTACACATGGTCGGCGATGTTCGTGGTTTGCACATCCAGTATGCAGTGTGACGCCGACCAAAGACCCACAGCCCCAGAGGTGCCAGGTAACGGTGAACAGGGTCAAGGTGTCGGCTTTGCTCGGCTCCGGGAGCTTGGTCACGCTAATCAGGGCCTCCCTTCCCCATGTGTTGCTACAGGGGGAAAAACTGGGGGTCATTTGCATACATGGGGACACAAAAGGGTACCCAGTTTCCCAGGTATCCATAGACACTGACTCTGGAGTGTGTGCACACAAGGTTGGGGTGGTGGAAAATTTGATCCACCCTGTTGTCCTTGGGAGAGTCTTCCCCCTGTTCTGGAACTTATGGACCAATTTGTTACCGCCGGGTAACCAGGGCAATGAAGTCACTAATGATGAGTTGCCTTTTGCAGGGGTAACCGAGGAAGAGGAGCTGTCAGAACCACAGATGATTGATCTCGAGGTGGCACCGGGTAATTTTGGATCTGCCCAGATTAATGACCAGACTTTGAAATATGTGTTTGAGAATGTGTCTGTTATAAATAGTGCACCGCAGAGTACAGGGGCGGCAGAGAGCTTCCCTCACTTCACCATTAAAAATGAGTTGTTGTACTGAGTGACCAAAATTAGAGATGAGGTAGTGGAGCAGCTTCCAGTACCTGGTTCCTATAGACACAGTCTTACACTTGGCACACACGCACATATCAGGGGGCCACTTGGGGTCGAAAAAACGCAGGAGCGCATCTTGCAGAGATTCTACTGGCCAGGCTGCTACAAGGTAATAGCAGAGTTTTGCCAATCCTGTCCCACCTGCCAGGTGACAGCTCCTGCTCCACATTTTAAGAGCCCATTGGTCCTGTTACTAATAATTGAAGTGCCATTTGAACTGGTTGCCATGGACCTTGTAGGGCCTTTGGTAAAGTCGGCTAGGGGTGGAGAGACACAAGCTGCAAATGAGCGGAACTGCAGACTTCACCACACTCTGCAACAAAGGTTTGCTGGGCCATTGCCACTCTTATTTAAAAAGGACTTTTGGTGTCTTTGCTGGACTGTTGACGTGGAAAAGTACGTTTTCTTCCTGTTTTTCTGTTATCTGGAGATTACCAGTGCATTTATCTTATATTCAGCCAATGAATAAAAAGAGACACGGACAGTGTCACGTATCAGGGCGAGGGCGAGGAAGGAAAGGCTCTTAGGTTGTGGAGTGACTGGTTCCCAACTTTCCAGACTCCTGAAAAGCGACCATGAGCCACAGCCACAACTCCACAGCAACCCACCTGGCCCTTCACTTATTAATAATTCGTCCCTCACTGGACAAGAGGAGAGAGGGGAAGGGACGAAACCTATCGATCCCGCCTCTGGTCCTCAAACATTCTGCAGTATTGCAAGCTGGCAGTCGTTAGAATACAGGCTGATTTGTATCTAGCATTCTCCGACTTCTGCACGCATGCGAAGCGGAAACTCAAATCACCCACCTGATCCGTCCTAACGCACTCCAGAGCTCTACAATATGCATACACAAACGCTGCCACCACCAATTTCGTTACGGTAAATTGGAACCCGATCTATGACTTATAAATACAATCTTCGGAGAATATGGTTTCGTGTTAACACGGACGAGGCTCAATAATTAAATTAACGTTTAATTGTCAAAGAAAAGAGCAGTGCTTATTTATAGAAAAATACAAAAATGATGTTACAAGATAAATGGCAAGAGACTTCCATGTGATATCACAGACAGTAAAAGAACAAGGGTTAAAAGAAGAGTGTTACCATTCTTTGGCGTGGAGTCGCACCAGAATTGCCGACCAGACCTCACATATAGTGACCTCCAAGGGGCTGACCCTGAGCACACGTCCGTGTGCGATTTTTAAACTCTCACTGGGGTAACTCCCATTTAGTTCCTTCCAGCCCCCGTGGGGGATGGCTTATCTTGGGACACATAATTCCCTGAAATACATATTTCCTTCATAACTCCATGTGGGTGTGACTCACCATGAAAATATGACCACGATATTTCCTGTTGTGATTTTACGTGTGTTTTGAGCCCTCGCATGAGTAGTTTTGGACGCATCTGATCTGAGATACGCAATTCTTGGTTCCTGAGCGTCGTGCAAATGTGGGAGTCCCCGCATGTTATTGGCGGGGATGCAACGTTCCATAAAATATCCTCTAAAGAAGAGAAATAGGCAGCACAATCCAATTTTTCAGGTGCAATAAGAAGTTTTTATGTTTTCATGGAGACATCACATCATCAAATGAAAAGGCGACGTTTCGACCATTACATAGAAGGTCTTTGTCAAGGGACAGACACAGGAAGATTTGGGCTTGGGGAAATGAAATGAAGTTGGTGATCGTTTGGTACAGTTCTGCCATGAAAACCGGCCCAGGATAACAAACACATGGTTTATGCAACCCAAACGCAGAATGTACACGTGGACATCTCCCAACGGCCTCCATAGAAAGCAGATTGATACATCCTGTGTAATCATCGTTGGCAAAGTTCAATTGTTGCAATAAAAACCTGGCGCCGACAGCAGCTCTGATCATGAACCCACAATCCAGATAATGGGAACTTGACAAGCAGTAAGAATGCTTCAATCTATATTAGATCTAATGTGCCACAAAAACAAGCAGGTTTACAAAGAATGCGTTTCGGGTTCACAAGCGAACCCTTCTTCACCTCAGTGTTAAAATCATGTGTAACCTGCTTAAATAGATATCTACTATCACCAAGTAAAAAACAACCTGTGTGTTAACCCTTGGAACGCTGAATAGAACATCGAAATGGAATGTGCTCTGCTATTAGCACCAACCAGTGTATATGTATAGCTGTATGTATCAGGTAATTCATTATTGTTAGTTGATGCACATAATAAACTTATGATGTGATAAACAAAATGTGTCGTGTTAAATTACATTAATGGTGAAATAAATACACAATGTGCATAACTGTATTAATGCCAATAAAATCTATCAAAAAGCACACTTATGCAAAATTAATATCTAACGGGGCAAAATGGATGATAAATAATAATGAAATAAACTGTAAATTAATATACATACATTAAATCCGTTCTGGTATTCCTACCCAGAGGTATTCTGGGGTTTAGTTCCATAATCCAATAAGCTTCCTGTTTATAAAGCTTTTGTCTTCTATTATCGGTCACAACTTTTAATTCGTTCCGCCTAAAGCTAATGATGTTATTCTTATTCCACAAAGTGTTTTACCGCTCCTGAATGTCCTGATAAAGAATTTTTTATACCTCTGGCATGTTCTGTAATCCTTGTTCTTACTTTTCATGAGGTGCATCCCATGTCCTGAATATTGCAGCTAGTGCATTCAATTATATAGATCATATTAACTGAGCTGCAGTTTATGAAACGGTCACTGTTATAGTGTTTTTCATTTTTATTGTTGGAAAAAAGTGTCTTTATGGTTAAAACCACTGGGTTTTTGGATCTTTCTGAATAAACATGCTGGGGGACAGTATGAATGGCCCCCTGCACACTGGCGGAAATTCCCTGCACAATTCCCACCCGCGCCCGCTGCCATAGGATTGCATTAGAAAATGCAATAATATGCACACAGCCGCAATTTGTCCGTGTGAAACCGTGCGCGGAGCACCACTTCTAGGAGCTTATCAAATGTAGCAATTGAGATATGGGTGAAGTAAAAAAATGTTTCTGGATGCCTGTGCAAATCCAAAAACAAGGAATGGAAGTGCGCTTTTTCAGACCACATAGCCACCAGAGAATGCACCCACATGCCGCGCCTCCTTCTTGGCTCCTCTTGCAACATGCTACGCCGTTCGCCAGACGTCCTGGAAATAAGGCAGCTCAGGACAGAATTTAGCTGGGAAGTCATGTCAGAAGATACAAAACATGAGCCAACAAAGCAAAACTACTCAAGCATCTCTGTTCTCTTCCAAAAGAGTGAGCTGTATGTCAGCGATGTGAGAGCGGGCCGGACCGACACATCAGCAAATCTGCATCTCTTGCACAGTAAAAAGAACAAAATCGTGCATGAAAGAAGCACGCTGCAGCGCCGCATGTCGGAAGCGTCAGAAGAATCGCTATTACGATATCGCTGTGAGTATCTTGGCCCAGTATCAAGCTTGCCTGTGTGAAGGTAGACTCTAACTCTTCAAATTAGAGGGATAAATTTACACAAAAAAAAAAAATCGGCACCAAATGGTTTGAATTTTTTTGCAGATTTTGTGCTGCAGACTTAGGCCTTGTTAACACGAGCGTTGTATTGAACATGCATGCGTGTGTGTGTGTGTACACAAATCCGCAAGTCCACGCACGTGCAAAAACACGCGTGAACGAAGCTGCGTGCCTATTGCTGTCAGTGGGGCCACTGCTGCTGCAGGCAGCCCCATTGAAAGCAATAGTATGACAGCACCCCCCCCCCCCCCCCCCAATAATTTTCAGGGGAAGACTTTAAATATAATCCCCTCCCTGAAAATCATTCCTAGCTGTATATTATATATATATATCGTAATCCTTATGGGAACTGCCAACCTCGGGATGTGGTCTGCACAGCCCTAGTTCTCCGCCTCCCAGTGCTCAAAAGGGTAAATCCCCTTTCTGGTAATTCGGTTGGTTGTGTCTGGGAGTCCCAGTGTCCCTCACACTCCCGCCTCCCCTGGTGAGACTATTTAAACTTTTCCATATTGTAAAATAAGTAGCAATGCAGGTATTATGTAAACCTATCCAGTACAAATATATACTAAAATTATAGTCCTGGGGAAAGTGCCAGGAGGAACGGGGGAAACAAAGACAGACAAGGACGTGGTATGGGGCAGAGCAGGAAGGAAGTAAAGGGGTGAAGTGGGGGATAGAGGGAGGAAGGGAGGATAGAGGGGAGGACAGAATGGGTATGGTCTTCTATCATCTCTTTATTTATTTATTTATTTTTTCCAATAGGTTTTTATTGTGAATCAAGTTTACATTGCATGTAATAATCACATTCATTTGTAGTATAACAAGTCCTTATTGAATACATTCTCTTAACATTAGATTCATTTACCTAACTTAATCACAGGTATTTAAGATATTATCACTCTAACATAACAAGGGTTGGTGGGGGGGAGAGGGTTGGAGGAGGGGGGGGGGGGAGTAACTTGGGTTTTGGAGGTTGTTGGCGCAACCCTATAATTATCTGTTGTTCACATGTTTAGTTTGTTGGTTCCTTTTCGGGATTAGTTTGTCTGCCATGGAATTAGGTTTCTTTTAGTCCCCTCTATCCAAGGTTGCCATGTTTCCTTAAAATTAGTGATTCTGTCTTGTCTCATTGCGTATACTTTTTCTAGTGTGCAATGATCAGATAAGATTTGTGTGAGATTTTGTGCTGTTGGTATTTTTGTAGACTTCCAATTTCTAGTAATCAATAATTTGGCACATAGCAGCATGTGGGTCGTGAATTTTCTGCAGCGAGGGGGGAGATTCTCCATCTCCAACAGCAAGATGGCAGTTTGTGGTTTGAGTTTTATTTTGATCCCCCATAATTTGTATGCAATTGTGGAGATTGCGTTCCATAGTGGACGTAGGTGGGTGCATTCCCAAAATATATGTAAAAGGGAGCCTTTTTCATTGCAGCCTCTCCAGCAATTTCCCGGGGTCCCTGGGAATAATTGTGCAAGTCTCAGGGGAGAGTAATACCATCTCGTGAGTGTTTTTTGATGGACTTCCAATAGTTTGGCGCTTAATGTGCATTTGTGGGCCCAGTTACATGTTTTAATCCAATAGTCTAAACTGTATGAGATTTTTAGGTCTTTTTCCCAATTAAGTATGTGAATTTTTTTCTGTTTATTAGGTTCTTCTGGGGCTTCTCCGTTTAGTATTTCGTACCAGTGTTTTAGTTTGTTCTTTAGTGGTTTCTGTAAGTAGAGTAGGTTGTATAGGTATATAGGCAGTGTTAACGAGAGTTGTTTGTTGGTTGAGAGGAAGCTTTTTATTTGCCTATATTGTAGAAGGTCTAAGTTGGTAAGTTTTAATTCTTTACACAATGTTTCAAAGGGTTTCAGTTTTAAGTCGCTATAAATATCTGTCAGTAGCTTAATTCCCCTTTGTTTCCAATTCTTTAGTGATAGGTTGGGAATCAATCGTTCTAGTACGTCTATTGGGAGTGGTATTTGTTTCCTCGGGAGGTGGGATTTGGATATTTCCATTATCATCAACCATGCTTCTAGTGAGGTTTTGATCGTTGGGTTATTTGAGGTTGCTGTGTTTGAGTCAATTGCAGCCGACAGCAGTAAAGTGCGGCGGTTGCCACCTCCGTTTAATTGTTTTTCAATTTCTGGCCAGCTTATGTTATTTTGTGGGGTGCACCAGGCGTTTAGTTGTTGGATTATGGTGGCTCTATAATAGGCTGTGATATTGGGGGCTCCCATTCCTCCTCTTCCTCTGGAGGCAAATAGTATGGAGGCAGCCATTCTGGGTTTCTTCTTGTTCCAGATGAATTTTAGCATTTGGTTTTGCAAGAGTTTTAAATATTTTTGGGGGATAGGCAGTATCATGGTTCTGAATATATAAAGGATTTTTGGTAGTACCATCATCTTATATAGTACTATTCTCCCTAACCAAGAGGGTTCTGTTTTCTCAAACCTATCTAGGTCTTTTTGTAAAGAATTTAGTAAGGAGTTTAGGTTGCTTATCGGCATGTTGTTTAAGGGTAATGTTAGTTTAATTCCTAAGTAAGGGATTTCCTCTGATTCCCACGAGTATGGGGATTCTTCCTTGATGGTCTTTTTTAATTTTCTTGGTATGTTGATGCCTAGTATTTGGGATTTATGGGCGTTTATTTTATAGTATGATACTTGTCCGAATTGGTTTATGTTTTTTGTGATTGCTCTGAGGGATGTCAAGGGGTGAGTCATGATCAGTGCGACATCATCCGCGAACAAGCCAATTTTATGTTGGCGGAGTGGGAGTGGGATACCTCTGATTTCCGGGTCCGTTCTGATTTTTTCTGCGAATGGTTCTATCGTAAGTACAAATAGTAGGGGGGAGAGGGGGCATCCCTGACGCGTACCGTTGGTGATTTGAAAACTATTAGACAGAACACCGTTGGCCAGTACTTTCGCCGTTGGGGATGAATATAGGGCCTGTATGGCTCCGAATATCTCCCCCTTAAAACCGAATTTTTCTAGTACAGCAAAAGCGTATCCCCAATGGATTCTGTCGAACGCCTTCTCCGCATCCAGGGTTAGGAGCAGAGAAGGCGTTCGCAGCCTCGTCACCGCGGCCAAGAGGTCTATTATCCTCCTTGTGCCGTCCGACGCCTGGCGACCCAGTGTGAAGCCCACCTGATCGCTGTGTACCAGGTTTGGGATGATTCCCATTAGTCTTTGGGCTAGGATTTTTGCATAAACCTTCGTATCACTGTTCAATAAGGAAATTGGCCTGTAGTTTGCCGGTGAGGAGTGATCTTTGTCAGGTTTTGGGATAGTTACTATTGTAGCTTGGAGCATTTCTGTGGGTAATTCTCCAAGTCTCATGGCGTTATTAAAGGTTTTAGTGAGATTTATGGCCAACTCTTCCCCATATATTTGGTAGTACTCGTTGGAATACCCATCAGGGCCCGGGGCTTTGTCTTTTTTTAGGGATTTGATTGTTTTGAGTGTTTCCTGGACGGAGATAGGGGCGTTAAGTGTTTCCAATTGTTTTAGGTCCACCTTCGGTAGGTCTATGTCTTTCAAGAATTCCTTAATTTTTTCTTCATTAGGTTGTGTTGTTGAGTCATCGTTTTTTAAATTATATAATTTTTCGTAGAATTTGGAAAATACCTCCGCTATATCTTTTGGGTTGCTAGTTTTGTGTTCCGAATCTGGTGCTTTGATAAACGGTATTCTGGTTTTAATACGTCTCTGCTTTACTTTGCGGGCCATATAACTGCTGAATTTATTATTGTCTGTGTAGTAGGTGGTATTGTATGCTCTTAGTAGTTTCTCGTGATCTAGCAGTAAATGGTCTCTTATTTGTTGCCTTGTGTTTAACAATTTTTTGTGCATTATTTCCGTCGGGTTTTGTTGTACTTGTTTTTCTAGTTCTTTTATTTGTATGAGGAGGTCATTCAATTTCTTTATCTTTTCTTTTTTGTGGTGTGATCCTTGTTTGATCATTATACCTCGAATGACTGACTTGTGCGCGTTCCATAATGTGAACGGGCCCAAGTCAGGGGAGTCGTTAGTCACAAAATATTCCTGGATAGCAGAGCGAATTTGAGTTTTATAAGGGTCAGCTTTCATTAGGTAGACGTTGTTCGGCCATATTTTTGGAACATGTTCTGATTTTGATAGTCCCAGTGACAAAAAAATTGGAGCGTGGTCTGACCACGAGGCCGTGCCTATCGAGGCATTTTTTATTCTTGGTAATAAAAAGAAGTTTATTAAGAACATATCAATTCTGGTGAAGGTTTTATGTCTTGTAGAATAGAAAGTGTATTCTTTCGAATTTGCGTTTATGCATCTAAATGCATCATATAGCTCTTCTTTTAAGAGTCATGGGGATAACGTAGGGGCGTTTAGTCTTCCTCTACTGTTGGTATCTAGAGTTTTATCAGCGATTATGTTAAAGTCTCCACACAATAAAAGCTGACCCCCTTGACACTTCCCAACTTTCCGCATTATTTTGTTAAGGAATCTTATCTGAGATACATTCGGTGCATATATATTGACTAATGTCATCAAGAACCCATCCATTTCGCATACTAATATAATAAATCTGCCCCTTTCGTCTATGACAGAATTATGCAGTTTGAATTCGATAGAGTCTTTAATCGCTATGAGGACTCCTGCTTTTTTTTTTCTCATCGTTAGACATAAATATCACTGGATATTTAGGATGGGAGAATTTCGGGTGTTTGTCTTTTACAAAATGAGTCTCTTGTAAACATAGGATATCTACGTGGGCGGCCAAGGCGTCTCTCCACACAGCGGATCTCTTGTGAGGGGAGTTCAGTCCCCTCACATTAAGGGACATCAGTTTTGTATCCATGGTGTAGTGTTTTTACCTTGTTTTGAGTTCGTAGATTCGTTTGTCCTTTTCTGGTTTTTCCATTCGGGTTGTTGATGGGATCTCCCGTTCGGATGTTTTTCCCTGGGATCTTTCCTCGTTGTGTGGATCAGTCCAGAGATCAGGGTGCGCCTCCATTTTGGGGTGGATAGGGTTGAAGGGAAGAAATAACCTAGATAAATGGGTAAAAACAAACTTGTAAATGTTAGAGCGGCTGTTTCCCTTCTTGGACGTGTGAGCGCCCGCACAGGGTAGCCACTCTTTCTGGTGGGGGGAAAGTGTCCAGCCATTGTGAGATTCCGGCCTTTCTTATAATAAACTTGAAGAGAGGGTTGGATCCTGGTTATTTGTATTTCAGCCTCCAGATTCTGAGGCTACTGGGGTGTCCTGGTCAGCGGTTAGGCGTTTTGTTCCACTCAGTATCCAGGCGTGTTGGGGCGTTTCCCCGTTTTGGTAGGGCCCCCCAATTAGTTATGAGTTGCTGCCCTTCTTCGGGGTTTTGGATAACGTAGGTTTTGTCGTTTCTCGTTATGATTAGCTTAGGCGGGAAGCCCCACTTGTACAAGATTTTGTTGTCATGCAGGGCTTGTGTGATATCTCTGAATTTCCTTCTGGCCTGTAAAGTCATCTGGGAGAGGTCTGTATATAGTTTAATTTGTTCGTAGGGAGCCGGGAGGGTTGTTTCTTTCCTTAATGTGTATAACATGGCTTCTTTTACATGGAAGAAATGTATCCTCACAATTACATCTCTTGGGAGGTGGTCAGGCACTGATTTTGGGCGCGGCAGTCTGTGCGCTCTATCAATAATTCTCTCCTCTATGGTTGTGTTTGGGAGGATTTGTTTTATGAGCTTTTGAATGTATTCTTTCAATTGATGTTGGGTTATTGTTTCTGCAATTCCCCTGATTTTCAGGTTATTGCGCCTGTTTCTATCTTCGATGTCTGCTACCTTATGTTTTAGTGCTTCTAGCTCATCTTCAACATTGTAATGTGCGTCGATGAGATCGTTGTGTGAGGATGCAAATTCTGCAAACTTGTTCTCCATGTGGTCTACTCTCGCTCCTATTTCTGCTACTGAATTATTTAGAGCTGTTGACACCGATAACAGGTCTTTTTGTAGGGAGCCTCTCAGAGCTAAGATCATCTGCTTGATAAATAGTTCTGATGCAGCTTGGTTTGAGCAGCTCATGCTCATTATAGGATCATCACTGTTATCTATTAGGGTGTCTTTTTCCAGGCTTTGAGTGCTTTGTCCCTCTCTCTCCTGGATACACAGGGGATTTTGGCTATTAAGGGTTAATGTTTCCTGTTGCTGTGGCACTTGGAGCGCGGGAAGCGGGGGGAGAGCTTTTACCTCTTTTGCTCTGTAAGGCATCACCTCGCTCCGTTCCTCCAGCTGATCTCCGCGGCTCCCGCGGCTCAGTTTCTCTCACCTCCTGTCCTCCTTCTCCTGCTCGGGCTGTGAAATATGAGGTGAGACGCTGTGGTCCCGTTTTTGTTTTCCTCCTGGTTGCCATTCTTTAGCTAGGTCCTCCGGAGGGTTGTGGGAAGTAGAATTCCTCTCTTTATGCGCTTTTTGACGCTTTTTACGGCCGTTTCTCTCGGAGTTCAGAGGAGTGCGACTGCTCCGGTCTCCATCCAGGCCACGCCCCCTTCTATCATCTCTTTATAACATTTTGCATATATAAGCGCGACAGGTGATCAGGCCCATGAGCAGATAGTTCCCAAGCTTGGGGCTCGTTTCCACCTCGGGTCTCCCAGTATGTTAGTGTTTATAATGAGCCGTTAATTAGCCATGCACGGAAGGATGGAGATTCCTTAAAGTCAATCCAGGCGCTCCAGGTGTCGCCTGCGGTCGCATGAGTGTCACCGGGCTCGGAGTCTGAGCTTCTGAGTTCCTCCATATGTTTAGTTTGTTCCATTGCCTCTATCCAGGTCGACCTGCAGGGCTCGCCCCTCTGTCTCCAGTGCTGTGAGATGATGAGGCGCATAGCTATAATAAAATGTCTTAGGAGTCCTTTTTTGATTCTGGATATAGTGCCTGGTAACATGGAGAGAAGGGCTATTTCGGGAGTCAAGACAAGGTTAGACCTACATATCTTATTGTACAACCTGGCGATGTCCCCCCAGAGCGAGGCAATCAGTGGACAGGACCACCAGATGTGTAACATGGAACCCACCTCCAGACCGCATCTCCAACATTCCTCCGGCACGTCAGGAAAGGTTCTATGGAGTCTCTCCGGAGTCCTGTACCATTGTGAGGTGATCTTGTAGTTAAGTTCCTGGGCCTTGGATGATATGGACATTTTGTGAGAAAGCTTGTATGCCCTGCTCCAGAGCTCCTCGGAGAACTGCTTCCCGATTGTCTCCTCCCATCTCGTCTCCCACTGCGGGCGTGACTCCTTCTGTCTACCGTCTAGCAACAATCCATACAGCAGAGATATCACGTGGGTCGGGGGGAGGGGGGCCAAACAGATCTCCTCAAACAGAGTTTAGCTGCCTGGGATCCCCAAGTGAGCTCAGATAATTCCTGATTTACAAATATTGCATCCAAGCTCCCGGTTTAACTCTATGGCTTCCTATTATGTCATTTAGTGAGCGCATTCCTCCTGCTCCCCATACGTCTCGAGTAAGAGGTCTATAATTGTCCGGGAGGATGGACAGTGTCTTTGCTGCTTGTGTGGCTACGAGTTGAGGATTTCCCTTTAGGGGTGTCAGGGGACCGGGTACGGTCGCTATCTTACTGTTTCTAGTGACCCGTATCCAGGTTCCAATCAGATGTAGCGCTTGAGATGACGCTCCCTGGTCCCTCCAATCTACCTTCCCTGGGATCCAGAAGGCACCCCCAAGTTTATGTTATTTTGTTCTAGTTCCAATGTCACCCATGTTTTTTCTTCTGAATGGTGGAGTATGTCTATTATGCATTTTCCTATCGCTGCCTTGTGGTATAGTTCGAGGTCTGGGAGGCCCGCCCCCTCGGTTGGCCTAGAGCGGGTTAAGGTCTTATAGCTAATTCTGGGTTTTTGGTTCCTCCATATAGACTTTACTAACGCTTTTTTTAGTGTATTAAAAAGGTTCCTGGGGATATCATATGGCGCGGTTTGAAAGACATATAAGATTCTGGGCAGCAAGTTTATTTTAAGGGAGCTAATTAGAGATGAGCGAGCACCAAAATGCTCAGGTGCTCGTTACTCGAGACGAACTTTTCGCGATGCTCGAGGGTTCGTTTCGAGTAACGAACCCCATTGAAGTCAATGGGCGACTCGAGCATTTTTTTATATCGCCGATGCTCGCTAAGGTTTCCATTTGTGAAAATCGGGGCAATTCAAGAAAGTGATGGGAACGACACAGCAACGGATAGGGCAGGCGAGGGGCTACATGTTGGGCTGCATCTCAAGTTCCCAGGTCCCACTATTAAGCCACAATAGCGGCAAGAGTGCCCCCCCCCCCCTTCCAACAATTTTTACTTCTGAAAAGCCCTCATTAGCAATGCATACCTTTGCTAAGCACCACACTAGCTACAACAAAGCACAATCACTGCCTGCATGACACTCTGCTGCCACTTCTCCTGGGTTACATGCTGCCCAACCCCCCCCCCCCCCCACGACCCAGTGTCCACAGCGCACACCAAACTGTCCCTGCCCAGCCTTCAGCTGCCCTAATGCCACACCACCCTCATGTCTATTTATAAGTGCGTCTGCCAGAGGAACCGCAGGCACACACTGCAGAGGGTTGGCACGGCTAGGCAGCGACCCTCTTTAAAAGGGGCGGGGCGATAGTCTACAATGCTGTACAGAAGCAATGAGAAATCCAATCCTGTGCCACCTCCATCTGGAGCTGCACACGTGGGCATAGCAATGGGGAACCTATGTGCCACACACTATTCATTCTGTCAAGGTGTCTGCATACCCCAGTCAGACCGCGGTTTTTTATAAATAGTCACAGCCAGGTACAACTCCGCGATGGGAATTCCGTGTGCACCCACAGCATGGGTGGCTCCCTGGAACCCACCGGCTGCACATAAACGTATCCCATTGCATTGCCCATCACAGCTGAGGTAGTAATGTTGTGCTTAATGCAGGTGGGCTTCGGCCCACACTGCATGCCCCAGTCAGACTGGGGTTCTTTAGAAGTGGACACATGCAGTTACAACTCCCTGTGGACCCACGGCATGGGTGGCTCCCTGGAACCCACCGGCGGTACATAAATATATCCCATTGCAGTGCCCAACACAGCGGATGTACCGTCAGCTGTAATGCTGGTGGGCTAAAAATTCATTTGATTACACTGTAGGCGAGGGCCCCCCAAAATTGGTGTACCAACAGTACTATTGTACCTGAGAAAAATTGCCCATGCCCAACCAAGAGGGCAGGTGAAACCCATTAATCGCTTTGGTTAATGTGGCTTAATTGGTAACTAGGCCTGGAGGCAGCCCAGTTAAAATAAAAATTGGTGGAGGTGAAAGTTTCAACGCTTTAAAGAGCATTGAAACGTATAAAAATTGTTTACAAAAATTATATGACTGAGCCTTGTGGGCCTAAGAAAAATTGCCCCTTCGGCGTGATTACGTGAGGTTTCAGGAGGAGGAGCAGGAGGAGGAGGAGGAGGAATATTATACACAGATTGATGAAGCAAAAAGGTCCCCGTTTTTGATGGGGATAGAGAACGATGCTTCCATCCGCGGATGCAGCCTACGTATTGCTTAGGTATCGCTGCTGTCCGCTGGTGGAGAAGAGAAGTCTGGGGAAATCCAGGCTTTGTTCATCTTGATGAGTGTAAGCCTGTCGGCACTGTCGGTTGACAGACGGGTACGCTTATCTGTGATGATTCCCCCAGCCGCACTAAACACCCTCTCTGACAAGACGCTAGCCGCAGGACAAGCAAGCACCTCCAGGGCATACAGCGCGAGTTCAGGCCACGTGTCCAGCTTCGACACCCAGTAGTTGTAGGGGGCAGAGGCGTCACGGAGGACGGTCGTGCGATCGGCTACGTATTCCCTCACCATCCTTTTACAGTGCTCCCGCCGACTCAGCCTTGACTGGGGAGCGGTGACACAGTCTTGCTGGGGAGCCATAAAGCTGTCCAGGGCCTTAGAGAGTGTTCCCCTGCCTGTGCTGTACATGCTGCCTGATCTCTGCGCCTCCCCTGCTACCTGGCCCTCGGAACTGCGCCTTCGACCACTAGCGCTGTCGGATGGGAATTTTACCATCAGTTTGTCCACCAGGGTCCTGTGGTATAGCATCACTCTCGAACCCCTTTCCTCTTCGGGTATGAGAGTGGAAAGGTTCTCCTTATACCGTGGGTCAAGCAGTGTGTACACCCAGTAATCCGTAGTGGCCAGAATGCGTGTAACGCGAGGGTCACGAGAAAGGCATCCTAACATGAAGTCAGCCATGTGTGCCAGGGTACCTGTATGCAACACATGGCTGTCCTCACTAGGAAGATCACTTTCAGGATCCTCCTCCTCCTCCTCCTCCTCAGGCCATACACGCTGAAAGGATGACAGGCAAGCAGTGGGCCAAGCTGTCTCTTCCCCCTCCTCCTCATCCTCCTCATGCTCCTCCTCCTCCTCCTCAGCGCGCTGAGATATAGACAGGAGGGTGCTCTGACTATCCAGCGACATACTGTCTCCCCCCGGCTCTGTTACCGAGCGCAAAGCGTCTGCCTTTATGCTTTGCAGGGAACTTCTCAAGAGGCATAGCAGAGGAATGGTGACGCTAATGATTGCAGCATCGCCGCTCACCATCTGGGTAGACTCCTCAAACTTTCCAAGTACCTGGCAGATGTCTGCCAACCAGGCCCACTCTTCTGAAAAGAATTGAGGAGGCTGACTCCCACTGCGCCGCCCATGTTGGAGTTGGTATTCCACTATAGCTCTACGCTGCTCATAGACCCTGGCCAACATGTGGAGCGTAGAGTTCCACCGTGTGGGCACGTCGCACAGCAGACGGTGCACTGGCAGATTAAACCGATCTTGCAGGGTGGCAGCGTCCGTGTGGGACTTGCGGAAATGTGCGCAGAGTCGGCGCACCTTTCCGAGCAGGTCTGTCAAGCATGGGTAGCTTTTCAGAAAGCGCTGAACTACCAAATTAAAGACGTGGGCCAGGCATGGCACGTGCGTGAGGCTGCCGAGCTGCAGAGCCGCCACCAGGTTACGGCCGTTGTCACACACTACCATGCCCGGTTGGAGGCTCAGCGGCGCAAGCCAGCGGTCGGTCTGCTCTGTCAGACCCTGCAGCAGTTCGTGGGCCGTGTGCCTCTTCTCTCCTAAGCTGAGTAGTTTCAGCACGGCCTGCTGACGCTTGCCCACCGCTGTGCTGCCACGACGCGCGACACCGACTGCCGGCGACGTGTTGCTGCTGCTGACACATCTTGATTGTGCGACAGAGGTTGCGTTGGAGGAGTGGGAGGAAGAGGGTGGTTTAGTGGAGGAAGCATACACCGCCGCAGATACCAGCACCGAGCTGGGGCCCGCAATTCTGGGGGTGGGTAGGACGTGAGCGGCCCCAGGCTCTGACTCTGTCCCAGCCTCCACTAAATTCACCCAATGTGCCGTCAGGGAGATATAGTGGCCCTGCCCGCCTGTGCTTGTCCACGTGTCCGTTGTTAAGTGGACCTTGGCAGTAACCGCGTTGGTGAGGGTGCGTACAATGTTGCGGGAGACGTGGTCGTGCAGGGCTGGGACAGTACATTGGGAAAAGTAGTAGCGACTTTGAACTGAGTAGCACGGGGCCGCCGCCATCATATTTTTGAAAGACTCCGTTTCCACAAGCCTATACGGCAGCATCTCCAGGCTGATAAATTTGGCAATGTGCACGTTTAACCCTACAGCATGCGGGTGCGTGGCGGCGTACTTGCGCTTGCGCTCAAACACTTGCGCTAGCGACGGCTGGACGGTGCGCTGACAGACATTGGTGGATGGGGCCGAAGACAGCGGAGGTGAGGGTGTGGGTGCAGGCCAGGAGACGGTAGTGCCTGTGTCCTCAGAGGGGGGTTGGATCTCAGTGGCAGGTTGGGGCACAGGGGGAGAGGCAGCGGTGCAAACCGGAGGCGGTGAACGGCCTTCGTCCCACCTTGTGGGGTGCTTGGCCATCATATGTCTGCGCATGCTGGTGGTGGTGAGGCTGGTGGTGGTGGCTCCCCGGCTGATCTTGGTGCGACAAAGGTTGCACACCACTGTTCATCGGTCGTCTGCACTCTCAGTGAAAAACTGCCAGACCTTTGAGCACCTCGGCCTCTGCAGGGTGGCGTGGCGCGAGGGGGCGCTTTGGGAAACAGTTGGTGGATTATTCGGTCTGGCCCTGCCTCTACCCCTGGACACCGCACTGCCTCTTGCAACCTACCCAGCTGCTGCCCTTGCCTCCCCCTCTGAAGACCTGTCCTCAGTAGGCGTAGCAAACCAGGTGGGGTCAGTCACCTCATTGTCCTGCTGCTCTTCCTCCGAATCCTCTGTGCGCTCCTCCCTCGGACTTACTGCCCTTACTACTACCTCACTGATAGACAACTGTGTCTCATCGTCATCGTCCTCCTCACCCACTGAAAGGTCTTGAGACAGTTGCCGGAAGTCCCCAGCCTCATCCCCCGGGAACTTTCCAATGGTTGGGCATCAGTCACGATAAACTCCTCTGGTGGGAGAGGAACCACTGCTGCCCAATCTGAGCAGGGGCCCGAGAACTGTTCCTGGGAGTCTGCCCGCTCCTCAGAATGTGTCATTGTAATGGAGTGAGGAGGCTGGGAGGAAGGAGGAGCAGCAGCCAGAGGATTCTGAGTTGCAGCAGTGGACGGCGCAGAACTGTGGGTGGACGATAGATTGCTGGATGCACTTTCTGCCATCCACGACAGGACCTGCTCACACTGCTCATTTTCTAATAAAGGTCTACCGCGTGGACCCATTAATTGTGCGATGAATGTGGGGACGCCAGAAACGTGCCTCTCTCCTAATCGCGCAGCAGTCGGCTGCGATACACCTGGATCAGGAGCTCGGCCTGTGCCCACACCCTGACTTGGGCCTCCGCGTCCTCGGCCGCGTCCACGTCCTCTAGGCCTACCCCTACCCCTCAGCATGCTGTATTACCAGTAATGCAGAAACAGAACGCTGCAATTAAATGTGCCGCTTATTGGCCTGTGTTTGGAGGCTGACTTCGCTTACAGAACGCCAGGAAATAATTTTGCGCAAGCCTGCTGTAACACTTAGCTGGCTGCGTATGAATTTGGAGGACTACTACACCCAGCACAGACCCAGAACACTGAGGACAGTCACAGGCAGCCCAAATAGATTTTGTTCCCCAAATGTTTTTGCAAAGGCCCACTGCCTATATTCAATCAATATATCTCTTCTCTCTCTGCGTCACCACTTCTGGCCCTGGAGTATGTCAAAGAACTGCAGAGTGTTGCACTGTGGACTGCAATACAGCGGTGATTTAACAGCCCAGACAGAGCCAGGAAATAATTTTGTGCAAGCCTGCTGTAACACTTAGCTGGCTGCGTATGAATGAGGAGGACTACTGCACCCAGCACAGACCCAGAACACTGAGGACAGTCACAGGCAGCCCAAATAGATTTTTTTCCCCAATTGTTTTTGCAAAGGCCCACTGCCTATATTCAATCAATATGTCTTCTGTCCCTGCCTCACAATATATGTGTTCTGTCCCTGCCTCACAATATATGTCTTCTGTCCCTGCCTCACCACTACTGGCCCTGCACTATATCTAATTACTGCAGGGCGCAATGCTCTGCACGGCCGATATACCAAAAAAAAAAAAAAGTGCAACATTGCAAAAAGCAGCCTCCACAGTACTGCACACGGTTAGATGTGGCCCTAAGAAGGACCGTTGGGGTTCGTGAAGCCTACACTTACTCCTAACACTCTCCCTATAGCAGCTCCGGCACCAACAGCACTGTCCCTCAGCTATCTCACAACGCATCTGAGGCGAGCCGCGGGAGGGGCCGATTTTTATACTCGGGTGACACCTGATCTCGCCAGCCACTCACTGCAGGGGGGTGGTATAGGGCTTGAACGTCGCAGGGGGAAGTTGTAATGCCTTCCCTATCTTTCTATTGGCCAGAAAAGCGCGCTAACGTCTCAGAGATGAAAGTGAAAGTAACCCGAACATCGCGAGGTACTCGTCACGAGTAACGAGCATCTCGAACACGCTAATACTCGAACGAGTATCAAGCTCGGACGAGTACGTTCGCTCATCTCTAGAGCTAATCCTTCCGAACCACGATAAGTACAATTTAGACCAACTTTCAAGATCCATCTCGAATAATGATAATAACCGTCTATAATTTAGGTTAAAGATTTCTTGTGGGTCAGCCGGGATTAATATGCCCAGGTATTTTATTGCATCGTTCCTCCACGTGTATGGGAGAGACCCGTTCAACTGGTTGGCCTCTGAGGTTGACAATTTCTGACTTTTGGGGATTGATTTTAAATATTACTAAGGTTCCCGTATCTAGTGAGTTCCCTTTTAATCTTGGGGATCGAGGTACCAGGGCTCGAGACGTACAATAATAAGTCGTCCGCAAAAATGGATAGCTTATGCTCTTTGCCCCCCCCCTGCTATTCCTCAGATATCTGGATTTCTCCTCAGGGCCTCGGCCAAGGGCTCCATCGCGAGTATATATAGGAGGGGGGGAGGGGGCAGCCCTGCCTAGTTCCGCTCCGTATCTCGAGGGGTGCTGACAGAAGACCGTTGACCCTGATCCGCGCTGAGGTAGAGCTGTAGAGGGACATTATCTAGTGGAGGGCCCTCGGGCCCAGACCCACCCCCTCCAGTACCGACTTCAGGAAGGTCCATTTCACCCTATCAAAGGCCTTCTCCGCATCCAACGCTAGAAGGCACATTGGGGTTTCTGAGTTCCGTGCTTTATTGATTAGGGAGATAGTTTTGATAGTATTATCGCTGGCTTCCCTGCCAGGGACAAACCCCACTTGGTCTACATGTATGAGTGACGGGATGCGGGGATTTAATCTATTTGCCAAAATTTTTGAGAATATTTTTAAATTGCTGTTTATGAGGGAGATGGGTCTGTAGCTTTTGCATGACCGAGGGTCCTTCCCCGGCTTCAAAATTACCGCAATATTAGCCTGCAGTGCCTGGGGTGGGAATGGGCACCCCTGAGATACCGCATTAAATGCGGCCAACATACTTTCTGCTAGCTGGTCCCCAAAGGTTTTATAAAATCTTGGCGTGAAGCCGTCAGGCCCGGGACTCTTCCCTAACTTCAGGTCCCGTATTACCTGGGATAGTTCCTCCGTAGAGAGGTCCGCCTCGAGCAATTCCGCCTCTGCTTGTGGGATAGTTCTGTGTATGTTTTGTAATAGATATTGAACTGTTTGTTCCCTGTGGGTGGGCTCCTCTATTTCCTCCAATCCTCAGATATTGTAAAGGTCGGAGTAATAAGCCCTGAAAACTTCTAATATCTCGCTCGGAGCGTGGACCTCCCCCCCGGAGGAGTCCCAGATGGACATGACATTTGTCTGGGGAACTCGGGGGCGTAAGGCCCTTGCGTAGCACTTGTTACTGTATTCGTAATAGTTCGCCCTGCATCTGTCCCTCATGTTAAGAGTGTTCTGGTCTAGTATGGCTAAGATTTTATGTCTGATGTCTATAATTTCTGCTAACAGCGTCTCCGATTTCTGAGTTTTATTGGCTATCTCGCGGGTTTCTAGTTCCAAGAATAGCTGCTTAAGTTTGTGAGATCTTTCTTTTTTAAGCCTCGCTCCATGGGCCGTGAACACCCCTCTAAGGGTACATTTGAAGGCCTCCCACTTAATTGGTGCCGGGGTCGAGTCGTTTGCGTGGGCCTCCAAGAAAACCTCTATTGTTTTTTTTATGTCAGCCAGACATGTGGGATCCTTAAGGAGATTGTCATTTAGTTTCCAGTTAAAACCTCTATAGTCTTGTCTAGTAGGTTTGAGTTCCCCTAGTATTGAGGCATGATCTGACCATATGAAATGTCCTATAGAGCATTTAGGGAACCCGTCTAGAAGCTTATGCGATACGAAGATGTAATCAATTCTGCTGTATGTATTGTATACCCTCGAGTGACAGCTATAATCCCTGTCGGCTGGATGGAGAGATCTCCACAGGTCGACCAGGTGTAGACTCACCAGCATCCTTTTAAGTCTGCGGATAGCCGAATGGGAGACCGAGGAGCGTCCCGAGGAGGTGTCCAGGTGTGGATCCAAGGGTACGTTAAAGTCGCCACCGGCAACGATCATCGAATTCTCCGCGAAGTCCGACAGTCTCCGAAGAGCTCTGGAGCCGAAGGACACCTGCCCCTGGTTAGGGAAATAGAAGTTAGGGAGAGTGTACACGTCATTTAGCAGTTTTAATTTCAGGAATATGTATCTCCCTTCTTCGTCTTTTTCTATTTCTAAGGTTTGGGTTTTAATGATCTATGGAATGCTATGGAGACCCCTCCTACTTTGCGGTCTGGGTGAGGGGAATAGTACCAGTGTGAGTAATATCGGTTGTGGCAGCTGGGGGTATTTGCGGTGGTGAAGTGGGTTTCCTGAAATAAAATTATCATTACTTTCTTCTTGTGGGGGCTATATAGGATTTGGTTCCTCTTATTTGGGCTGTTTAGGCCTCTAGCATTGTAGGAACTTACTGTTAGAGACGCCATCTTGCGGGCTCAGAGGGAACATTGCCAGGGCCCACAGGTCGTAGACCTCTGGGTTTGGTGGAGGAAGACCATGGGTGGGTGGAGGTCAGAGAGGGAGGGAAAGAGGGGAGACATGAGGTTAGGGAAAGAAAACAATTAGGCAAAACAAATGTAAATGCAACATGTTGAGGCGAGGTCTTAGGCCAAAAAGGCCCCGCCTCCTGTGTGAATTCACGTAGCAAGCAAGGCTACGGATATAACTAAATTTTTAGTGCAGCAACTTGTGCTGCTGGCCTAGGTTGGGGGAGCCTGTACCAAGACTTGGCTTACAGCGCCCCCCAACCCTGACTTTTAAATCAGAACCCATCTTGGGGTTTTGCTTCGGTGAGTCATCCACGGACAATGACAGAGATAATTCCGTTGAAAGCGGTCAAGCAGGTGGTGTAAGAGGAGGGGCCCTCAGGGTACAATGGCGTCCTCTCTTTTAGTCAGTGTTTCCCGGAATGGCCGACCAGGTGCCAGGTTTCTTTTGGGGGCAACGGATCCGGCGCTCCGACTTTTGGCCAGTCGGGCAGAGCAATCATAGGTAGTTCAAATTTGGCAAGGAACCTGGGAAGATCCCCTAGGCCCCTGAAGATAGCCGAGTTTCCGTCTCTTCCTGCTTGCAACTGGAAGGGATATCCCCAGCGGTATGGGATATTTTTTCTCTTTAAGGGCGACCAACACTGGCCGAAGGGCTCTCCTTAGTTGGAGTGTCCTTCTAGATAAGTCCTGAAGTACCAGGAGAGGGCTATCCTTGTAAGTAATCGGGCCCGTCTCCCTGATTTTCCGTAGGAGTTCTTCCTTCTCTTTGTAGAAATGGATCCTACATATGACATCCCGAGGTCTAGCCGGGTCTGCATTTTTGGGACCTAGGGCTCTGTGGATCCTGTCTAGCTCGATCGGATTGTCTTCTTGTCACCGAAGCTTCTAATTGCCCACTGTTCTAGGCGACACTGTTCCACTTCCTCGCTTAGGCCGCGAATGCGAATGTTGTTCCTTCTATTACGATTTTCTATATTGTCCAGATGAGTAAGTATGTTGGCAATCTGCGAGGAGTGATCTAGCAGGATGTTATGATGTTCTGTGAGCTGCGACTGGAGTTCAGTCTGGGCTTCTTCTGTGTCAGCGACTCTGTGGCCGATATGTTTTATTTCGGTCTGTAGTGCTTCTATGGCTTGCATTTGTGAACTCGTCGCTTTTGTGAGTAAGGCGTCTATTTCACTTTTAGTAGGAATGCTTTTAAGATGGGCTTTACAGTCTCAATGATCGTTGTCTTCCTCGTCGTCCTCATCTGTGTCCGCGGAGGGGGTGGGGCATGTATACATTTGTGGGGTTTGCCTCTTAGCTGGTTTTGTTACTGTGTGGCTCATGGAGTTTCTAGGGCTCCTGCGCTGGGTAACTCTGTGGCCCTCGCTGGGTGGGGGTTCTTGTGGGGGCTCCCCTCTGCGGCCCGCTTGTGATGAGGATTAGGGGTGAGCCTCATCCACTGAGTCCAGTGTGTCGTGGAGTGCATGTTCTTTCCCCTCCCCCGTCTTTGAGACCGTGCACATGCCTCCCCTCTCTGTGTCTGTGCTGGCTGGTTGCTGTAGTGCCCCTTGTAGCCTGGTAGCCATCCCTGCCCCTTTATCAGCCGTGCTGCGGGTCGTCTTCTGACCTATTGGATCAGGGGAGGTACCTTCAATGCTCCTAGAGGGGAGCTTATTCTTGGGTATGGCGCCGGCGGCGGTGGGCGGGGGCTGTCTCGGCACGCTTCTTACCTGTTTAGGCTGCCTTTGTGGCTGCGGGGCAGTGTACCTCCGTTCCCTGATGTCTGCCGTGCTGCTGTGGGTGGCCTGGGGTGAGTCGGTATGCCGGGTAGTCGCCTCAGTAGCTCCGGCGCCGAGCGGGGCTGAAGCTCCTCCCCCTTTCCGGAGCGGCGGCGCCATCTTGGATGCCTCCTGTGTCGCCGGCCGCCACGAAATGTGATCCAGGTAGGCGTCCAGAGGCCCCGATTCTTCTCCTGGTGGTGCCCCCCCCCCCGTCCCCTGACCTCTTTAGACGTCCCATGGTAGGTTTATAGCGCCGTTGATGTCGGTAATTGCACTGGATAGCCGGGGTTCAGCGGGAGCCTTCAGCCTTTGCTGCCTATCTCCTCATGCCTTAGGCCACGCCCCCAAATTCTTGAAATTTTATTGAACTTCTTTGACGCCATTTTTTTCATCCCTCAAGGGGAAGTGAAGATGTAATTGGTCACTAGGAAAGTACACTGCTGGGTGCCAAGGGGCAACTGAAGGATCCCCTTCCCCCTGCCATCTGCTTACATGCTGCAGTTGCTATTGATTGTGGCATGTAAGAGATTAAACAGGCAAGAACAAATCAACGTTCTTAAGATGAACATTCTTCCCAGAATATTATATGTTTTTCAGACTGTCCCATGTGACCTCTCCGGACGCTTCTTCACTCAGTTGCGGAGGGGTATGGTTAGATTCGTTTAGAACAAAAAGTTCGGGTGGAGTGGGGCTGCCGGATCTTGAACTGTACCATAAAGCAACAATAGGTAGATGCGTTCTGGATATCTTACACTGCGCGGATGAGAAAGCGTGGGTGCCTCTGGAAAAAGGTCAGAACCGATTCAACTTGGGGGGTGCCTTCTGAGTCCCAGGCATTGTGGACTGGAAAGGGGCAAGGGGCTTAGCCCCTAGCTCTGAGCCTGCTGAGGGCATGGACCCGCTTGAGAGGGATGAGGAGGATATTCACTTGTCCAGGCCCCCTGACCCCTTTAACAGGTAACCCTCAGATCCAAGCTACAATATCTACAGAGACACTGATGTTCATGTCTCATTTCCCCAGGCCTCAAGCACGCAACATCCTTGATTCACAGGGGATGTGCGCTTTAAGAGATATTGCAGTAGGTCAGGAAACAAAACCTGGAGCGTGGATGCAGTACCTTCAGGTGAGGGACTATCTTAGATCGTTGAAGGCCTGTGACCTACTAAGAAAGGAACTAACACCCTTTGAAAGACTATGCGTAGCCCCCCCTCCTTCCCCCTCATGTGGTCTCTCTGCTGTACAGGTTGTTGATCGACTCCGAGAAGGGGGAGACGCGGCCAAGATGGGAGACGGGATGGGAGGAGACGCTCGGAAGAGGTTTCCCCGAAGAGCTTTGGACTAAGTCCTATACCCTCATACACAAATTGTCCATCTCGAGCAAGGCACAGGAACTAAACTATAAAATAATGAAGCAATGGTACAGGACTCCGGACAAGATTCATAGAATTTTCCCATGTTAAAAAGGGGCTTTTAAGACCTTTCATAATGGCCATGCGCCACACTGGAAACGGAGGGGAGAGCTAACAAGGGCCATGTGGACGGAGGCACTAGAACACATCAGGTACATGGAGGAGCTCAGGAGCACCAACTCTAAGGGAGACCAGGAAGCAGAAAACTTCTCTGACACCTGGACTGTGTGGTTAGACCATAAAACCTCCGTGGCCGTTGTTAGGTGGCTTGCCGATGGCTTAACATAAGAATCTGCACTGTGCACTTCCCTGGACCTAGGCCGGGGAGAAGATGGCTAGAAGGCTGGAGAAGTGTTTAAACTAGGGACTGGGGGGAAGGGCAGAAAGAGAAATAGTGGGGTAGTCAGTGTAGCTAGCGACCTGGGGCCAAGTAATGGGAATGGGGGTCGAGCTGGAGGAGGGATTAGTACAGTTAGAACTGACAGATCAGCCAACAGTACCATTAGTAACAAAACAAATTTAAAGAACAAAAAAAAAAACGTATAAATTGTATGACCAGGAATGCAAGAAGTCTGATCGGTAAAGTGGGTGAGCTTGAAGCGAGAATGGCCGATTAAAACTATGATATAGTCGGAATTATGGAAACATGTCTTGATGAAAAGTGCGATTGAGCTGTGAATTTACAGGGTTACAATCTCTTCAGAAGAGACCGTGGGAACCAGAAAGGGGGAGGGGTATGTCTGTACATTAAATCGTACTTAATGCCGAAGCTACGAGAGGATATAGGTGCAGGAGATGAACACGTGGAATCTCTGTGGGTGGAAATACAGGGGGAAAAAAATAACAAAATCCTGATAGGGGTTTTCTGTAGACCACCAAAAGCAACAGAAGAAACTGAAACCTTACTATTAAGGCAGATAGAAGAAGTGTCAAACCACAATGAAGTAATTATCATGGGGGACTTTAATTATCCAGATATAATATGGGTAAATGAAACCTGCAAATCCCATAGGGGTGATATGTTCTTAACATCAATTAAAGATAATTACCTTATCCAACTTGTGCGGGAACCAACTAGAGGGAGGGTCATTCTGGACTTACTACTAACTAACGAACCGGACCGAATAAAGGGAGTGCAGGTTGAGAGGCACTTGGGGAACAGTGACCACAATATAATCAACTTCCAACTGTCATTTAATAATAATAAACCTTATCCGGGAGCGACAAACAAACTAAACTTTAGTAAAGCAAAATTTGAACAGCTTAGAACTACTATCGGTAATATTAATTGGGACAACATCCTCAAAAATATCAGTACAGAGGACAAATGGGAAAAGTTTAAAAGGATCCTAATCACCTCAAGTGAGCAGTTAATTCCCTTTAAAAATAAAAGAACTTAGAGTAAGAGGAAACCAATGTGGCTCGACAAGACTGTAAGGGGGGCAATAAAGACCGGGGTTGTACCATTGGATTGGCACATTGCCAACGTGGTTCCAATTTACAAAAAGGGGACCAAAAGTGAGCCTGGTAATTACAGGCCGGTAAGTCTCACTTCAGTAACGGGAAAAATATTCGAGGGGTTTCTGAGAGACACAATCGTAGAATACCTCAAGGAGAACAACGGAATAACTCCTCACCAGCATGGATTCATGAAGGGTTGATCATGTCAGACCAGTCTGATCAGCTTCTACGATGAAGTAAGCTCTAGGCTGGACCTGGGAGAGTCTATTGATCTTGTATATCTGGACTTCTCTAAAGCATTTGACACTGTGCCGCATAATAGGCTTATATATAAAACGAGGCAGCTCGGATTGGGTGAAAACGTGTGTAATTGGGTTAAGAATTAGCTCAATGATAGAAAGCAGAGCATGGTAATAAATGGTTCATACTGAGTGGGCCACCGTCGCTAGCAGGGTGCCACAGGGTTCAGCACTAGGCCCCATTCTGTTCAATATATTTATTAATGACCTGATAGAGGGGTTGCACAGTAAAATATCAATATTTGCAGATGATACAAAATTATACAATATAATTAATACAACAGAGGACAATGTAAGGCTACAAACGGACCTAGATAAGCTGGGGGCTTGGGCAGAAAAATGGCAAATGAAGTTCAATGTGGATAAATGTAAGGTTATGCACATGGGCAGGAGAAACGGATGTCACCAATATACACTAAATGGGGTACTGCTAGAGAAAAGTGACATGGAAAAAGACCTGGGGGTACTAGTGAACTGTAGACTAAACTCGAGTAACCAATGCCAGTCAGCTGCTGCAAAAGCTAATAAAGTCTTGGGGTGCATTAAAAGAGGTATAGGGGCAAAGGACGAGAACATTATTCTTCCACTATATAAGGCACTTGTCAGGCCTCACATGGAATACTGCGTGCAGTTCTGGACACCGGTGCTCAGGAAAGATGTTACAGTGGTGGAGGGGGTACAAAGAAGGGCAACTAAACTAATACATGAAATGACAGGACTGGAATACCCAGAGAGGCTATCCAAATTGGGACTATATACTCTAGAAAAAAGACGGCTAAGGGGTGATCAAATAACTATGTATAAATACATTAGGGGAATATACAAGGATCTGTCCCATGATCTGTTTATACCCAGGACTGTGACTGTAACGAGAGGGCATCCGCTACGTTTAGAGGAAAGCAGGTTTCATCACCAACACAGAAAATGGTTCTTTACTGTAAGAGCAGTTAGACTGTGGAACTCTCTGCCTGAGGATGTGGTGATGGCAAAATCTATAGAGGAGTTTAAAAGGGGACTTGATGTCTTTCTAGAGTGGAAGGATATTACAGGATATAAATCTTAGGTTAATTGTTAATCTGGGTACACAGCAGGTAGGAAATATTAGGGGTTAATCCAGGGATTAGTCTGATTGCCATTAGGAAGTCGGGAAGGAATTTTTCCCCCAAAAGGGCTGATTGGCTTCTGCTCTTGGTTTTTTTTTGCCTTCCTCTGGATTAACAACACAGGAGGATAGACAGGCTGGACTAGATGGACTTTGTCTTAATTCGGCCTTACAAACTATGTTACTATGTATGTTACTACCACAAATTTCAAGCCTCAATATATTGCGTGGGGGACCGAGGCGAGCGCTAATACCTACCCTATTCTCCCCCCCCCCCCTCCCTCTCTCCTCTTTTTCTTTCTCTGTTCTAAAGTGGTTTTTGTAGATCGATATAGGAGCCCGGGACATGGACCCCTACATATACATATGCTTCTGACCCATAGCTTATCCCTTCGACCCCTCTGGTACGGGGTTTACCTCTAAGACTCCCCGAGGGGTCGCACAGTCGAACATAGAGGTTGTCATCACACAACCTCATGGAGCGATGGGGGCCCACGGGCCGCATGGCTCACGCTTATGATTAATATACCGTGTTTCCCCGATAGTAAGACACCCCCGATTGTAAGACGTATCGGGGGTTTCAGGTCTTACTTTCGGGAAAACACGGGGGTATTGCCGCCTCCCTCTCATCTAGCTGCGCGCCGCCTCCTGCCCACTTCCGCGCCGCCCCCCCCCTCCATACGTCACCGCGTTTGCCGCCTTTGGCCTCATGTCCACGGGGAAAATCAGATCCGCTGCAGGTTCTCCATGGAGAATCTGCAGCGGGTCCCTCCTGCCCCGCGGACATGAGCGCTGAAAATAGGAATAAATCAGAATTAACTTACCTCTCACACGCTCCGGATACTTCCTTCGCTGCGGCGTCATTTTCTCTCGTCGCGGCCGGATCTTCTTTCTTCGGCTCGGCGGATGTGCATGATGATGTCGGTGACGTGCCCCGCGAATGCGCCGGGCCGAAGCAAAATGATCCGGCCGCAACTGAGAGAAAATGGCGCCGCGGCGAAGAGAAGAACCGGAGCGTGTGAGTACAATCTGATTTTTGTGTCCCGCGGATCCGGACGGCTTCCATAGGCTTCAATAGAAGCCCACGGGAGCCGTCCTCGCGGGAGACCCGCATGAAAATGGAGCATGGTCCAGATTTTTTCATGCTCCATTTTCCAATATAAGACATACCCCGAAAGTAAGACATAGTGGGGCTTTTGGGGATAAAAAGAAAGTAAGACACTGTCTTACTTTCGGGGAAACACGGTAGTATGCCTCGCTACCTAAAATTGAATTATACTACCAAGTATCCAATATCTTAACATGTCTTTGGGTCTCACCCTAGGACAAGTAGTGCCAATGTCATTAACCTAATGTTCATTTAAACCCACCTATAGATTGATATTATATGACTGCGGCTTGCCATAAGTTATTTAGTGAGACAGGTCATTTATTTGCAACTCTGATAAGCGAGCTTTATTCATTTTTCCTTCGATTATTTGTACGGATTGTGCTTTGTTTAAGAAAACCTCAATAAATACATTTCTCGTCCGTATCATTGGGGGCCACAGCCTAGACCATGGGATATAGCCACTGCCCTAGGAGGCGACACTAAGCAAAAAAGTGTTAGCTCCTCCCTCCTGGCTATATCCCCCCTGCAGGCACTCAGCTAATTAGTCTTTAGCTTAGTGTCTGCTAGGAGGCAGACGTGGCTATTTACGGGAATCTGGGGAGTCGGGGCTTTTCCCTGGCTCTACTGGCCTCCCGGGGGAGACGCAGGCAGGGAGTGTCTCCACCACTTCTGCGACGTCTCACCCAGTGAAGAAAAAGGGGCCCGACCCTGCAATGCGCATTGGCGTCGGTTATCCGCCAGCCATCGGGCTCCCCCTCCCTGGAGTAGCGCACTGTCTGACCAGTGACGCATAGGGGGCAGCACTGCTGGAGACAGGTCGACGTGCGGACAGGCTGTAGCTTCCATGACGACGCAAGGTACCTCAGGGAGGACGTGATGGAACAGAACGGACATCAGGATGGCAGCAGCGGCAACAGCTCTCCCGGCAGCAGGGGTAGGAGCACGGCATGCTAGCAGGACGCCGGGGCGCTGGCTGGGCAGGTCACTTCCGGGTGCGGCGCCGACGCTGGGCCGGAAAACGTCGCTTCCGGGTCGCGGGCGGACTTCCGGGGCAAGCCACGCCCCCTCTGACCGAGGCAGACTTAAAAGAAGCAGCCAGGCAGAGGAATGGCCGCTCTCAGCAGCAAGACACTCCGTTTGTCTGGCACTACTGAGCCCAGCACTGTGCGCAGCTCTCAGCTCGCAGCACACAGCACACAGCAGCATCCTGCCCTTATACGGCCCTGCTGACTTTTGGCTACAGAGTGAGCACCCGGACAGCAGCAGCACCTTCTGTAATGGGCACCAGCAGCTGTAGCAGCACCGCAGCAGTTTCTGCCACACACCTTCCGGGTCACCAGCACTACTATCTCCGTGTTGTGGACCCACGTCGACTCCTGACGGCTTTCAAGCTTCAGGACCAGAGGCTCCAGCTGGATCAGGGGAACCGCTAAAACAGCTGCTAGACCGGGTAAGCCCTGCCAAGGCAGCACTTTGCGGTGTCTCCCCTTCCCCTCCCCTGTCCCCCCTGCAGGTACTCCTGTGGCAGTACGTAGCATCCCCACCTACCTGGAGGTTTCCTTTTGCCATGTCTGACCCTAGATCAGAGGGTTCCAGCCCGGCCAATGGGAGGGTGAAGCATTACGCTTGCACAGTTTGCAGCGTTAAGTTTGCCTGCGGTCAAGACGACGCCCGCTGCGCTAAGTGTACCACGGCACGCGTGGTTCCAGGGATCCCGGTGCCCCCCGCCGCCCCTGTGGAGCCAGGGCCCGAACCCCAATGCACGAGGTCCTTGGCCGCTGCCGTCTCCGGCCTGGCCACATCTTCTGCGGCGATTTTACGCCGGTTAGATTCCAGCTCGGAAGTTTCCTCTTCGGAATATGCGCGCGGGAGGGCACACAAAAGAAGGAGGTCCTGCAGCAGCGAGGACACCTCCCGTAAATCCCGCCATACCAGGAGGTTGTCTAGACTCTCCAAGTCCAGGCGGTCCAGAGACTCTCATGATTCCCATGGGTCCAGGGAGTCCGTCCATAACTACCACAGGTCAAGGCATTCTTCGCGGTCCTCTGCAAGACTGGCCTGGGCTCGCCATGACTCCCCCCGAGCATCGTGCTCATTGGCTTCTCAGGATACGGCCCAAACAGCGGGCGAGAGCAGTGGGTCAGAAGACGACGAACGCTCCGCGGTCTCGTCTGCTTCTGATCTGGACGATGAACTGGTTTTGCGGCTGGCGAGCCTAATGGACAGCCTAGTAATAGCTGTAAGAGAAACCCTCCAAGTAACAGAGGAACCAGTAGAGACGACTCCTTTCACGGTGTCGTTTAGACGGCAGAAGAGATCGCGACAGGTCTTTCCAGACCATCAGGATTTTGCGGACGTCCTTTATAAAGAATGGCAGAACCCTGACAAAAAATGTAGGCAACCTGGGAAAACTTGGGAAGTTACATACCCATTCCCAGGAAGTCTGAAGAAGGGTTGGGCGGTACCCCCGGTAGTCGATCCACCAGTGTCACGGCTATCTAGAGACACGGCGTTGCCAACAGCTGAGGTGGCAACTCTGGCTAATCCTCAAGACAGAAAACTGGATACATTGACAAAATCAGTGTTTCAGGCTACGGGCACCGCCCTGCAGCCGATCTTCACGGCCGCATGGGTCAGTAAAGCGTCCATAGCCTGGGCCAAACAGCTGCGGAAAGACATTCTGGCAGGCGCTCCACCTAGTGAACTGCTGGAAGCAACAGACAATATCATATAAGCGAACACATTCGTATGCGCAGCAGAGCTAGATGCAGCTAAGTTCGTGGCTCGAGCGTGCGCCGCATCCGTCACGGCAAGGCGAACCCTCTGGCTAAAGAACTGGTCAGCCGATTCAGCATCCAAGATGGTCCTAACAAAGTTGCCATTTGAGGGAAATAGGCTCTTTGGGCCTAAATTAGATGACTTGATAAAGGACGACACAGGCGGCAAAAGCACGTCATTGCCACAAATTCCAACGAGAAAGGAAAAGGTTCCATTGAAGAGGAAAACGTTTTTTTGGGTCCTTTCGGCGTTTCTCGTCCCGTGCTGGGTCAGGGCAGTGGTCCCAATCTAGGAAGATCCCGACAGACGCAAGGAAGGGTCCAACCTTCAAGACGAGACAAGCATGGCGATCCCGACCTGTAACATCTAAGGCGGCGGGATCAAAGAATGCAGCATGAGGCGCCGCCCCCACCCAGTGTCACCAGGGTGGGGGGCAGGCTCTCCCTATTTCGGGAGACATGGTGGAGTCGCGTGAGCGACAAGTGGGTGCAGGAGATCGTGGCATCCGGGTACGCGATCGAATTCGCGACTCTGGCACAGAATTCGTTCTGCAAGTCCAGAGTGCCTGCCACCCCAGAAGGAGTAGCCAACCTACAATTGGCAGTGGAAAATCTTCTGGCACAGGGAGTTGTAAAACCAGTGCCAGGGGTGCAAGAGAAGCAAGGGTTCTACTCAAATCTTTTTCTATTGCCCAAAAAAGACGGCAGGGTCAGGCCGGTAATGGATTTAAAGAGACTGAACCAATGCATCAAAACAAAGCATTTCTGGATGGAGTCGATCAAATCCGTGATAGCCTCCATGCAGCCGGGGGAATTCTTGTCCTCAATAGACATCAAGGACGCCTACCTGAACATTCCGATTCGGGAAGAACACCAAAAATTCCTTCGTTTCGAGACGCAGGGAAAGCATTTTCAATTCACGGCTCTGCCATTCGGCCTGTCAACCTCCCCAAGAGGCTTTACGAAAGTACTAGCAGCAGTGATGCCACTACTCCATGCAAAGGGCATAGCGGCCATACCATACCAGGACAATGTGCTAGTAAAAGCACCGTCACGGGACGGCAACATCAGGAGTTTATGTGTCACGATGGAAACTTTAGAAGAATTTGGCTGGATAGTAAACCGCGAAAAATCGTGCCTAATACCAGCACAACGGTTGGAGTTTTTAGGCATGATATTCGACACCTGCCAGCACCGAGTTCTACTACCTCAAACAAAAGTGGACAAGCTTCACATGGCATTCAATCTCTAATGCAGAAGAGAACGCTAACCATCAGACACTGTATGAGTATTCTGGGCCAGATAGTAGCAGCCTTCAAGGCAGTCCCCTTTGCCCAGTTCCGGTCAAGGATGCTACAACATTTGATATTGTCCCGCTGGAACAGGTCCACACTGACCCTGGAACAACGAATCCGGATAAGCCCTCAAGTCCAGGATGCGTTGAAGTGGTGGTTGAAACCTGGGAGGCTTAAGGCGGGACGGCCTTTGGGCCCAAAACGATGGATAGTATTGAAGACGGGCGCCAGCCACTCAGGCTGGGGCGGAACACTGGGGGGGCCAGTCTGTACAGGGAGTTCGGTCTCAGAGAGAAACAAGGTTGCACATCAACATCCTAGAATTACGGGCCATTTACCTGACTCTCCGGCATTTCGGGTCCAGTCTTAAAAAGAAGGATGTGCACATCCAGACGGACAACACCACAGCTGTGGCCTATGTCAACCATCAAGGGGGCACACGGAGCGCGTCAGTAATGAATGAAGTAGCTTGCATTCTGACGTGGGCGGAGAATCATCTGAACTCAATATCAGCAGTCTACATTCCCGGAGTAGACAACTGGGTGGCAGATTACCTAAGTCGGGAAATGGTAGATCCCGGCGAATGGGGGCTGCACCCAGAAGTATTCCAGACGATATGTCTGAGATGGGGTACACCGGACGTGGAAAGTTTTATAAGGTCCACATATCTGCATCATCGGACGCCGCGCTCGGCCGGAAGATCTTGCAGGCGGCGGCCCTTTGACCACACGGTCAAACTTTAAATGCCCACCCAATATATAGATATTTTCGGAACTGCTTGTGGACGTCCCATGGTCTACGCTGTGGCCCCTAATGATACAGACGAGAAACAGATATTTTTGGTATAACTTACCGTAAAATCTCTTTCTCGTCACGTTCATTGGGGGACACAGCACCCACCCCTTGTTTATTTAAGCGCTTGCTGGAACTTTCTGTTCTTTGGTCATTGTTTGGCAGAGAATTATGCCAAAGTATGTGTTTTGGTATGTATAAAACATAATATGTATAATCGTACTCCCACTGGCTTCCTACTGCTTGCAGACAGACTAATTAGCTGAGCGCCTGCAGGGGGGATATATCCAGGAGGGAGGAGCTAACACTTTTTTGCTTAGTGTCGCCTCCTAGGGCAGTGGCTATATCCCATGGTCTAGGCTGTGGCCCCCAATGAACGTGACGAGAAAGAGATTTTACGGTAAGTTATACCAAAAATATCTGGTTTTGAAGAATTGCGGAAAATCGCAGCATGCTGCGATTTGCCGTTCGCGAGCGGAGAATCGCTGTGATTCTCCACTTGTGGACAGAAGGGAAGCGCTCTCCATAGCAACGCTATGGAGAGCTTTCACTGCCTTCCCCGCGGCCGGATTATCGCCGTAGGGAACGCAATGAAAACTTGCCCGTGTACAGACAGCCTAATTTGTTCAAAGATGTTTCACGGTATAGAAGTCAGGCTCACTGGCCTGTAGTTTCCTTGTTTAGGGGGGCCGGGACCTTAGGAGGCAGTGTTCATGCTATCCTAAGGTCCCAGCCACCCTTACTTCCTCAACTATTTCCTTCCTGTGGTAAGAATTAGGTCCAAGATAGCAGATCCCCTCGTCTTCTCTTTTACCTTTTGGAAGATAAAGTTGTCAGTAAGGGCTCAGTCACACGGGCGCATCCGGTGCAGATACGCCAGTCTTCCTGCACATAGAAGACAGCCGCACTGCAGGTGTGGACGACTCTCCGCAGCGCTGGAAGAAAAAACACAAGACCGGCAATGGAGCCGGTGATGTGTTCTTTCTCCGCACCTGCAGTGCGGCCGTCTTATCCTGCAGTAGCAATGGCGCATCGGCGCCCGGTTGCGCCCATGTGACTGAGCCCTAAGAGCGAATAAGAATTTGTTGGACCCATTACTTTTGCCTGAGAGAGATTTCCAACAAATGTCTGGATGCGTAAAATCTCCCATGATCACTATGTCATGCTTTTATGAGATCTTGGCCATCTGATATAGAAAGAGTTCATCCATATCATCTGCTTGTCCAGGCAGTCTATAGTAAATGCCTACAATTGTGTCCTTCCTGTTGTTCTCTCCTTGTATAGTTACCCAAACAGTTTCTACAGAACTCTCATGCTCTGAAGCTTCAATCTCTGGAGATGAATGTTTTCCTAACATACAACACAACTCCTCTTTATTAGGTCTGTTTTTTATAAAAAGGTTGTATCTTTCAAGTCTTGTATTTCAATCTTGTGTATCATCCCAAGTTTCTGTGATGCCTATGACATCATATTTCCTATGTTAGGAGCTCATACTGTACAGTTTATCTGAGATATATACTGTATATGTATTTATGAGGCTGTACAGGGGACTGTGTGCTGATATAGAGGACACAACTGACAAAACGTAACTTGTCTCTTATTGTTTTGAGAGAGAGGTGACACCCCTATTGCCGCAGGGTGAGCAGATCCAGGAATTAATAGACCAAATGCGTTTTGACTGTCAGGGTTGTGGATTGTGTAAAGGGCACCGTGTGACCCAGCAGTGAGACCGGTAGAGAGGGAAGTGGCGCGGTGCCATGTTCCTGGATGGCTGTAAATACTGTCACATAAATAGTGATTTTATGGAGACTAATGAAAGAAAACCAGTAATTTGTAATTATCGGTTTCTGCCACAGGTTTATGCAGCTCTCCAATCCGGCCCCATAAGTCCAGTGATAGATTCCTTTTACATGTATTGTGTGTGGTGCCATTTATTATAATGGAGGTAAATGCTGGATGTAATTGTACTGCAGGAGAGTGGTGACATTAATTGTATCATGAGTGGTGCCATTAATTATACTGGAGGTAAGTGGCCATCTTTGGTCACTGACAGACCCCTTAAGTGCAGTGAGGTAAATAAAGGATTTAGGGCTGTATGTAAGGTATTTTTTTAGGTTACCTTAGATTGCCTGGCATTCGCAGACGTTCCAAGATGTTTGCACATCTACTTGAATCTTCCCCTCTATCTGTTTGGAAAAGCAAATATCTACAGTAATAAAAATATTATTATAAGCAGTAATGACACCGCATCCAGAAGAGAACCTCAGAATCAAGACCTGTTACTTCTGTAACCCTTTCATGACCAGTGGTGTTTTTTCCCTGTTAGTCTGCACCTCGCCTTTGTTCGGCCTTAAGACATGTGATTTTATTTTTGTCATTCCAGCTGGAAATGTATGAATAAACTGACAACAGGCTCTTACCCTCCTTATATAATGACTCTGTGCTCTCAAGCCCCTTGTACTAAGGTGACAGTCAGTAATGCCTCCTGTATTGTCATCAGCTGGCATTGGTCTCATAGTCAGGTTTCACCCACAGATGCTCCCATATTGCGACATCAGCTGCTAACACCTGCCTAGCGATGCACAGACTTTTGGGGGGCTACTCGTGACTTACTATAATCAGGGGCTTACATAGACCCCAGGGGACTGTAGTAGAGTGAGTGGTAAAGTGTGGGACGGAAGGTACATATCACAGAGACTACTAGCATCTGTGATGTAGACCCAGTCCGTCCCTCACTCCAGTACTCAGTTCCACCTGGCCCAGACAGGTGAGGTGCATAAATGGGTGCAGGTTGCAGTGTGAGGGGGAGTTCAGAGCTGCCTGGTGTGAGAGACACAAGCTGCAAGTGAGTGGAACTGCAGACTTCACCACACTCTGCAACAAAGGTTTGCTGGGCCTTTGCCACTCTTATTTAAAAAGGACTTTTGGTGTTTTTGCTTTGATGGACAGTTGACGTGGAAAAGGATGTTTTCAGTGCATTTATGTTACATTCAGCCAGTGAATAAAAAGAGACATGGACAGTATTCCGGTTGTGGCCTGAAGTGTGTTCCCCTGCATTGCTACAATTGGTGGAGGATGCGCCGGCAGTAAAAGACCCACGGGTATATGTCCTGGGTGAAATCAGCGGTGAGCATGCAGGCGGCCAATACAACCATGGAGGAGTCGATAAAGCAGCTGGTGCAAATGAACATGCAGCAACAACAAACGTTTGCTCAGCAGCAACAAATGATGGCCCAGCAACAGAAGGCTCAAGCAGAGGTAATGCAAGTGCAACAGAAAGCAGTCGCCCAGCAGCAACTAGCACAACAGGAGACAAACCAACTCCTGGTAAGGCAATTGGCCATACTAACTGAGGTGGTGCAGGTCAAAGAGACTGTAGATCCCTCCAGGCAACATGCCCAGATGGACACTTTAAAAACAGTAAGAGGGACATTACAAAAGATGATGCCACAAGATGACGTAGAGGCCTTCCTCGCCATTTTTGAACGGGTGGCAGAGAGGGCGGAATTGCTTCAAGGGCGGTGGTCGGAGATGTTGGCCCCGTACTTAATTGGAAAACCCCAGAAGGCATATTATTATTTGGCGCAGCAGGATGCCTGAGAGTACACCAAGTTAAAAGCCGAAATCCTTGCTCGCCTGGGAGTCAGCACGGCAGTCAGAGAACAGCGGGTGCATAATTGAAAGTATTCTCCAGAGAAGCCGCCCTGGTCTCAAATGTTTAACCTGCTACATCTGGCTCAAAAATGGCTACAGCCGGAAACATCATCACCTACTCAGATTGTCGAAAAAGTGGTGATGGACTGATTTGTGCAGTCCCTGTCTAGGCCCATGCAGCTTTGGGTTGTCCAAGGAGATCCCAAGAATGCAGATGAGTTGGTGGGCCTTGTAAAGAGATATCTCACAGCGGAGGAGGCGCTTCCCACTGCAAGAGCTGCATCTCGTGGTGTCAACTCTGGGTTGGATGCCCAGAGGAAGGAATCCCGTGTCAGCATGGAGGAGAAACCACAGAATTCATGGGGAGCGGTGCCCATCAGGAGGAGCCAAGTCACCCCGCTGTGGTGCTGGGAATGCCAGGAGCCAGGGCATATTGCAGCCCACTGTCCAGCGAAAACAGAGCCCATGGACTGTAGACATGGTTGGTGATGTTCGTGGTTTGCACATCCAGTATGCAAAGACCCACAGCCCCCGAGGTGCCAGGTAACGGTGAACGGGGTCAAGGTGTCAGCTTGGCTCTGCTCCGGGAGCTTGGTCACGCTAATCAGGGCCTCCCTTCCCCATGTGTTGCTACAGCGGGGAAAACTGGGGGTCATTTGCATACATGGGGACACAAAAGGGTACCCAGTTTCCCAGGTATCCATAGACACTGACTCTGGAGTGTGTGCACACATGGTTGGAGTGGTGGAAAATTTGATCCACCCTGTTGGCCTTGGGAGAGTCTTCCCCCTGTTCTGGAACTTTGGGACCAATTTGTTACCGCCGGGTAACCAGGGCAGTGAAGTCACTAATGATGAGTTGCCTTTTGCAGGGGCAACCAAGGAAGAGGAGCTGTCAGAACCACAGATGATTGATCTTGAGGTGGCACTGGGTAATTTTGTATCTGCCCAGATTAATGACCAGACTTTGAAATATATGTTTGAGAATGTGTCTGTTATAAATAGTGCACTGCAGAGTACAGGGGCGGCAGAGAGCTTCCCTCACTTCACCATTAAAAATGAGTTGTTGTACTGAGTGACCAAAATTAGAGATGAGGTAGTGGAGCAGCTTCTAGTAGCTGGTTCCTTTAGACACAGTCTTACACTTGGCACACACGCACATATTAGGGGGCCACTTGGGGTCGAAAAAACGCAGGAGCGCATCTTGCAGAGATTCTACTGGCCAGGCTGCTACAAGGTAATAGCAGAGTTTTGCCAATCCTGTCCCACCTGCCAGGTGACAGCTCCTGCTCCACATTTTAAGAGCCCATTGGTCCCGTTACTAATAATTGAAGTGCCATTCGAACTGGTTGCCATGGACCTTGTAGGGCCTTTGGTAAAGTCGGAAAGGGGTCTCCAGTATATTTTGGTAGTAGTGGACTACGCAACCAGGTACCCAGAAGCAGTTCCCCTGAGGAATACAAGTATTGGAAAATAATTGTTTCATATATTTTCTAAAGTGGGCATACCAAAAGAAATATTAGTGGACCAGGGGACTCCATTTATGTCCAAGGTGATGCAGGAACTCTGCAAACTGCTAAAAATTAAGCAGTTACGTACCTCTGTCTATCATCCCCAGACCGACGGGTTGGTAGAGAGGTTTAATACTTTTTAAGATTTTATGTTTAAAAAGGTAGTAGAGAAGGATGGATGAGACTGGGACTGTCTGCTTCCCTACCTGCTCTTCTCCATCCGAGAGGTCCCACAAGCATCCACGGGCTTCTCACTGTTTGAGTTGTTATATGCGCGACAACCCCGTGGATTGCTTGAAATTGCCAAAGAAACATGGGAGGCCGAGGTTACTCCACATAGAAGTGTGGTGGAACATGTGGCCCAGATGCAAGACAGAATGGCTAAAGTCAGCAACTCCTCAGGGCTCAGGAGAGCCAATCCGGGTGCATAATAGAACGACAAAGGTCAGGCAATTCAGTCCAGGAGATCGGGTACTGGTGCTTGTCCCCACGGTAGAGAGCAAGTTCCTGGTCAAGTGGCAAGGGCCCTATGAGGTCGGAGAAAAAGTAGGTGAGGTCAACTATAAAGTTCATCAGCCGGGGAAAAGAAAACCTCTACAAATATATCATGTTAACCAGTTAAAAGCCTGGAAGGAGACTGACTCTCTGGACAGACCATTTTTGGTTATGGAGTCATCGAGTGACATCCATGATGTGACAATAGTTGAGGCATTGTCAAAGTCCCAGGTACAACAATGTAAAGAGTTTCTGCAGCGCAATAAGGACCTATTTACTGACCTGCCTGGTCGCACCAGGGTCATTGAACATAAGATTCTCACAGACCCCCAAGTCAAAGTCTGCTAAAAACTGTACCGAATTCCAGAGGCTCGTAGGAAATAGTGTCCGCTGAAATAAAAAGAATGCTAGAACTGGGGGTAATCGAGGAGTCTAAGAGTGGATGGTCAAGCCCAATAGTGCTGGTGCCTAAACCCTCAGGGAAATGGCGATTCTGTAATGATTACCAGAAGCTCAATGAGATATCAAAGTCGGATGCCTAGCCCATGCCCATGGTGGATGAACTAATTGAGAGGTTAGGCCCAGCCAGGTACATTACCACCCTAGATTTAACGAAAGGGTCTTGGCAAATTCCCCTCACAAAGGAAGCTAAAGAGAAGACAGTTTTTTTTCAACTCCAGGTGGCTGTTTCTAATATAGCAGAATGCCTTTTGGGTTGAAACATGCCCCTGCCACGTTTCAGAGGGCGATGGATAGATTGTTACGTCTTCACAAACGATACGCAGCCGCTTACCTGGATGACCTTGTAATATTTAGCAGGGATTGGGAGAGCCACCTCAGTAAAGTTCAGGCGGTACTGGACTCTCTCAGAAGAGCGGGGTTCTCGATAAACCCCAAAAAGTGTGCCTTAGGCATGGAGGAAGTTAAATACCTCAACTTCACAGTCAGAAGGGGTTTGGTAAAACCTCAATGCAATAAAGTAGAAGCCATACAGAATTGGCCCCAACCCCTGACAGAAAAACAAGTGAAAGCCTTCCTGGGGATGGTTGGGCTATTACCGGTGTTTCATTCCTGATTTTTTTTGCCTCTATGGCAGCCCCGTTAACAGAACTCACGAAAGGGAGAAATTCGGTAATGGCACAATGGTTGCCAGGAGCAGAAAAGGCATTTGTAGAGTTGAAACGTGTATTGTGTCAGCAGCCCGTGTTGGTGGCTCCTAACGTCAAGAAACCATTTATAGTCCATACAGATGTGTCTTATGTGGGTCTGGGAGCCGTTATTTCACAGGAGGTTAACGGGGAAGAACATCCTGTCATGTTTTTAAGTCGAAAGGCTACCCCCTGCGAGAAAAAAAATGTAATAGTGGAGAAAGAGGCCTTTACAATAAAATGGGCACTAGATGCGCTGAGATATTACCTACTGGGTAGAAAATTTAAATTGGTCTCAGATCATGCCCCCCTAAAGTGGATGAGCAAGAGGAAAGGGAACAACGTCAGAGTAGCAAGATGGTTCCTGGCCTTACAGGAGTTTGACTTTGAAGTTGAACACAGGCCAGGAAAAGCCAATGGTAATGCGGATGCCCTGTCCAAGGGCTCATTGTTTGGTGGTTAGTGCCCAGGGGGCAGAGGGAGGGTGGGTATGTAGTAGAGTGAGAGGTGACGTGTGGGACAGAAGGTACATATCACGGAGACTACTAGCATCTGTGATGTAAACCCAGTCCGTCCCTCACTCCAGTACTCAGTTCCACCTGGCCCAGACAGGTGAGGTGCATAAATGGGTGCAGGCTGCAGTGTGAGGGGGGAGTGCAGAGCTGCCTGGTGTGAGAGACACAAGCTGCAAGTGAGTGGAACTGCAGACTTTACCACACTCTGCAACAAAGTTTTGCTGGGCCATTGCCACTCTTATTTAAAAAGGACTTTTGGTGTCTTTGCTGGACTGTTGACGTGGAAAAGGACGTTTTCTTCCTGTTTTTCTGTTATCTGGAGATTACTGGTGCATTTATCTTATATTCAGCCAATGAATAAAAAGAGACACGGACAGTGTCACGTATCAGGGCGAGGGCGAGGAAGGAAAGGCTCTTAGGTTGTGGAGTGACTGGTTCCCAACTTTCCAGACTCCTGAAAAGCGACCATGAGCCACAGCCACAACTCCATAGCAACCCACCTGGCCCTTCACTTATTAACAATTTGTCCCTGACTGGACAAGAGTAGAAAGGGGAAGGGACGAAACCTATCGATCCCGCCTCTGGTCCTCAAACATTCTGCAGTATTGCAAGCTGGCAGTCGTTAGAATACAGGCTGATTTGTATCTAGCATTCTCCGACTTCTGCACCCATGCGAAGCGGAAACTCAAATCACCCACCTGATCCGTCCTAACGCACTCCAGAGCTCTACAATATGCATACACAAATGCTGCCACCACTAATTTCGTTACGGTAAATTGGAACCCGATCTATGACTTATGAATACAATCTTCGGAGAATATGGTTTCGTGTTAACACGGACGAGGCTCAATAATTAATTTAACGTTTAATTCTCAAAGAAAAGAGCAGTGCTTATTTACAGAAAAATACAAAAATGATGTTACAAGATAAATGGCAAGAGCCTTACATGTGATATCACAGACAGTAAAAGAACAAGGGTTAAAAGAAGAGTGTTACCATTCTTTGGCGTGGAGTCGCACCAGAACTGCGGACGAGACCTCACGTATAGTGACCTCCAAGGGGCTGACCCTGAGCACACGTCCGTGTGCGATTTTTAAACTCTCACTGGGGTAACTCCCATTTAGTTCCTTCCAGCCCCCGTGGGGGATGGCTTATCTTGGGACACATAATTCCCTGAAATACATATTTCCTTCATAACTCCGTGTGGGTGTGACTCACCATGAAAATATGACCACGATATTTCATGTTCTGATTTTACGTGTATTTTGAGCCCACGCATGAGTAGTTTTGGACGCATCTGATCCGAGATACGCAATTCTCGGTTCCTGAGCGTCGTGCAAATGTGGGAGTCCCTGCATGTTATTGGCGGGGATGCAACGTTCCATAAAATATCCTCTAAAGAAGAGAAATAGGCAGCAGAATCCAATTTTTCAGGTGCAATAAGAAGTTTTTATGTTTTCATGGAGACATCACATCATCAAATGAAAAGGCGACGTTTCGACCGTTACATAGAAGGTCTTTGTCAAGGAACAGACACAGGAAGATTTGGGCTTGGGGAAATGAAATGAAGTTGGTGATCGTTTGGTACAGTTCTGCCATGAAAACCGGCCCAGGATAACAAACACATGGTTTATGCAACCCAAACGCAGAATGTACACGTGGACATCTCCCAACGGCCCCCATAGAAAGCAGATTGATACATCCTATGTAATCATCGTTGGCAAGCTTCAATTGTTGCAATAAAAACCTGGCTCCGACAGCAGCACTGATCATGAACCCACAATCCAGATAACGGGAACTTGACAAGCAGTAAGAATGCTTCAATCTATATTAGATCTAATATGCCACAAAAACAAGCAGGTTTACAAAGAATGTGTTTCGGGTTCACAAGCGAACCCTTGTTCACCTCAGTGTTAAAATCATGTGCAACCTGCTTAAATAGATATCCACCATCACCAAGTAAAAAACCACCTGTGTGTTAACCTTGGAACGCTAAATAGAACATTGAAATGGAATGTGCTCTGCTATTAGCACCAACCAGTGTATACCGTATTTTTCGCTTTATAAGACGCACTTTTTCTGCCTCCAAAGTGGGGGGGGGGGGGGAAAGTTCCTGCGTCTTATAAAGTGAATGTGCCGAATATTCATTCCGATCGCCATTTTTAGCGCAATCGCGAATTTAACGCGCGGACGCGATTAATTTACCAGGATTGCATGTTAAATTCGCGATCGCACGCACAAATCAGTTAGATTCTGCTGTCAAAAAAAAAAAAATCATTACTCACCTCCCCCGGCATTCTGCGGCGCTGCTGCAGGCTGTCGCTCCCTCCTGGTCCCCGGCAGAGCATTGCTTTCTGGACGCGGTGCTTGAAATCCCCGCCTCCAGAAAGCTAATACTGTGGTAGCTAACATACACCGTCAGCCAATCACAGTCATTCAATGACATCATTGAATGGCTGTGATTGGCTAACATACGTGCGCCTTCAGCCAATCACAGCCATTCAATGATGTCATTGAATGGCTGTGATTGGGTGACGGTGTATGTTAGCCAATCACAGTATTAGCTTTCTGGAGGCCTGGATTTTTAAGCCCTGCGTCCAGAAAGCAATGCTCTGTCGGGGACCAGGAGGGAGCGACAGCCTGCAGCAGCGCCGCCGCCGAACGCTGGGGGGGTGAGTAATTATTTTTCCCCCTATTTTCCAGCTCTAATTGGGGGTGCGTCTTATAGACCGGTGCGTCTTATAAGGCGAAAAATACGGTATGTATAGCGGAGCACCACTTCTAGGAGCTTATCAAATGTAGCAATTGAGATGTGGGTGAAGTAAAAAAATGTTTCTGGATGCCTGTGCAAATCCAAAAACAAGGAATGGAAGTGCGCTTTTTCAGACCACATAGCCAGCAGAGAATGCACCCACATGCTGCACCTCCTTCTTGGCTCCTCTTGCAACATGGCAGAAGATACAAAAGTCATGGCAGAAGATACAAAACATGAGCCAACAAAGCAAAAATACTCAAGCATCTCTGTTCTCTTCCAAAAGAGTGAGCTGTATGTCAGCGATGTGAGAGCGGGCCGGACCGACACATCAGCAAATCTGCATCTCTTGTACAGTAAAAAATAACAAAATCGTGCATGAAAGAAGCACGCTGCAGCGCCGCGTGTCGGAAGCGTCAGAAAAATCGCTATTACGATATCGCTGTGAGCATCTTAGCCCAGTATCAAGCTTGCCTGTGTGAAGGTAGACTCTAACTCTTCAAATTAGGGGGCTAAATTTACACAAAAAAAAATGGTTTGAATTTTGTTGCAGATTTTGTGCTGCAGACTTAGGCCTTGTTAACACGAGCGTTGTATTGAACATGCATGCATGCGTGTGTGTGTACACAAATCCGCAAGTCCACGCACGTGCAAAAACACGCGTGAACGAAGCTGCGTGCCTATTGCTGTCAGTGGGGCCACTGCTGCTGCAGGCAGCCCCATTGAAAGCAATAGTATGTCAGCAACCCCCTCAATAATATTCAGGGGAAGACTTTAAATATTCTTGAAAATCATTTTCTGAATGAAAATCATTCCTTCCTGAAAATCATTCCTAGCTGTATATTATATATATATATATATATATATATATATATATATATATATATATATACACACACACACACCTCTGCAGGGGCTCAGGTGCATCTAGCTGCTTGAGCTCTGCCTGTGATTGGTCACAGCACTCAGAAATCACAGGCAGCGCTCGGCCATTTCTTGAAATTTTATTGAACTTCTTTGACGCCATTTTTTTCATCCCTCAAGGGGAAGTGAAGATGTAATTGGTCACTAGGAAAGTACACTACTGGGTGCCAAGGGGCAACTAAAGGATCCCCTTCCCCCTGCCATCTGCTAACATGCTGCAGTTGCTATTGATTGTGGCATGTAAGAGATTAAACAGGCAAGAACGAATCAACGTTCTTAAGATGAACATTCTTCCCAGAATATTATATGTTTTTCAGACTGTCCCATGTGACCTCTCCGGACGCTTCTTCACTCAGTTGCGGAGGGGTATGGTTAGATTCGTTTGGAAAGACCTCTCTCCAAGAATAAGCTACAAAATCCTAACTAGAACAAAAAGTTCGGGTGGAGCGGGCCTGCCGGATCTTGAACTCTACCATAAAGCAACAATAGGTAGATGCGTTCTGGATATCTTACACTGCGCGGATGAGAAAGCGTGGGTGCCTCTGGAAAAAGGACATAATCGGTTAAACTTGGGGGGTGCCTTCTGGGTCCCAGGCATTGTGGACTGGAGAGGGGCAGGGGCTTCGCCCCTAGCTCTGAGCCTGCTGAGGGCATGGACCCGCTTGAGAGGGATGAGGAGGATATTCACTTGTCCAGGCCCCCTGACCCCTTTAACAGGTAACCCTCAGATCCAAGCTACAATATCTACGGAGATACTGCTATTCATGCTTCATTTCCCCAGGAGTCAAGCACGCAACATCCTTGATTCACAGGGGATGTGCGCTTTAAGAGATATTGCAGTAGGTCAGGAAACAAAACCTGGAGCGTGGATACAGTACCTTCAGGTGAGGAGGGACTATCTTAGATCGCTGAAGGCCCGTGACCTACTAAGAAAGGAACTAACACCCTTTGAAAGATTATGCGTAGCCCCGCCCCCCTCCTTCCCCCTCATGTGGTCTCTCTGCTGTACAGGTTGTTGATCGACTCCGAGAAGGGGGAGACGCGGCCAAGATGGGAGACGGGATGGGAGGAGACGCTCGGAAGACTTTTCCCCGAAGAGCTTTGGACTAAGTCCTATACCCTCATACACAAATTGTCCATCTCGAGCAAGGCACAGGAACTAAACTATAAAATAATGAAGCAATGGTACAGGACTCCGGACAAGATTCATAGAATTTTCCCAAGAACTCCTGGTAAGTGCTGGAGGTGTGGTTCAGGGATGGTAACTATGTATCATATCTGGTGGAGCTGTTCACTAATAGCTCCACTCTGGAGTAACATTGCCAGGTTGTATGAGGCGATGTGTAGGTCACCCCTGGTCCTCACCCCCGAAGTGGCTCTTTTGTCTATGTTTCCAGGTGCAATCTCCCATGTTAAAAAGGGGCTTTTAAGACCTTTTATAATGGCCATGCGCCACATTATCCCCCTACACTCGAAACGGAGGGGAGAGCTAACAAGGGCCATGTGGACGGAGGCACTAGAACACATCAGGTACATGGAGGAGCTCAGGAGCACTGACTCTGAGGGAGACCAGGAAGCAGAAAACCTCTGACACCTGGACTGTGTGGTTAGACCATAAAAGCTCCGTGGCCTTTGTTAGGTGGCTTGCCGATGGCTTAACATAAGAATCTGCACTGTGCACTTCCCTGGACCTAGGCCGGGGAGAAGATGGCTAGAAGGCTGGAGGAGTGTTTAACCTAGGGACTGGGGGGAAGGGCAGAAAGAGAAATAGTGGGGTAGTCAGTGTAGCTAGCGATCTGGGGCCAAGTAATGGGAATGGGGGTCGAGCTGGAGGAGGGATTAGTACAGTTAGAACTGACAGATCAGCCAACAGTACCATTAGTAACAAAACGAATTTAAAAAAAAAACGTATAAATTGTATGACCAGGAATGCAAGAAGTCTGATCGGTAAAGTGGGTGAGCTTGAAGCGAGAATGGCCGATGAAAACTATGATATAGTCGGAATTACGGAAACATGTCTTGATGAAAAGTGCGATTGGGCGGTGAATTTACAGGGTTACAATCTCTTCAGAAGAGACCGTGGGAACCAGAAAGGGGGAGGGGTATGTCTGTACATTAAATCGTACTTAATGCCGAAGCTATGGGAGGATATAGGTTCAGGAGATGAACACGTGGAATCTCTGTGGGTGGAAATACAGGGGGGAAAAAAAAACAAAATCCTGATAGGGGTTTTCTATAGACCACCAAAAGCAACAGAAGAAACTGAAACCTTACTATTTAGGCAGATAGAAGAAGTGTCAAACCGCAATGAAGTAATTATCATGGGGGACTTTAATTATCCAGATATAATATGGGTAAATGAAACCTGCAAATCCCATAGGGGTGATATGTTCTTAAGATCAATTAAAGATAATTACCTTATCCAACTTGTGCGGGAACCAACAAGAGAGAGGGTCATTCTGGACTTAGTACTAACTAACGAACCGGACCGAATAAAGGGAGTGCAGGTTGAGGGGCACTTGGGGAACAGTGACCACAATATAATCAACTTCCAACTGTCATTTAATAATACACCTTATGAGGGAGCGACAAACAAACTAAACTTTAGTAAAGCAAAATTTGAACAGCTTAGAACTACTATCGGTAACATTAATTGGGACAACATCCTCAAAAATATCACTACAGAGGACAAATGGGAAAAGATTAAAAGGATCCTAATCACCTGAAGTGAGCAGTTAATTCCCTTTAAAAATAAAAGAACCTTTCCTCCCCTGCTGCGGTTCTCCCCTCCCCTCACTTTGCTTCCTCTGTGCGGCAGCCGGCTGATCCCCTGTGTTATCAGGCATCTGCTCCACGTGGTGTGCTGGTGCCATTGTGGGAGAGCCTTGCTGGATGTCTGCTGCGGTCTACTGCCTCTCTGCTGTGTTTCTCTGCAGGCTGTCAGCAGGTTCCGTGTCTCCCTTCCCGGCTGTGATCCCCTTCGGGCTGGCTGTGCTTCTCCCTGGGGCTTCCGGTCCTCCTGCCCTGCCGCGCGCCGGCTCTCTGGGACTGCCTGGCGCCATGTTAGAGGATTTCCCGCCGTGTCTCCCACGCCGGGGCCGCTTAGATAGCGGCTTATCGGCGTACTGCCGACCGATGGTGGGTCTCCCCTCTTCCTCGCTCCTCTCTTCAGTGCAGGTTGGCGCTGCATAGTGGCTGTATTAATATTCTTCTGCGCCAGTGTTACTGCAGGATAAGACGGCTGCATTGCAGGTGCGGAGAAAGAACACATGACCGGCTCCATTGGCGGTCTTGTGTTCTTTCTTCCAGCGCTGCAGAGAGTCGTCTACACCTCCAGTGCGGCTGTCTTCTTCGTGCAGGAAGACAGGCGTATCAGCACCGGATGCACCCGTGTGACTGAGCCCTTACTGACAACTTTATCTTCCAAAAGGTAAAAGAAAAGACGAGGGGATCTGCTATCTTGGACCTAATTTTTACCAACAGGAAGGAAATAGTTGAGGAAGTAAGGGTGGCTGGGACCTTAGGATAGCATGAACACTGCCTCCTAAGGTCCCGGCCCCCCTAAACAAGGAAACTACAGGCCAGTGAGCCTGAACAATATACCGTGAAACATCTTTGAACAAATTAGGCTGTCTGTACACGGGCAAGTTTTCATTGCGTTCCCTACGGCGATAATCCGGCCTCGGGGAACGCAGTGAAAGCTCTCCATAGCGTTGCTATGGAGAGCGCTTCCCCTCTATCCACGAGTGGAGAATCACAGCGATTCTCCGCTCGCGAATGGCAAATCGCAGCATGCTGCGATTTTGCACAATTCTTCAAAAATGTATTTATTGAGGTTTTCTTAAACAAAGCACAATCCGTACAAATAGTCGAAGGAAAAATGAATTAAGCTCGCTTATCAGAGTTGCAAATAAATGACCTGTCTCATTAAATAACTTATGGCAAGCTGCAGTCATATAACAATCTATAGGTGGGTTTAAATGAACATTAGGTTAATGACATTGGCACTACTTGTCCTACGGTGAGACCCATAGACATGTTAAGATCTTGGATACTTGGTAGCATAATTCAATTTTAGGTAGCAAGGCATACTATATTAATCATAAGCGTGAACCATGCGGCCCGGGGGCCCCCATCGCTCCATGAGGTCGTGTGATGACAACCTCTATGTTCGACTGTGCAACCCCTCGGGGAGTCTGAGAGGTAAACCCCGTACCAGAGGGGTCGAAGGGGTAACCTATGGGTCAGAAGCATGTGTATATGTAGGGGTCCATGTCCTGGGCTCCTATATCGATCTACAAAAACCACTTTAGAACCGAGAAAGAAAAAGAGGAGAGAGGGAGGGGGGGGGGGGGGGGGAGAATAGGGTAGGTATTAGCTCTCGCCTCGGTTCCCCGCGCAATATATTGAGGCTTGAAATTTGTGGTAGTAACATACATAGTAACATAGTTTGTAAGGCCGAATGAAGACAAAGTCCATCTAGTCCAGCCTGTCTATCCTCCTGTGTTGTTAATCCAGAGGAAGGCAAAAAAAAAACAAGAGCAGAAGCCAATAAGCCCTTTTGGGGGAAAAATTCCTTCCCGACTCCCTAATGGCAATCAGACTGTTCCCTGGATCAACCCCTAATAGTTCCTACCTGCCTATATACCAGGATTGACACTTAACCTAATATTTATATCCTGTAATATCCTTCTCCAGAAAGACATCAAGTCTCCTTTTAAACTCCTCTAAGGATTTTGCCATCACCACTTCCTCCGGTAGAGAGTTCCACAGTCTAACTGCTCTTACAGTAAAGAACCCCTTTCTGTGTTGGTGATGAAACCTACTTTCCTCTAATCGTAGCGGATGTCCTCTTGTTACCGTCGTGGTCCTGGGTGTAAACAGATCGCGGGAGAGATCCATGTGTTGTCCCCTCATGTACTTATACATGGTTATTTGGTCACCTCTTAACCTTCTTTTTTCTAGAGTAAATAGTCCCAATATTGATAACCTCTCGGGGTATTCCAGTCCCGTCATTCCATGTATTAGTTTAGTTGCCCTTCTTTGAACCCCCTCAAGCACTGTGACATCTTTCCTGAGCACCGGTGTCCAGAATTGTACGCAGTATTCCATGTGAGGTCTGACAAGTGCCTTATATAATGGAAGGATAATGTTCTCGTCCTTCGCCCCTATACCTCTTTTGATGCACCCCAAGACTTTATTTGCCCTTGCAGCCGCTGACTGGCATTGGTTACTCCAGTTTAGTCTATTATCCACTAATACCCCCAGATCCTTTTCCATATCACTTTTCCCTAGTGGTACCCCATTAAGTGAGTATTTGTGACATCCGTTCCTCCTGCCTATGTGCCTAGTCTTACATTTTTCAACATTGAACTTCATTTGCCATTTTCCTGCCCAAGCCCCCATCTTATCCAGGGCCGTTTGTAGCCGCACATTGTCCTCCGTTGCATTAATTATATTGTATAATTTTGTGTCATCTGCAAATATTGATATTTTGCTGTGCAGCCCCTCTATCAGGTCATTAATAAATATGTTGAACAGAGTGGGGCCTAATACTGAACCCTGTGGCACCCCGCTAGCGACTGTGGTCCAATCAGAGTACGAACCATTTATTACCACCCTCTGCTTTCTATCGTTGAGCCAATTTTTTACCCACTTACACACGTTTTCGCCCAGTCCGAGCTGCCTCATTTTGTATATTAGCCTATTATGTGGCACGGTGTCAAAGGCTTTAGAGAAGTCCAGATATACAAGATCAATAGATTCTCCCTGGTCCAGCTTAGAGCTTACTTCATCGTAGAAACTGATCAGATTTGTCTGACATGAGCGACCCTTCATGAATCCATACTGGTGAGGAGTTATTCCCTTAATCTCCTTGAGGTACTCATCGTCTTGTCGAGCCACATTGGTTTCCTTTTAGCTGAGTTTCTTTTATTTTTAAAGGGAATGAACTGCTCACATGAGGCGATTAGGATCCTTTTGAACTTTTCCCATTTCTCCTCCGTACTGATATTTTTGAGGATGTTGTCCCAATTAATGTTACCGATAGTAGTTCTAAGCTGATCAAATTTTGCTTTACTAAAGTTTAGTTTCTTTGTCTCTCCCTGATAAGGCTTCCTATTGATTGACAGCTGGAAGTTGATTATATTGTGGTCGCTGTTCCCCAAGTGCCCCTCAACCTGCACCCCCCTTATACGTTCCGGTTTGTTAGTTAGTACTAGGCCCAGAATGGCCCTCCCTCTTGTTGGTTCCTGCACAAGTTGGTTCAGGTAATTGTCTTTAATTACTCTCAAGAACTTATAACCCCTGTGAGATTTGCAGGTTTCGTTCTCCCATGTTATATCTGGGTAATTAAAGTCCCCCATGATAATTACTTCGTTTCGTTTTGACACCTCTTCTATCTGCCTTAGTAGTAAGTTATCAGTTTCTTCTATTGCTTTTGGTGGTCGATAGAAGACCCCTATCAGGATTTTGTTATTTTTTCCTCCCTGTATTTCTACCCACAGAGATTCCACCTGTTCGTCTCCTACCCCTATATCCTCCCGTAGCCTCGGCTTCAAGTTCGATTTGACGTACAGACATACCCCTCCCCTTTTCTGGTTCCTTCGGTCTCTTCTGAAGAGAATGTACCCCTGCAAATTCACCGCCCAATCGCACTTATCATCAAGCCATGTTTCAGTAATTCCGACTATATCATAACTTTCATCAGTCATTCTCGCTTCAAGCTCGCCCACTTTACCGATCAGACTTCGTGCATTCGTGATCATACAATTTATATCATTTTTTTTGTTTTTTAAATTTGTTTTGTTGCTATTCGTACTTATGGCTGATCTATCAGTTCTAACTGTACTAACCCCACCCCCTGCTCGTCCCCCATTCCCTTTGCTTGGACCCAGATCGCTAATTACACTGGCTACCCCACTATTTCTCATTTTACCCTCCCCCCAGTCCCTAGTTTAAACACTCCTCCAGCCTTCTAGCCATCTTTTCCCCCAGCACAGCTGCACCCTCCCCATTAAGATGCAGCCCGTCCCTACGGTAGAGCCTGTAGCCGACCGCAAAGTCAGCTCAGTTCTCCAGGAACCCAAATCCCTCCTTCTTACACCAACTCCGGAGCCACTTGTTTACCTCCCTAAGGTCCTGCTGCCTTTCTAGTGTGGCTTTAGGTACAGGTAGTATTTCCGAGAAAAATACCCTGGAGGTCCTCGCCCTGAGCTTGGACCCTAAGTCCCTGAAATCATTTTTGAGGGCCCTCCATTGACCTCTAACTTGTTCATTGGTGCCAACGTGCACCATGACTGCTGGATCCTCACCAGCCCCTCCCAGTAATCTGTCAATCCGATCCGCGATGTGTCGAACTTGAGCGCCAGGAAGACAACACACCGTTCGACGATCCCGGTCTTTATGGCAGATTGCCCTCTCTGTCTCCCTAATAATTGAGTCCCCCACCACTAGAACCTGTCTAGACTGCCCTGCGCTCCCCGTCCCCGTCTCACTGGAGCAGTCATCCCCCTGGCGTTCAGAGGGCGTGTCGTGCTGCAGCGGTGCTGGCTCTGTAATGGCATCCCCCTCATCTGCCAATCTTGCAAATTTGTTGGGTTGTGCCAGTTCAGGACTAGCCTCCCTGGTTCTCTTCCCTCTATCCCTCCTTCTTTCTGTCACCCAGCTGACTGCCTGCTCCCCCTGCTCTTCCGTACTACCATCCGCCCCCGCCTCTACCCCAGCGAGTGTCTGCTCAGTGAGCACCAAACTCCTTTCCATGATGTCAACGGCTCTCAGTGTTGCCAGTTGCCCATTTAGATCCAGAATTTGGGCTTCTAAATGTGCGACGTGCATGCATCTTGCGCAACAGTATGCACCCTCGATCGGCTGATCAAGGACCGCATACATTGCACAAGTAGCACACTGGATGGCATTGCCAGGCATGGAGCTCATCCTAATGGGGATCTACAATTTACTTGTTGAAGTAGTGAAGATAGACTTGCTCACACTCCGCTCACACGCTGCCGCAACCGCTGACCCGCTGCCGCAACCGCTGTCCCGCTGCCGCAACCGCTGTCCCGCTGCCGCAACCGCTGTCCCGCTGCCGCAACCGCTGTCCCGCTGCCGCAACCGCTGACCCGCTGCCGCAACCGCTGACCCGCTGCCGCAACCGCTGTCCCGCTGCCGCAACCGCTGACCCGCTGCCGCAACCCCTCACCCGCTGCCGCAACCCCTCACCCGCTGCTGCAACCCCTCACCCGCTGCCCCTCTCGCGCAACCTCTTACCCGCTGACACTTATGCGCAACCAGTCAAAATTTTTTTTTTTTATTCCCCCCTCACAAACACTTAGACCCCCAGACACACACACAGAAGACACAACTAACCAGATACACAGAAGACACACAGCTCACAAACACACACAGAGGTAGATACTTATCAGCTCCTCCACTCCTCCGCTCCTCCTGGTGATGTCACCCGCTGTCCCGGCGGCCGCTCACTCTGCCCTCCTGTCTCAGCTGCTCCGCTGAACTCCTGGTGGCCTCTTGGCGCCGGCTGCTGCGCTCCGGTCTCACTGGTCACTCCTGCCCCCGCACCTGCTTCGGCTGCCGCTGTCCCCGCACCTGATTCGGCTGCTGAGCTGCTCCGCTGTCCCCTTCAGCTCCCCGCTCGTGCCTCCGTCTCGTGCCGCTGCTCCTGGCGTCTGACATCACTTCCGCTCGACAGTTGTATACAAAAATGCTCTGCAAGATGCTACAACGCCCTGAAAACAGACCGATAGAATTAGACAGGGTACACCGACTACAAGGGGGCAGACCGCGGAACCCGAACTTACCAAGAGACGTAATCTGCAGGGTACATTTTTACAGGCAGAAAGAGGAGCTACAACGCTTGGCCTGGGAACTGGGTCCCATTAAGCACAACGGAATGGACATCTCTATCCTACCAGACGTCTCCAGGCTGACGTTAAATTGCAGGAGAATGATACGCCCCCTGTTGGAAGCAGCACGAAAAGCCGAAGCGACATACCGATGGGGACACCCATTCCACTTGAGCCTCAGAAAACGAGGCAGGCTCTTCACGGTTAAGACCCCCGCAGACCTAGAAGGGGCGGTTGAATTTCTAGGAGTCCCCCCAATGCCAATCCCAGACTGGACTACACCCCAAGACGCAGCACCGCCCAATGTATGAAATACGAAGACTCCAAGGTGGACACATCGCCATCTAGTGTACAAAGCCAGAAGATCCCAAGACCCCCCCCAAACATAAGACCGCAAACCAATAACTGGGGTAGCTGACCTCAATCAACAGGCGCCAGACACAACATAGACTTTAAAACTCGCCATCAGCTACACAGACTCCTATACGCCAGCTGAGACGAGCAGGAAACCTTAACAACATGGAACATCCCGCCTTCACGTTACAAGCACCCAAACTAACCTACGCCCCGCAGCAACGGACAGTAGACAACACCACCTCCACGAGAACCTCCCGCTCACGACATGCAACGAACGCTACCGGAATAAACAAGAAAGACTACAAGCCGCGGCGACATGGAACTCCGAAACATCAACAAACTACTTCGACAGCACTTACTCACACCGTCTGTCAAGTAAACTGTACATCACGAGCGCGCCCACAGGTGCATATTGGCGACATATTTCGCTGAAGACACGCGGTAACAGGCTCCCCCGCGCTCTGCCACGTTTTTTCCCCCTTTAGGGCCACAGGGTTACCGGTGTCCCCCCACTTGCTGGAGGGATACAGGTTCCCTGGTTAAGTCGAAAAGACTCTAGAACTTGTCTTGTCTACCCCCTTTACCCGCCCCCTCTACCTCGTGTGCACCTGACCTTCCCCCCTGAACCTTACCCACTCCCACCTCCTATACCCCACTGCCACAAGCTAGGAGAGCCTCGGGCAACTCCACACAGATCACCCCGACCTCCTCCATTATGCCAGATAACACCCCAAACTTTAAGGTAGTCTCTCTTAACGCACAGGGACTGAACATCCTGGAGAAGAGGTCCTCCATCCTCCGCCTCCTATGGAAGAAAAAAGCGCAGGTTGCCATGATACAAGAGACCCATTTCCGAACAGAGGGGGCCCGAGATTCTCCGACGCTAGATTTCCGAATGCCTATCACTGCTTGAATCCAGGCGCTAAAGCCAAAGGGGTGTCGATCTTAGTTGCCAGCAAGATCCCCTGGGAGCACGCAGCAACCGAAAGTGACACCGAGGGGAGATATGTCTCCGTGAAAGGTAAGCTCGCCAGCACCACAGTCACACTCGCAAACATGTACCTCCCCAACTCCAACCAGGTGCCTTTTTTAGAAAGAGCCCTGGAGGACTTGGATGAATTCAAAGAAGGAACACTGGTCCTGGGAGGAGACTTTAATTTCCCACTTGAACCACACGTGGATACATCTAAGGGAACAAGTCACCTCACTCTAGCCACGCACCGTAAAATTAGGAAAATACTCCACAAGCACCAGTTAATAGATGCATGGAGAATCTTACATCCCAAAACAAGGGACTACACGCACTTCTCCAATCCACACAACTCATACTCTAGGATCGACTTTTTCCTAGTACACCACTCAACACTCCCGCGGGTGTCAGCAGCAGAAATAGATAACATTACACTTTCCGATCACGCGCCCATATCCATCTTAGTAACATTACCTTTACCACACGAAAGAGCCTGGCACTGGCGCCTAAACGAGTCTCTTATCCACAACCCCGAGACATCAGGAGAAATACAAAAAGCCATAACAGAATACTTTGAAAACAACTGCACACCAGACACAGACCCGCTAGTCATATGGGAGGCCCACAAATGTGTAATCAGGGACCACATGATAGGTCTTGGGTCGCGCATTAAAAAGGAAAGGGGAGCCCATCTACGCAGACTCTTAAACCAAATCCAGACACTATAAACCTTACACAAAGCCAGCCAAAACATCACAGTGGGGGCAGAACTTACCCAGTTAAGGGAAAAGGTGCGATCAATATGCCTAGGTCAGGCAAAGGGAGCCCTAGTAAAATGCAGACGCCACTACTACGAATACGGTAATAAACCAAGCCGCACCCTGGCACGTGCCCTCAGTGCAAACAGAGTAAAGACATATGTCCCTCACATCTCCTCCTCCGATGGGCAAAGGACCCATCTTCCCCAACAGATAACGGGTGCCTGGGACCCGATTGCTAAAATTTTGCCCTCGGGATACTCTTTGACTTAACGGCTAAAATTATTCTATCTTTCTGTACTCGGGACTATTATCCCTGAGAAATTATAACTTTCTCTCACATAAAGGGTAGAAATTTTTCTTACCTATACCCTACTCTTATTTCTACCATTGTAGTAGTAGGGTTTTCGTAGTCCTGTCAGTTCATTTATCTTATATGGCGACAATAATCTATCTAGTAATATAATTGTCACCAGTAGAAATGACAGTTCTACTCTGACTGATCCCTCTATATCCAGTGTGTCATTTATTTGACAATACTGGACATTTTGAGGCTTCATCAATTTTTTATTTTTGTACCACTATCCGATTTCTGACTGGGAGTCATTAAACCAGTAAAGTACCATTTTTTGCGTATTGAAACCCCTGATGAACCCACGTTGTGGGAGAAACGCGTTGGGTTACGCTTACAATTTTTAGTGGTCCGGCATAGCTTATTTTCTCGATGTGAACGACGTATACATCACCGAACCTGTTCTCTGGATTTTGGGTCACGTTCTGTAACATCCAACTGTCGGACTTATGTCACTTTTTCATCTCCTGATTAGGTTGACGTGTATACAATAGATTCTGATAATCCTGTCAGATTCTGCAAAGAGACCGAATACACTAAATGGCTGAATCATAACGATACTCAGACTGACCGGTCTATTACTGTTTATGGACAGTGGTATCAATACATTTTTATCGGTTCCATGGGTTTTCCTGGATCTAGATTTATGTGTGTATGTTCTTCCTTTTAGTAATTTCTTTAATAAAAGTTATATTTTATTATAAATTTTTTTTGGTCAAGGGTCCACATAGTCAGTTCAGAATGATAAAATGGATCTCGAGCCTATATTCACACCCAACGGCCGCGGTCAGAGTGAATGGACAAGTGTCAGACCCATTTACAATCACAAACGGGACGAGACAGGGGTGCCTCTTATTGCCCCTAATCTTTATCTTATGCCTTGAACCCCTTCTAGCTAGAATTCGCTCCAACCCGGACGTTTCAGGGATCAAAACCCCCAACACTGAACACAAAATAGCGGCATACGCCGATGACCTGCTATTCTTCATCACAAACCCGAGAATCTCGCTACCAAATTTACTAGCCGAAATTAAACAGTATTCGGAAGTGTCAAACTTCAAAATTAACTACCACAAATCGGCGGCTCTCAATGTGTCCCTCCCACACACGTTAGTCAGCGAACTTAAAAACTCATTCCCCTTTACATGGGCAAGTAATTACATCAAATACCTGGGCACAAACCTCACCCCTGAAATAGAAGGACTGTACGCAGCTAACTATCCCACACTCCTGAACAAAATTAAAGCAGACCTGAGTACGTGGACTAAGGGACTACACTCATGGTTCGGGAGATGTGCAATCTTCAAGATGAACATCCTACCCAGAATCCTCTACCTCCTACAGGCGCTCCCCATACATGTGCCCAAACAGTTCCTCAAACAACTCAGCTCTCTTACCTCCAAATTCATCTGGGCGAACAAAGCAACGCGCATTGCATGTAGCACACTAATGAGACCTAAAAAGGAAGGGGGAGTAGGCCTACCCAATTTTACCAGATATCACCAAGCAACTCACCTAACACGAATAATAGACTGGCACAGGCACGGGTCCTTCAAACAATGGGTAGCCATTGAACAAGGGGCGACAACGATACCCCTGAAAGCATTACCCTGGCTGCCGGAACAGATTCCGAGAGAACTGACCCAGCACCCCACGATAGGCCCTACCCTAGCAATAGCAGTGAAAACGCTACCAAAAACAAACATAGCCCCCAACCCCTCACCAATGCTCCCGGTCTTGGGGAACCTGGCGTTTCATCCTGGGATGGAAAACAAAATCTTCCGCAGTTGGGCCCAAAAAGGCAGTTTTAGAGTCACCCACTTCATACAAGAAGGCCAATGGCTAAATGCAGCGCAACTGATGGGGACACAAGACCTCCCGCCAATTCCGTTCTGGCAAACTGTACAGTTGAGACACTTCCTCAACACACTCCCACACCCAAGCTCACTCATGCGCCCGAAAATGCAGTTTGAAACCATATGCAGCGCCGAAGGTCCCCACAGACACACATTATCTCTAGTATATGATATCCTCAACACACAGACAGAATTCCAACCACACAGCTTCATCCAGAAATGGGAGGAAGATCTCTCGATAACACTCACACAACCTGAGGTAGAAAAAATATGCTCACTCACACATTCGGTATCTATATCCAGCAAGACACAGGAAGCGGGGTACAAGATAATATCACGTTGGTACAGAGTACCAGCTAAATTAAACAAAATATTCCCTGCGGTTTCCCCTCTGTGCTGGAGATGCAACGCAGCTCAGGGGACCCTCCTACACATCTTCTGGGACTGTCCGGTGCTGGCGAGCTTCTGGGCGGAGATCTGGCAGATTATCTCGAAATTTACGAAATATGCATTACCTAAAAGCCCTGCCTTATTTCTTCTCCACCACAATGAGATCCCTACAGCAGTGTACAAGAAATCGGTAGTGCGTCACCTGGTGAACGCAGCCCGTTCCTGTATACCGAAACTCTGGCGTCTGACAACTCCCCCCACGATAGCGCATTGGCTCAACACAGTACAGGGAATCAGAGAGATGGAGGACCTCACGGCATCGGTCAAAGGTACTGGAGAAAAGTTTACAAAGACCTGGTTCCATTGGTTGGACTTCCAGAATTCCATGGAGTATCGGAGGCTACTAGACTCCAGTTACTAAAGGCCATAACACCTACTCCTATAACCCCCCCCCCCCCCCCCCGGACCATCCACTTACCTAAACCAATTCGTTCCCCACTGTGTCTTGTCCTCCGTCAAGGTTAAGTTTCCATGTTACGGTCACAAGAGTTCTTTAATATGCAATGTTTGAACGATCACTAGTAACGGACTCTCAAAAAGCGCACCCAGAACATAGGGAAGAAGTCTAGGAACAAGGAACTGACCACCGGGCCAGCGTGAACTTGGAAATCACGCAGGCACACGTCTAAGAATACTCGTTGTTTGTGACCAAGGACTTTACATTAGTTAACTGTACTAAGATTCCTGAAGAAGTCCTAACAATTTTGTTTCTATTGTTGTAAAACTAAAAAACCAAAAATAAAGAATTAAAAAAAAAAAAAAAAAAGAATTTGTTGGACCCATTACTTTTGCCTGAGAGAGATTTCCAACAAATGTCTGGATGGGTAAAATCTCCCATGATCAGTATGTCATGCTTTTATGAGATCTTGGCCATCTGATATAGAAAGAGTTCATTCATATCATCTGCTTGTCCAGGCGGTCTATAGTAAATGCCTACAATAATGTCCTTCCTGTTGTTCTCTCCTTGTATAGTTACCCAAACAGTTTCTACAGAACTCCCATGCTGTGAAGCTTGAATCTCTGGAGATGGATGTTTTCCTAACAGACAACACAACTCCTCTTTATTAGGTCTGTTTCTTATAAAAAGGTTGTATCTTTCAAGTCTTGTATTTCAATCTTGTGTATCATCCCAAGTTTCTGTGATGCCTATGACATCATATTTCCTATGTTAGGAGCTCATACTGTACAGTTTATCTGAGATATATACTGTATATGTATTTATGAGGCTGTACAGGGGACTGTGTGCTGATATAGAGGACACAACTGACAAAACTTAACTTGTCTCTTATTGTTTCGAGAGAGAGGTGACACCCCTATTGCCGCAGGGTGAGCAGATCCAGGAATTAATAGACCAAATGCGTTTTGACTGTCAGGGTTGTGGATTGTGTAAAGGGCACCGTGTGACCCAGCAGTGAGACCGGTAGAGAGGGAAGTGGCGCGGTGCCATGTTCCTGGATGGCTGTAAATACTGTCACATAAATAGTGATTTTATGGAGACTAATGAAAGAAAACCAGTAATTTGTCATTATCGGTTTCTGCCACAGGTTTATGCAGCTCTCCAATCCGGCCCCATAAGTCCGGTGATAGATTCCTTTTACATGTATTGTGTGTGGTGCCCTTCACAGTTTAGACATAAATTAAAATCAATTCCTTTTATTAGATAACTTTAAAAACACAGTAGACAAGAACAGGGCACTACAAATAACCCTCTAAATTGCCAGAGGTATATAAATGACAAGCCACTATAGCTACTTAATTGATTTTATCGTACCCTTCCTTTGTTCAGAGAAGGCACCATATGATATATGTTTATAAAGTGAGGTGATACGGTGGCTGTCGCTATGTCATAGAACTCGGGTCAAGGTGAAGTCAAATTTGTTTCTTACGCATCACTTCCCATATTTTTTATCTTATTATAAAAATTAGTCACTATTATGTACTGGAATTGGATGTCACAGCATCTATCTTACATTCTTCTTCACAGTGACATTGAATGGGTGTATAGATTTAGTTTTCATGTCCAATATTGTAAAAGGGAAGATTTGCGAATACGAAGAGTATGAGCCCTTTATCTTGGAAATGCTTAAACATAGTTCTTATTCCAAGTAGAGTTCAAATATATGGGGGCTCATGACCTCTTTGTATCAAATAATGCAGTGTCATACAGTTTCATTGGTATTAAGAGAAACCCAATTCCTTTCCAATGACTGTTGACTGACTGTATGAGCACACATTTATTCAATAGTTAGTGTTTACTATTCTTTTTATAATCTCAATTGGAGCGTCCATAGGCTCAGATTGTAGTACTTTTTAATCTCGACGCGTTTCTCCGCTAATTTAAACGGGTCATCAGGAGATTACTTGAGTATTATTGTAGATTTAGTTACAATTTGATACCTTATTCCAGAGTTTTATTTTGCTCAATTTAAACTGATGCATTACTCTGTCAGAAGTGATGTAGGCAGTAGAAGTAGTTCTTTTTCCTATATAGGATTTATGTATTTTCGAGAGAGAACAACCTTTGATGTTTAGGTGGTCTCTCTGTATAGGGCAGATCTATGATCTATGTATTTTTCAGAGAGGGCAGTCTGTGAAGAACAGACAACCTTTCTATGTAATAAAGATCTACTACAGTAGGATGTTCTTTTTATGTACAAGATTTGTATATTTCCAGGAGAGAACGACCTTTAATGTATAGGTAGTCTCTCTATATGATACAAATCTGAGATCTATATATTTTTTTATTATTGTTTTTTAGAAAGAGATAGCAGTCTGTGATGGACAGGCAACTTCTCTATATAGTTTGGATCTGATAGTTAGAGCAATATGCAATCAGCCGCAGCTTTGTATAGGGATAACAGGCATAGACTGGGCATTCCTATAGTCAGATAATCGCCTGGCTTACAAAGACTAGTGCAGGGTTGATTGCTATTGCTTTCTTAGTAGCACTGCCTATTGCTGATATGCATTATTCTGATCTAGAGTAAGAGCTGTAGCGCCTCTGGCCTGGATGGTAGGTCAGGGCTATCTGAGTGCAGTGAAGGTATCATCCCTTATAAAGTAAGCTCTCTCCTCCCTTAAGGGGTGTGTTCACATTTCTTGACCAATAATGTAGCCTCAAGGGCGGACCTAGATTTAGCTTCCATACGATCAAGGTCTTTTTATGTGGTATAGAGGGTAATAAATTTTTGAAACTACATATTGTAAGGAGGAATCTGTTCAGCCTGTCTACCGATTCCTCCTACAAGTAGCCGATCGTGAGACTTAGTCGTGATGGGATCGTCTATTATGCCATACCCCCGTTTGGGATCCTCCTATTATAGGCGTGCTACCCCCGAACATGGTGTGATTGGATAGGGAAGGGGCGCTGGTCACGCAGCGGCATGCTTACGTCATTGGCACAATGACGTCGCTGCGTCGCGCTTCCCCTGTATGGTATAAGGAGTGGGCGGGCCTGGAGGCCGAACGAGTGTGTCGGCGTGGCGGTCTTCTCGGCGTATGACATAGTTAGCCGGGGAGCTGAGAGGCCGAAAGAGCGTGGCGGCGTGATGTCGTCATCAGCATGATGACGCAGCTACGCCGCATCGGGTGCAACGGCGTGATGGCGTCCGCGGCGTGATGACGTTTCTACCCCGGGAGGCCGTGGGGCTGAAAAAACGTGGCGGCGTGATGTACTCTTGTTAGAGAGATATACTTATTGGGACTAGAACTATGGATCATGTCACTGTATGGGAATGATGAATCCTCAACCAGAGGATAAGATGAGCATACACTCTTTGTTCAGACAGTTCAGTCAGACCGAAACTGATGATAGTGTCACGGTCACGTTTCCATATGTAGCTAATAGAGATGAGCGAGCACCAAAATGCTCGGGTGCTCGTTACTCAGGACGAAATTTTCGCGATGCTCGAGGGTTCGTTTCGAGTAACGAACCCCATTGAAGTCAATGGGCGACCCGAGCATTTTTGTATTTCGCCGATGCTCGCTAAGGTTTTCATGTGTGAAAATCTGGGCAATTCAAGAAAGTGATGGGAACGACACAGCAACGGATAGGGCAGGCGAGGGGCTACATGTTGGGCTGCATCTCAAGTTCACAGGTCCCACTATTAAGCCACAATACTGGCAAGAGTGGGCCCCCCCCCTCCCCCCAACAACTTTTACTTCTGAAAAGCCCTCATTAGCAATGCATACCTTAGCTAAGCACCACACTACCTCCAACAAAGCACAATCACTGCCTGCATGACACTCCGCTGCCACTTCTCCTGGGTTACATGCTGACCAACCACCCCCCCACGACCCAGTGTCCACAGCGCACACCAAACTGTCCCTGCCCAGCCTTCAGCTGCCCTCATGCCACGCAACACTCAAGTCTATTTATAAGTGCGTCTGCCAGAGGAAAAGCATGCACACACTGCAGAGGGTTGGCACGGCTAGGCAGCGACCCTCTTTAAAAGGGGTGGGGCGATAGCCCACAATGCTGTACAGAAGCAATGAGAAATATAATCCTGTGCCACCGCCATCAGGAGCTGCACACGTGGGCATAGCAATGGGGAACCTATGTGCCACACACTATTCATTCTGTCAAGGTGTCTGCATGCCCCAGTCAGACGCGGTTTTTAATTCATAGACACAGGCAGGTACAACTCCCTATTGTGAAGTCCCTGTGGACCGACAGCATGGGTGGCTCCCTGGAACTCACCGGCGGTACATAAAAATATCCCATTGCATTGCCCAACACAGCTGAGGTAGTAATGTCGTGCTTAATGCAGGTGGGCTTCGGCCCACACTGCATGCCCCAGTCTGACTGAGTTCTTTAGATGTGGAAACAGATGCATTTATAATTCTCTGTGGATCCACAGCATGGGTGGGTGCCAGGAAGCCACCGGCGGTACATAAATATATCCCATTGCATTGCCCAACACAGCGGATGTAACGTCAGCTGTAATGCAGGTGGGCTAAAAAATCATTTGATTACACTGTAGGCGAGGGCCCACAAAAATTGCTGTATCAACAGTACTAATGTACATCCAAAAAATTGGCCATGGCCAACGAAGAGGGCAGGTGAAACCCATTAATCGCTTTGGTTAATGTGGCTTAAGTGGTAACTAGGCCTGGAGGCAGCCCAGTTTAACGAAAAATTGGTTCAAGTTAAAGTTTCAATGCTTTTAAGAGCATTGAAACGTATAAAAATTGTTTAGAAAAATTATATGAGTGAGCCTTGTGGCCCTAAGAAAAATTGCCCGTTCGGCGTGATTACGTGAGGTTTCAGGAGGAGGAGCAGGAGGAGGAGGAGGAGGAATATTATACACAGATTGATAAAGCAGAAATGTCCCCGTTTTGGATGGTGAGAGAGAACGATGCTTCCATCCGCGGGTGCAGCCTACGTATTGCTTAGGTATCGCTGCTGTCCGCTGGTGGAGAAGAGAAGTCTGGGGAAATCCAGGCTTTGTTCATCTTGATGAGTGTAAGCCTGTCGGCACTGTCGGTTGACAGGTGGGTACGCTTATCCGTGATGATTCCCCCAGCCACACTAAACACACTCTCTGACAAGACGCTAGCCGCAGGACAAGCAAGCACCTCCAGGGCATACAGCGTGAGTTCAGGCCACGTGTCCAGCTTTGACACCCAGTAGTTGTAGGTGACAGAGGCGTCACGGAGGACGGTCGTGCGATCGGCTACGTACTCCCTCACCATCCTTTTACAGTGCTCCCGCCGACTCAGCCGTGACTGGGGAGCGGTGACACAGTCTTGCTGGGGAGCCATAAAGCTGGCAAAGGCCTTGGAGAATGTTCCCCTGCCTGGGCTGTACATGATGCCTGATCTCCGCGCCTCCCCTGCTACCTGGCCCTCGGAACTGCGCCTTCTGCCACTAGCGCTGTCGGATGGGAAGTTTACCATCAGTTTGTCCACCAGCGCCCTGTGGTATAGCATCATTCTCGAACCCCTTTCCTCTTCGGGAATGAGAGTGCAAAGGCTCTCCTTATACCGTGGATCGAGCAGTGTGTACACCCAGTAATCCGTAGTGGCCAGAATGCGTGTAACGCGAGGGTCACGAGAAAGGCATCCTAACATGAAGTCAGCCATGTGTGCCAGGGTACTTGTACGCAACACATGGCTGTCTTCACTAGGAAGATCACTTTCAGGATCCTCCTCCTCCTCTTCCTCCTCCTCAGGCCATACACGCTGAAAGGATGACAGGCAAGCAGCATGGGTACCGTCAGCAGTGGGCCAAGCTGTCTCTTCCCCCTCCTCCTCATCCTCCTCATGCTCCTCCTCCTCCTCCTGAACGCGCTGAGATATAGACAGGAGGGTGCTCTGACTATCCAGCGACATACTGTCTTCCCCCGGCTCTGTTTCCGAGCGCAAAGCGTCTGCCTTTATGCTTTGCAGGGAACTTCTCAAGATGCATAGCAGAGGAATGGTGACGCTAATGATTGCAGCATCGCCGCTCACCACCTGGGTAGACTCCTCAAATTTTCTAAGGACCTGGCAGATGGCTGCCAACCAGGCCCACTCTTCTGTAAATAATTGAGGAGGCTGACTCCCACTGCGCCGCGCAAGTTGGAGTTGGTATTTCACTATAGCTCTACGCTGCTCATAGAGTCTGGCCAACATGTGGAGCATAGAGTTCCACTGTGTGGGCACGTCGCACAGCAGTCGGTGCACTGGCAGATTAAACCGATGTTGCAGGGTCCGCAGGGTGGCAGCGTGCGTGTGGGATTTGCGGAAATGTGCGCAGATCCGGCGCACCTTTCCGAGCAGGTATGACAAGTGGGGGTAGCTTTTCAGAAAGCGCTGAACCACCAAATTAAACACATGGGCCAGGCATGGCACATGCGTGAGGCTGCCGAGCTGCAGAGCCGCCACCAGGTTACGGCCGTTGTCACACACGACCATGCCCGGTTGGAGGCTCAGCGGCGCAAGCCAGCGGTCGGTCTGCTCTGTCAGACCCTGCAGCAGTTAGTGGGCCGTGGGCCTCTTCTCTCCTAAGCTGAGTAGTTTCAGCACGGCCTTCTGACGCTTGCCCACCGCTGTGCTGCCACGCCGCGTGACACCGACTGCTGGCGACGTGCTGCTGCTGACACATCTTGATTGCGAGACAGAGGTTGCGTAGGAGGAGGAGGAGGGTGGTTTAGTGGAGGAAGCATACACCCCCGCAGATACCACCACCGAGCTGGGGCACGCAATTCGGGGGGTGGGTAGGACGTGAGCGGTCCCAGGCTCTGACTCTGTTCCAGCCTCCACTAAATTCACCCAATGTGCCGTCAGGGAGATATAGTGGCCCTGCCCGCCTGTGCTTGTCCACGTGTCTGTTGTTAAGTGGACCTTGGCAGTAACCGCGTTGGTGAGGGCGCGTACAATGTTGCAGGAGACGTGGTCATGCAGGCCTGGGACGGCACATCGGGAAAAGTAGTGGCGACTGGGAACCGAGTAGCGCGGGGCCGCCGCCGCCATCATGCTTTTGAAAGCCTCCGTTTCCACAAGCCTATACGGCAGCATCTCTAGGCTGATCAATTTTGCAATGTGCACGTTTAACGCTTGAGTGTGCGGGTGCGTGGCGTCGTACTTGCGCTTGCGCTCAAACTGTGGCGCTAGCGACGTCTGGACGCTACGCTGAGAGACATTGCTGGATGGGGCCGAGGACAGCGGAGGTGAGGGTGTGGGTGCAGGCCAGGAGACGGTAGTGCCTGTGTCCTCAGAGGGGGGTTGGATCTCAGTGGCAGGTTGGGGCACAGGGGGAGAGGCAGTGGTGCAAACCGGAGGCAGTGAACGGGCATCGTCCCACCTTGTGGGGTGCTTGGCCATCATATGCCTGCGCATGCTGTTGGTGGTGCCTCCCCAGCTGATCTTGGCGCGACAAAGGTTGCACACCACTGTTCGTCGGTCGTCAGGCGTCTCTGTGAAAAACTGCCACACCGTAGAGCACCTTGACCTGTGCAGGGTGGCATGGCACGAGGGGGCGCTTTGGGAAACAGTTGGTGGATTATTCGGTCTGGCCCTGCCTCTACCCCTGGCCACCGCACTGGCTCGGCCTGTGCCCACACCCTGACTTGGGCCTCCGCGTCCTCGCCCGCGTCCACGTCCTATAGGCCTACCCCTACCCCTCAGCATGGTGTATTACCAGTGATTTGATTTGGCCTGCAGCCAAAATAGAATTTTTTTCCCTTGTTTTTCAAAGGACAAGCCACACTGCGTGTATTCAATGAATACTACTAAGTTTAATAACTGTGTTGTGGCCCTGCAAATGTGTCACAGAACTGCAGTGATGCAAAGTTATTCGCTACAGCAGATCAGGGATTTCCCATGCAGGAAAAAAATTGGCGCAAGCCTGCAGTAAAACGTAGCTGGCTGCGTCTGATTTTTTTTAACGTTCTGCACGCAGCACACACGTACCCAGAGCCCTGAGGACTGTCAGAGGCAGGCGAAATAGAATTTTTTCCCTTGTTTTCAAAGGAAAAGCCACACTGCGTCTATTCAATGAATAATGTATGTCTTCTGGCCCTGCCTACACAATTCTATCCCTGTAGTATTAATGCCGGGTGCAATGGTCTGCACAGCCGGTTTTGAGAAAAAAAAAAAAATATGCAACACTGCTAACAGCAGCCTGGACAGTACTGCACACGGATAGATGTGGCCCTAGAAAGGACCGTTGGGGTTCTTGAAGCCTACACTCACTGCTAACACTCTCCCTGCCTAACCACCACTTCTGTCCCTATTGCAGGGCGCAATGCTCTGCAGATCCAATTTTGAAAAAAAAAAAAAAAATACAGTGCTAACACAGTACTGCACACTAGTAGATGTGGCCCTGAGAAGGACCGTTGGGGTTCTTGAAGCCTACACTAACTCCTAACGCTCTCCCTACAGCAGCTCCAGCACGATAGCACTTTCCCTCAGCTAACTCACAAGGCATCTGAGCCAAGCCGCGGGAGGGGCCGATTTTTATACTCGGGTGACATCTGATCTTCCCAGCCACTCACAGCAGGGGGGTGGTATAGGGCTTGAACGTCACAGGGGGAAGTTGTAATGCCTTCCCTGTCTTTCAATTGGCCAGAAAAGCGCGCTAACGTCTCAGAGAGGAAACTGAAAGTAACCAGAACATCGCGTGGTACTCGTTACGAGTACCGAGCATCCCGAACGCGCTAATATTCGCCCGAGTATCAAGCTCGGACGAGTACGTTCGCTCATCTCTAGTAGCTAACGCAACAAAATACTTAGTAGGGACTTGCGCGTCTTTGTGCAAGAACTACAGAATTTTCTCATTAGGTACACTGTTCTTAGGTTTATTGCATCACACTTTTGGTCTCGGATTATTGCATCGTACTATAATCTCGACGCGTTTCACCACTTTGTAAATGTGGATCATCAGGAGTGATAGTACTAAAGTCGTATAATTTGCAAAGGTGAAGAGTCAAGTGATGTAAACCAAAGTTATGAGTCTTAGATGCAATATATGCTCATGCTAATGCCTATAAATAAAAGTTGCAAAGATAGATCACTGTGCTCAAGGTGAAGAGCCAAGGGATGTATATCAAAGTTGTGAGTCCTAGATGCAATATATGCTCATGCTAGTGCCTATGAACAAAAGGTTAGATGGCTTCTAGAAAAAGATGCAACAAGCCAAAGTCTCCTTTTGGGGGAAACTGATCCAGTATATAAGCTGAGACCAATCTGATTATCTCACTCTCACAGACTTAAGCATTCCATTTATGCAATTGTCAAAAAATAGCTTGGAAGTCTGGGAGTCAATCCTAACACTCGTTGGCTAGCACCGAAGGCTATATCTGCCTAGAGTCAATCCTCCTAAAGTGCCAAACTGCCCAGTTAGAATCTGTAGGTAAAAGCTGGTCTCTTTAAAGGCCCAATCACCCCAGTCAAAAGATCTAGAAGAGCGAGGTATACGAGGTATACAGCATAGATCGTTTCCCTAAGCATAATAGCAGGCTTTAGTATGTCAAAATAACAAAGAGAGGTCCCATTACCTTGATGGTAGGGATTTCCCTTGCCAGACCAGAGGATAAGGATGTCATCAATATATCGTGCCCAGAAAAGTACATATTGTGACAGATTGTGATATTCCTCTGAAAAAACGATCTTTTCCTCCCACCAGCCCAGGTACAGATTGGCATACGATGGGGCACAAGGAGTCCCCATCGCAGTGCCCCTGAGCTGGTGGAAGTACTTCGAATCGAAAATAAAAAAATTATGAGTAAGGATAAATTTAAGCAATGAGAGAACGAACTCTGTATGTTCGGACATATATAGACCCCTCTGTGAAAGAAAATGTTGGGCTGCCCTAATGCCACCCTGGTGTGGGATAGAACTATATAGGGCTTCCACATCCAGGGTGGCAATGAGAGTACCAGGATCCATTTATTATAATGGAGGTAAATGCTGGATGTAATTGTACTGCAGGTGAGTGGTGACATTAATTGTATCATGAGTGGTGCTATTTATTATACTGGAGGTAAGTGGCCATCTTTGGTCACTGACAGACCCCTTAAGTGCAGTGAGGTAAATAAAGGATTTAGGGCTGTATGTAAGGTGTTTTTTAGGTTACCTTAGATTGCCTGGCATTCGCAGATGTTCCAGGATATTTGCGCATCTACTTGAATCTTCCCCTCTATCTGTTTGCACAGCAAATATCTACAGTAATAAAAATATTATTATAAGCAGTAAGGACGCCAAGAGAACCTCAGAATCAAGACCTGTTACTTCTGTAACCCTTTCATGACCAGGGGTGTTTTTTTCCTGTTAGTCTGCACCTCGCCTTTGTTCAGCCTTAAGACATGTGATTTTATTTTTGTCATTCCAGCTGGAAATGTATAAATAAACTGACAACAGGCTCTTACCCTCCTTATATAATGACTCTGTGCTCTCAAGCCCCTTGTACTAAGGTGACAGTCAGTAATACCTCCTGTATTGTCACCAGCTGGCATTGGTCTCATAGTCAGGTTTCACCCACAGATGCCCCCATATTGGGACATCAGCTGCTAACACATTCCTAGCGATGCACAGACTTTTGGGGGGCTACTCGTGACTTACTATAATCAGGTGCTTACATAGACCCCAGGGGACTGTAGTAGAGTGAGAGGTGAAGTGTGGGACGGAAGGTACATATCACGGATACTACTAGCATCTGTGATGTAGACCCAGTCCGTTGTAGACCCAGTTCCACCTGGCCCAGACAGGTGAGGTGCATAAATGGGTGCAGGCTGCAGTGTGAGGGGGGAGTTCAGAGCTGCCTGGTCTGAGAGACACAAGCTGCAAGTGAGTGGAACTGCAGACTTCACTACACTCTACAACAAAGGTTTGCTGGGCCTTTGCCACTCTTATTTAAAAAGGACTTTTGGTGTTTTTGCTTTGATGGACTGTTGATGTGGAAAAGGATGTTTTCAGTGCATTTATGTTACATTCAGCCAGTGAATAAAAAGAGACATGGACAGTATTCCGGTTGTGGCCTGAAGTGTGTTCCCCTGCATTGCTACAATTGGTGGAGGATGCGCCGGCAGTAAAAGACCCACGGGTACATGTCCTGGGTGAAATCAGCGGTGAGCATGCAGGCGGCCAATACAACCATGGAGGAGTTGATAAAGCAGCTGGTGCAAATGAACATGCAGCAACAACAAACGTTTGCTCAGCAGCAACAAATGATGGCCCAGCAACAGAAGGCTCAAGCAGAAGTAATGCAAGTGCAAAAGAAAGCAGTCGCCCAGTAGCAACTAGCACAACAGGAGACAAACCAACTCCTGGAAAGGCAATTGGCCATACTAACTGAGGTGGTGCAGGCCAAAGAGAGTGTAGATCCCTCCAGGCAACATGCCCAGATGGACACTTTAAAAACAGTAAGAGGGACATTACAAAAGATGATGCCACAAGATGACGTGGAGGCCTTCCTCGCCATTTTTGAACGGGTGGCAGAGAGGGCGGAATTGCCTCAAGGGCAGTGGACGGAGTTGTTGGCCCCGTACTTAATTGGAGAACCCCAGAAGGCATATTATTATTTGGCGCAGCAGGATGCCCGAGAGTACACCAAGTTTAAAGCCGAAATCCTTGCTCACCTGGGAGTCAGCACGGCAGTCAGAGCACAGCGGGTGCATAATTGAAAGTATTCTCCAGAGAAGCCGCCCCGGTCTCCAATGTTTGACCTGCTACATCTGGCTCAAAAATGGCTACAGCCGGAAACATCATCGCCTACTCAGATTGTCGAAAAAGTGGTGATGGACTGATTTGTGCCGTCCCTGTCTAGGCCCATGCAGCGTTGGGTTGTCCAAGGAGATCCCAAGAATGCAGATGAGTTGGTGGGCCTTGTAGAGAGATATCTCACAGCGGAGGAGGCGCTTCCCACTGCAAGAGCTGCATCTCGTGGTGTCAACTCTGGGTTGAATGCAAGGAGGAAGGAATCCCGGGTCAGCATGGAGGAGAAGCCACAGAGTTCGTAGGGAGCGGTGCCCATCAGGAGGAGCCAAGTCACCCCGCTGTGGTGCTGGGAGTGCCTGGAGCCAGGGCATATTGCAGCCCACCGTCCAGCGAAAACAGAGCCCATGGACTGTACACATGGTCGGCGATGTTCATGATTTGCACATCCAGTATGCAGTGTGACGCCGACCAAAGACCCACAGCCCCAGAGGTGCCAGGTAACGGTCAACGGGGTCAAGGTGTCTGCTTTGCTAGGCTCCGGGAGCTTGGTCACACTAATCAGGGCCTCCCTTCCCCATGTCTTGCTACAGGGGGAAAAACTGGGGGTCATTTGCATACAAGGGGACACAAGAGGGTACCCAGTTTCCCAGGTATCCATAGACACTGACTCTGGAGTGTGTGCACACAAGGTTGGGGTGGTGGAAAATTTGATCCATCCTGTTGTCCTTGGGAGAGTCTTCCCCATGTTCTGGAACTTATGGACCAATTTGTTACCGCCGGGTAACCAGGGCAGTGAAGTCACTAATGATGAGTTGCCTTTTGCAGGGGTAACCGAGGAAGAGGAGCTGTCAGAACCACAGATGATTGATCTTGAGGTGGCACCGGGTAATTTTGGATCTGCCCAGATTAATGACCAAACTTTGAAATATGTTTTTGAGAATGTGTCTGTTATAAATAGTGCACCGCAGAGTACAGGGGCGGCAGAGAGCTTCCCTCACTTCACCATTAAAAATGAGTTGTTGTACTGAGTGACCAAAATTAGAGATGAGGTAGTGGAGCAGCTTCTAGTACCTGGTTCCTTTAGACACAGTCTTACACTTGGCACACACGCACATATTAGGGGGCCACTTGGGGTCGAAAAAACGCAGGAGCGCATCTTGCAGAGATTCTACTGGCCAGGCTGCTACAAGGTAATAGCAGAGTTTTGCCAATCCTGTCCCACCTGCCAGGTGACAGCTCCTGCTCCACATTTTAAGAGCCCATTGGTCCCGTTACTAATAATTGAAGTGCCATTCAAACTGGTTGCCATGGACCTTGTAGGGCCTTTGGTAAAGTCGGCTATGGGTCACCAGTATATTTTGGTAGTAGTTGACTACGCAACCAGGTACCCAGAAGCAGTTCCCCTGAGGAATACTTCCTCCAAAAGTATTGGAAAAGAATTGTTTCATATATTTTCTAGAGTGGGCATACCAAAAGAAATATTAGTGGACCAGGGGACTCCATTAATGTCCAAGGTGATGCAGGAACTCTGCAAACTGCTAAAAATTAAGCACTTACGTACCTCTGTCTATCATCCCCAGACCGACGGGTTGGTAGAGAGGTTTAATAAAATCTTAAAAAGTATGTTTAAAAAGGTAGTAGAGAAGGATGGATGAGACTGGGACTGTCTGCTTCCCTACCTGCTCTTCTCCATCCGAGAGGTCCCACAAGCATCCACGGGCTTCTCACTGTTTGAGTTGTTATATGCGCGACAACCCCGTGGATTGCTTGAAATTGCCAAAGAAACATGGGAGGCCGAGGTTACTCCACATAGAAGTGTGGTGGAACATGTGGCCCAGATGCAAGACAGAATGGCTAAAGTCAGCAACTCCTCAGGGCTCAGGAGAGCCAATCCGGGTGTATAATAGAACGACAAAGGTCAGGCAATTCTGTCCGGGGGACCGGGTACTGGTGCTTGTCCCCACGGTAGAGAGCAAGTTCCTGGTCAAGTGGCAAGGGCCCTATGAGGTCGGAGAAAAAGTAGGTGAGATCAACTATAAAGTTCATCAGCCGGGGAAAAGAAAACCTCTACAAATATATCATGTTAACCTGTTGAAAGCCTGGAAGGAGACTGACTCTCTGGACAGACCATGTTTGGTTATGGAGTCATCGAGTGACATCCATGATGTGACAATAGCTGAGGCATTGTCAAAGTCCCAGGTACAACAATGTAAAGAGTTTCTGCAGCGCAATAAGGACCTATTTACTGTCCTGCCTGGTCGCACCAGGGTCATTGAACCTAAGATTCTCACAGACCCCCAAGTAAAAGTCTGCCAAAAACTGCACTGAATTCCGGAGGCTCGTAGGGAAATAGTGTCCGCTGAAATAAATAGAATTGTAGAACTGGGGGTAATCGAGCAGTCTAAGAGTGGATGGTCAAGCCCAATAGTGCTGGTGCCTAAACCCTCAGGGGAATGGCGATTCTGTAATGATTACCAGAAGCTCAATGAAATATCAAAGTCGGATGCCTAGCCCATGCCCAGGGTGGATGAACTAATTGAGAGGTTAGGTCCAGCCAGGTACATTACCACCCTAGATTTAACGAAAGGGTCTTGGCAAATTCCCCTCACAAAGTAAGCTAAAGAGAAGACAGTTTTTTTCAACTCCAGGCGGCTGTTTCTAATATGGGAGAATGCGTTTTGGGTTGAAACATGCCCCTGCCACGTTTCAGAGGGCGATGGATAGATTGTTAGGTCCTCACAAACGATACGCAGCCGCTTACCTGGATGACCTCGTAATATTTAGCCGGGATTGGGAGAGCCACCTCAGTAAAGTTCAGGCGGTACTGGACTCTCTCAGTAGAGCGGGGCTCTCAAAAAAAACCCAAAAAGTGTGCCTTAGGCATGGAGGAAGTTAAATACCTCAACTTCATAGTCAGAAGGGGTTTGGTAAAACCTCAATGCAATAAAGTAGAGGCCATACAGAATTGGCCCCAACCCCTGACAAAAAAAAACAAGTGAGAGCCTTCCTGGGGATGGTGGGCTATTACAGTTGTTTCATCCCTGATTTTTTGCCTCTATGGCAACCCCGTTAACAGAACTCACGAAAGGGAGAAATTTGGTAATGGCACAATGGTTGCCAGGAGCAGAAAAGGCATTTGCAGAGTTGAAACGTGCATTGTGTCAGCAGCCCGTGTTGGTGGCTCCTAACTTCAAGAAAACGTTTATAGTCCATACAGATGTGTCTTATGTGGGTCTGGGAGCCGTTATTTCACAGGAGGTTAACAGGGAAGAACATCCTGTCATGTTTTTAAGTCGGAAGCCTACCCCCTGCGAGAAAAAAAATGTAATAGTGGAGAAGGAGGCCTTGACAATAAAATGGGCACTAGATGCACTGAGATATTACCTACTGGGTAGCAAATTTAAATTGGTCTCAGATCATGCCCCTCTAAAGTGGATGAGCAAGAGGAAAGGGAACAACGTCAGAGTAGCAAGATGGTTCCTTGCCTTACAGGAGTTTGAGTTTGAAGTTGAACACAGGCCAGGAAAAGCCAATGGTAATGCGGATGCCCTGTCCAAGGGCTCATTGTATGGTGGTTAGTGCCCAGGGGGCAGAGGGAGGGTGGGTATGTAGTAGAGTGAGAGGTGAATTGTGGGACAGAAGGTACATATCACAGAGACTACTAGCATCTGTGATGTAAACCCAGTCTGTCCCTCACTCCAGTATTCCATTCCACCTGGCCCAGACAGGTGAGGTGCATAAATGGGTGCAGGCTGCAGTGTGAGGGGGGAGTTCAGAGCTGCCTGGTGTGAAAGACACAAGCTGCAAGTGAGTGGAACTGCAGACTTCACCACACTCTGCAACAAAGGTTTGCTGGGCCATTGCCACTCTTATTTAAAAAGGACTTTTGGTGTTTTTGCTGGACTGTTGACGTGGAAAAAGACGTTTTCTTCCTGTTTTTCTGTTATCTGGAGATTACCGGTGCATTTATCTTATATTCAGCCAATGAATAAAAAGAGACACGGACAGTGTCACGTATCAGGGCGAGGAAAGCTCTTAGGTTGTGGAGTGACTGGTTCCCAACTTTCCAGACTCCTGAAAAGCGACCATGAGCCACAGCCACAACTCCATAGCAACCCACCTGGCCCTTCACTTATTAACAATTTGTCCCTCACTGGACAAGAGGAGACAGGGGAAGGGACGGAACCTATCGATCCCGCCTCTGGTTCTCAAACATTCTGCAGTATTGCAAGCTGGCAGTTGTTAGAATACAGGCTGATTTGTATCTAGCATTCTCCGACTTCTGCACGCATGCGAAGTGGAAACTCAAATCACCCACCTGATCCGTCCTAACGCACTCCAGAGCTCTACAATATGCATACACAAACGCTGCCACCACCAATTTCGTTACGGTAAATTGGAACCCGATCTATGACTTATGAATACAATCTTCGGAGAATATGGTTTCGTGTTAACACGGACGAGGCTCAATAATTAATTTAACGTTTAATTCTCGGGGGCGTGGCCAAGCCTGCAGAGAGTAAGGACGCACTGTCACTGCGCTCCGGAGCCATAGGAGATTTTTCTCTTTTTTTTTTGGCATTATTCAGCCAGCAGTAGCTCCTTACTTCAGCCTAAACAACTTCCCTGCAGAGCGAGGAACAAATCGAGAGGTCTCCCTGCAAAATCGGTGGAGATAGAGCGGAGGAGCCGGACACCCCCCCCCTGGAGCTGTGTCCGGGAGCCGAGCAAGGAGCGGGAGAGAGCAAGAGCTTGCAGTGCCGGTAGACCTAGGGGAAGACAGCGGTCCTCTCCCGGAGAAGCTGCTGTCACCAGCGAACACAGCAGAGATAAGGGGAAGAGGAGGAAGAATCCTACCGCCAAGCAGCGGCGACAGGAGAAGCCGGCACTGAAAGACCAACGAGCGGGGGCGGAAGTGCGGGAGCGCCCGACGCTGAGGCTAACAACGAGCGCTACAGAAACAGTGAGTACCTGCCTCCCCAGAAAGCCTCCATTACAACGGCTAACACAACGGGCGCCCCAACTATAGCAGTAGCACCTCACTGCCCGTCCGATTCCATCCGAGCTCATTTTCCCGCCAGAACCCGCCGCCATTACCCTCCCCCCCCACCCCACCTCGGCTCCATAACTAAAAGTGGAGATAGAGTGGCCACACACAAAACAAAGATTCCTTTCACCACAAGAGGAAACGGAGGGGCTCTCAAGGGTATAGCCCTAATTTTTTCGGTTCTGGCATGCCCAGAACCATATTACAAACAATTTTTCTGGACTTAAGGGTTAAGTCTGCCTGCACAATTTTTCCAATAATTTTTCTGTGAACCCTCACAACACTACCTTTATATGGATATCCACTAGTCCACACAGATGGCTGTCTGAACCCATATAGCGCAGAGGAGGGTGCCTCCCAACCCACGTCACAAGAAAGCCTTAAGACCACTAAACAACAAGGTTATCCACACTACTAATCATAACCTTGTCTAGACCCACCGACAAAATAAAATGGTTAAGGGTGCTAGAGAACGAAGCAGCGAACAGCCAGAGACACCGAGAAGACAAAAAAACCAAGCCGACATGCAGAAATTCCTTAAAAAAAAAAGCTCACAATCCCCTGGCACTCTGATAAAGCCTCCGTCTTCACAGAATGTACCGGACCTTGTGTCACAAGACTCAGACCCAGACAGCGACATTGAAGACGAGGAATGCGATCTCAGTGCACAAATCTCTAAATCCTTTTTACAGAAAGCCCTTATCAAAGTGACTCAACCAATTATGTCAGAACTCGCTGACATCAAATCCGAACTACAACAAATTGGCCACAGAGTAGAAGACCTAGAAGAATCGTGCTCCACAATTATTAAACGTGCAAAAGCTACGTCGCAGGTATTAGATACCCACCGTTCATACCTAGACCGAGCCCTTACACTTATCGAAGACCAAGAGAATCGCAGCAGACGCTGCAACATACGCATAAAAAGTCTTCCGGAATCCTGGGCTGCGGAGGCTCTACGCAAAATTGCGGGAGAAATTTTCACAGAACTTCTGGGAGAAAAACGAGCAGCACAGATTCAAATAGAAAGAATTCACAGAGCTATAAGGCCCAAACCCAAAGCAGAAGATCCACCAAGAGACGTCATCTGCGGCCTCCTCTCCTATATAGACACAAATGCCATACTCAACGCCGCAAGAACGCAACAACCACTCAAATACTGTGACGTCCCAATCCAACTCTTCCAAGATATTGCGCCGTCCACCCTAGCAAAGAGGCGCACATTAAGACCACTCCTAGAAGTGCTAAAATCAAAAGGAATACAATACTCCTGGTTGTTTCCATTCGGGCTGTCAATCAATGAATCTGGACGAAGATTGACAGTCAGAACACCTGAGGACCTCAGCACAATTTGGCAACACTTGAAAATCGAGCCAATAGAAATACCTTCCTGGCTGCCAACACAATATGATTTGACCATCCCACCCTTACCAGAGGGAGAACCTTGGAAAATAAATTCGAAATTTAAATCACCCAAAAGCAAGAAATGCGCTTCGAAACACATATCTTAAGGCAAGAAAAACCGCTCACCACGTATTAGAAAAACTGTCCTGAAGAGCAGAGCACCAAACCTTCTGGAGAGAGGCATCGCTACGAGACAATCCAAGTTACTGAGCTACCATTCGGAACTTTACACTACCTGTAGAGATTCCAACACTTTAAAAAAAAAAAAAAAGAGAGACTTTGGCTAGATGAGCAACTTCACAAGCTAAAAACCACAGAACCAAACCAGGACCTCCAACTTACAGAAGCAATACTCGAGAATCATCAGATCCGAGCGAAGCTCAAAAGACAACAGAAAGCGATGTTGGAGTCTCCATAGAAGAAGACCCCTTTTCCGCTGTATACCCATACAGCATAGAAATGAACTGCCTGAACTAGAATGCTATTTTCTAGGGGGAGTGGGGCCTGAGGCGGGATTGTGACCCGGGGGTTGTACGGGGGTCAAACTCCGGGTCCACCCGCCAAGGAGAGGCATGAGGACCCAAAAGGGGGGGACATTATGTTCCTTCCACGAGCCTACGAACAAATTCATTGTGAAGAGAGTCGTTATAAGGCTTAATGACAGATTTAGTATGTTCTGACTCACTTCCCACCTTCCACCCCTCCCCCCCCCTTTTTTTCCTCCCCCTGTTCTGTTTCTGTTTTTGTCTCTGTTTCGGTCTCTCTTTGCCTCCTCTATTCTATGTAGGTCAAATTGCTCCAGCTCACAAGGTACGACATTGTACCCACCTATAAGGACAGAAAAAAAAGAATCTTTGGATGGTACAGATGGGGCCATAGTCACTAAGAGAACCCTCTCCACCAGAGGAACTACACACGTGAGTGAACCGGTAATGCACGCAACACATACGCTCCGCCCCTCCGGAGGCGAGCGCACCGATGAGAGAGACACCGACAACAGAATCACACCTGTGGTTGTCGGGGTGCCTCTGATCCTCACACTAACACACCATTGAGTCCTAAACAACTGACGGGACATTACCCCCAAGTCAGATAGCCATCGCTTTCTGTAATTACCTAGTTAATTACACCACATTCCCTCCCCCAAAACCTTAAGAACGAACACACGGATACCAAACATTACCAATAATGTTCACTAATCCCCCACCAAGCACCAACACACAATACAACCCCCGTAACAACACCCCCCTCCAAACAAAAACCTGGCCCACCCAGACCAGTCAAAAAGGGAAAACAACGATCACCACCTTTAACACTAAGGGATTAAATTCACCAAATAAAAGACACCATATGATCTGGCTTCTAAAAAAAAGTAAAACTAAAATAGCATTCCTCCAAGAAACCCACTTTAAAAACAAGAAAATTCCGGCCCTTCCGAGAAACTATTTCGCCCAGTGGTCCCACAGCTGCAATCCAACCTCAGCATCCAAAGGAGTCTACCGCCATTCAAAAAGATATTCCTTTCCAAAGTATTAGCCAACTGACGGACTCAGAAGGACGCTATATTTTTGTAAAGGGGACCATAAACGGCTCCCAATACACCTTAGCAAACATCTACGCACCAAACAAAGTGGATACTAGATACGCTACAAACACTGAAATCTTTCGCAGTAGGACATATAATCCTGGGCGGAGATTTTAATGTCACACTTAACCCTCTCCAAGACTCTTCTAAGAGTAGGTCCCAGGTCTCGCAGAGAGCTTTAAAAAGAATTTCTCTAGCCTTGCAGGAGTTGAACTTGATTGATACTTGGCGACACATGCATCCCAAAGAAAAAGACTTCACATTCTATTCACAAGTCCACGACTCATTTCAAAGACTTGACTATCTTTTCCTCCCTGCAAGATTGCTAAAAGATATTCAGCACTCTTACATAGATAGTATCACAATTTCTGACCATGCGACAATGCACACCATCATAAATATTCTTCCAAACAACCCTGGGGAATGGAGGTGGCACTTAAATGAAGCGATACTAAGAGAGGAAGAGTACAAACAAGAGATAATAAGGAATCTAATTGAATTCTTTGAAATAAACTCTAAAGATAACTCAAACACACCCATGATATGGGAAACACATAAAGCTTATGTAAGAGGTCTCTTCATTTCCCTGGGTTCAAAACTTAAGAAACAAAAACAAAAAAAAATAGACGACATACTAGCTCAGATTGCTGTACTAGAACAAAAAGGGAAACTCTCAGCAGTGAAAAAATCACAAAACGAAATCAACACTCTAAGAGACCAATTAAAGTCTTTGCTCGACAAAAAATTTACTAAAGCTACTACCAACTACAGACAAAAGATTTATGCGCACGGGGACAAAGGAGGCAAACTGATGACAGCCCTCATAAAAAAGGCTAGAGAAAAGACCCACATCAAAGAGATTTAAAAAGCCACGGGAAAAATATTCACCTCCTCCCAAGACATTGCAGCAGAATTCCATACTTACTTCTCTAACCTATACAACCTAGACAAGGAACTCCCACATCCAGTCAGAGAAGAGAAATACAAAAAAATGGATGCATTTTTAGAAAATCTCCAACTCCCCATAATCAATCCAGAGGATGCGTCGAACCTACTTGCTCCAGTGAGTAAGGAGGAACTAATAGAAATCATAAATAACTTTCCCAACGGCAAGAGCCCAGGCCCAGATGGCCTCACGACTAGCTATTACAAAATATTACTCCACACAATTGAACCCCACCTCAGAGCGACCTTAAACGCAGTCCTGAAAGGATCCCCCCTCGCCAAACAATCTCAAGAAGCACACATCTCCCTTATCTACAAAGAGGGTAAAGACCCATCCCAATGCATAAACTACAGACCAATATCCCTTCTAAATGTAGACTTAAAAATCTGGGCCAAACTAATCGCCAACCGCCTAAGTGGAATTATCCCTAAATTAATCTCAGATGAACAAACAGGGTTTGTCAAGGGTAGAGAAGGCAAAGACAACGCTGCAGTACTACTACACTCTATACCAGTGGTCCCCAACCTTTTTGGCACCAGGGACCGGCTTCAAGCAAGACCATTTTTAGAAGGCCCGGCAGGGTTGGGCGGGACATGGGCGGGGCTTTGGTTATAGGGGGCGGGGTTATGAAGGGGGTTGGAGTTTAGTGCATTCTTATTTAGTTATGACATTAGAATGTCCTGGCAGTACACACATAGGGCAGTGTATAATCTCCCCCCCCCCCAGCACACACATAGGGCAGCATATAATTTATCTCCCCCCCCCCCCCAGTAATAGACAGCCCCCACCTCTCAGTAATTAGCAGGTCCCCCCCCCCAGTAATAAGCAGTTCCCCCCCCAGTAATAAGCAGTCCCCCCCCCCAGTAATAAGCAGGTCCCCCCCCCAGTAATAAGCAGGTCCCCCCCTCAGTAATAGGCAGCGCCCCACCCCCAAGTACTAGGCGCCCCCCCCCAGTAATAGGCAGCCACCCCAGTAATAAGCAGCCCCTTCCCCAGTAATAACCAGGTCCCCCCCAGTAAGCAATCCCCCTCAGTAATAAGCAGGTCCCCCCCCAGTAATAACCTCCCCCCCCCCCCAGTAATAACCAGTCCCCCCAGTAATAAGCAACCCCATTCCCCTGTAATAAGGACACCCCCCCAGTAATAAGCAGGTCCCCCCAGCCAGTAATAGGCACCCCCCCCAGTAATAGGCAGCCCCTTCCCCTGTAATAAGTAGCCCCCCCCAGTAATAAGCAGCCCCCCCAGTAAGCAATCCCTCCAGTAATAAGCAGGTCCCCCCCCCAGTAAAAGGCAGCCCCCCCAGTAATAGGCAGCCCCTTCCCCTGTAATAAGTAGCCCCCCCCCCCCCCAGTAATAACCAGCCCTCCCAGTAATTGGCAGCCCCTTCCCCTGTAATAAGTAGCCCTCCCCCCCAGTAATACGCACACACCCTCCCCCCCCCCAGTAAGCAACCCCCCAGTAATAAGCAGGTCCCCCCTGTAATAAGCAGGTCCCCCAGTAGTAAGTAGCCACCCCAGTAATAGGCAGCCCCTTCCCCTGTAATAAGTAGCCCCTACCCCCCAGTAATAACCAGCCCCCCCAGTAATAGGCAGCGCCCCACCCCAGTAATAGGCAGTGCCCCCCCCAAGTAATAGGCAGCCTCCCCCCCCCCAAGTACTAGGCGCCCCCCCCCCCCAGTTATAGGCAGCCTCCCCAGTAATAGGCAGCCCCTTCCCCAGTAATAAGCAGCCCCCCCCAGTAATAACCAGGTCCCCCCCAGTAAGCAATCCCCCCCAGTAATAACCAGGTCCCCCCCCCCCCCAGTAATAACCAGGTCCCCCCCAGTAATAAGCAACCCCATTCCCCTGTAATAAGGACACCCCCCCCCCCCCAGTAATAAGCAGGTCCCCCCAGCCAGTAATAGGCAGCCCCTTCCCCTGTAATAAGTAGCCCCCCCAGTAAGCAATCCCTCCAGTAATAAGCAGGTCCCCCCCCCAGTAAAAGGCAGCCCCCCCCAGTAATAGGCAGCCCCTTCCCCTGTAATAAGTACCCCCCCCCCCAGTAATAACCAGCCCCCCCAGTAATTGGCAGCCCCTTCCCCTGTAATAAGTAGCCTTCCCCCCAGTAATAAGCACACCCCCTCCCCCCCCCAGTAAGCAACCCCCCAGTAATAAGCAGGTCCCCCCTGTAATAAGCAGGTCCCCCAGTAGTAAGTAGCCCCCCCAGTAATAGGCAGCCCCTTCCCCTGTAATAAGTAGCCCCCCCCCCAGTAATAAGCAGCCCCCCCAGTAAGCAACCCCTCCAGTAATAAGCAGGTCCCCCCCAGTAAAAGGCAGCCCCCCCAGTAATAGGCAGCCCCTTCCCCTGTAATAAGTAGCCCCCCCAGTAATAAGCAGCCCCTTCCCCTGTAATAAGTAGCCCTCCCCCCAGTAAAAAGCACGCCACTCCCCCCCCCCCCCCCAGTAATAAGCAGGTCCCCCCTGCAATAAGCAGGTCCCCCAGTAGTAAGTAGCCCTCCCAGTAATAGGCAGCCCCTTCCCCTGTGATAAGCAGCCCCCACCCCCCCAGTAATAACCAGCCTCCCCAGTAATAGGCAGCCCCTTCCCCTGTAATAAGTAGCCCCCAGTAATAACCAGCCCCCCCAGTAATAGGCAGCCCCTTCCCCTGTAATAGGCAGCCCCCCAACCCCCCGTAATAGGCAGCCCCCCAACCCATATACTTACCTCCTCCCTGCTGTCGCTCTCTGTCTGCTTGCCCTGACGTCAGCCCGGAACGCTTCCTCCCCGAGTCCTCTCCTGCGGAACTAATGAGCAGGGGACTCGGGGAAGAGTATCCTAGCTGCACAGACGTCAGTGTGTGCGCCGGCATCAGCGCGTTTACCAGCGGGGAGCTGCGGCGCCCCCGCTGGTAATCGCTTCGGTGGTCAGCGGCGTCGGCACGCCGCGGGCCACATAGCACAAGGCAGCGGGCCGGATTCGGCCCGCGGGCCTTGTGTTTAGAGTAAAAGTTCCCGGCGGTGCCGCGGACCGGCGCTAAACACCCAACGGCCCGGCACCGGTCCGCGGACCGGCGGTTGGGGACCCCTGCTCTATACAATACGCTAAAAAGAAGAATATTCCACTCATATTCTTGGGAATCGATGCTGAAAAAGCATTTGACCGAGTTGATTGGAATTTCATGAGAGCAGTCCTCCATAAATTCAATTTCCCTAGACAACTTATAGATGCCATCTTCTCCCTATATACAACGCCTTATGCAAGAATAAAAGTAAACGAAATACTATCCCAACCCTTCAATATAACAAATGGCACATGCCAAGGTTGCCCACTGTCCCCCACGCTCTTCATCCTAACGCTAGAGACCCTTCTTCAGGCAGTCAGACAAAATCCAGGGATCAAACGGTTAGAAATTGGAGACGAATGCATACAATCTGCAGCATTCGTGGACGATGTATTATTCCTCATCACGAACCCAACACAAGGCCTTAACACCTTAAACAATCTCCTAGACTTCTACGGTAAATTCTCCAATCTGAAAGTAAATAAAAATAAATCAGTAATATTAAATATTTCCTTACCATTACATAGAGTAGCGGAAGTAAAAAAATCCTCCCCTTACTCCTGGGCAGGCCAACACATCGACTATTTAGGTATTAAGATCACAAATAACCTTACAAAACTCTATGAGAGCAACCTAGAACCGCTCCTAACAGAAATAACATCGCTCCTGTCCTCATATAATCTTCCGATAATCTCTTGGTTCTGGAGAAAAAATTTAATTAAAACATACATTCTACCAAAGGTCCTCTATAAACTGCAAATGCTACCAATTCATATCCCAAATTCCTTTTTCAAGAAAATCAGCACTGCTTTCTCACGTTTCTTCTGGAAGTATAGACGCCCAAGATTAACTTACACGCTGATGACTAAAAGGAGACATTATGGAGGAGTAGGTCTCCCAGATACACATGAATACTACAAGGCAATCAACCTTAATAGATGGCTTGAACTAATGTTCCCACCACAAAACCACAAATTGAGGAAGATTGTGCAAACAATTTATGGGAGTAACTTCCAGAGAGACATGTGGTTCCCTAGACCTAAAACCTACCGGGCCAAGGATTTCAACTATCTGCTGAGGGGCATCTGCGAGACCTGGGACTCCCTTTCCTACGAACTAGCACCCCTCCCCTCCCCCAAGACACCACTAAGCTTGCTACCATATACCATAAAGGAACCCAAGACAGGGATTCCAGAGAATCTCTGGAACATTTTCGAGGGGTTAACAATTCAGGACCTACAATCTAACATCCACAAAGAACCTGACTCCATTATAAACATCTTATTACCCCAAAGGAAACTACAAGACTTACATATAGCACACATATTAAACGCGTTCTCAAGCTTCAAACTGACACATCCCTCTTCAAGACCAACAACAGACTTTGAAAAACTAATGAATACTCAAAATAAACAACTCAGGAAAATCTCAATTCTAACCAAAAACTACCTAACACCCAGAAGCTTAGTCAAGCCAACTTATATCTCATCATGGGAAAAGGAACTAGACACAAAAATCTCAGAGGCGGAGCTCAAAACAATATTTAAATCATCTTATGGGGTTTCCCAATGCGTCCGTCTACAGGAAAATCACTATAAACTACTATCTAGATGGTATAAAACCCCCGAATGGCTGTTTAAAGGGGTTGTCCCGAGGCAGCAAGTGGGTCTATACACTTCTGCATGGCCATAATAATGCACTTTGTAATGTACATTGTGCATTAATTATGAGCCATACAGAAGTTATAAAAAGTTTTATACTTACCTGCTCCGTTGCTGGCGTCCTCGTCTCCATGGTGCCGACTAATTTTCGCCCTCCGATGGCCAAATTAGCCGCGCTTGCGCAGTCCGGGTCTTCTCCTCTTCTCTATGGGGCTCCGTGTAGCTCCGTGTAGCTCCGCCCCGTCACGTGCCGATTCCAGTCAATCAGGAGGCTGGAATCGGCAATGGACCGCACAGAAGCCCTGCGGTCCACGGAGACAGAGGATCCCGGCGGCCATCTTCAGCAGGTGAGTATGAAGACGCCGGACCGCCGGGATTCAGGTAAGCGCTGTGCGGGTGGGTTTTTTAACCCCTGCATCGGGGTTGTCTCGCGCCGAACGGGGGGGGGGGGTTTAAAAAAAAAAAAAAACCCGTTTCGGCGCGGGACATCTCCTTTAATTATAAACTTTCAGACACAAAGAGCTGCTGGCGGTGTCTAGAAGAATCTGGCTCCTACCTACACATATGGTGGAACTGCAAGAAAATCAAACCTTTCTGGTCAGAAATTGGCAAGTTAGTTACAACAATCTGTAATAAAACATTCCACCTTACCCCGGAGGTAATATTTTTAAGTAGACCAAACAAATCGTTTAACCCAGTAAGAGACAAACTAACCTCCTTTATGATAGCAGCTGCAAAAGCATTAATCCCCCTCCACTGGAGGAGCCCATCACCCCCTTCAATAAAGACGTGGAAAACAAAGATGGACCAAATTTGCCAATTTGAAGAGATCCTTAGTTGGTCGAACATGACATACACTTCTTTTCTGGAAACTTGGTCTCCTTGGATAAGCTACTGGGACAACCCCACATCAGTCCCCACACAACCCCAAGGAAATGACCCTACTATAGAGGGAGCAAGCCATCAGTTAATCCCTATTTAACGGAGCTGCATTAATTACCTCATACACATAACTTGATATCACATACACAGCCAAGATGGCGATCTGAAACAAATAAATAAAGACCTGATTGACTAATTCTAAGTAACCGGAATTAGAAAAAGGAAAAAGAAAAAGTAAAAAAGACAAAAAAGACATTGAGCGACATAACCACAGTTAGCAGACCAAACACGACCCTAACGAAGACTGACAAAATACCTTGGTGATATTAAAATCCTACACCAATCCCTTCGCTCCCCCCCCCCCCAACCCTTGCATTCCACACATCCCATTCATTCCCCCACATTACATCCTTACCCCACTCACATATTATGTCCACATACCAGGGAGTTCTAACACAAATCCTACAAGATGGGAATAGGAGGGTTCCCCTACTCTGCCCTGCCGCGTCACCCCGGTGCCCTCTGCGATGTTCGAGTCCCGAGGAGTTGCAATTGAAAAACTCTCATAGTGCCTGCACCTCTGTTTCCCCCGGCAGAGGGTCAGTAACACACCTAGCCCACCCAAAGCAGTAGAGATTGGACAAATCTCCATACACTTTTGGGAAAAGAGAGAAAAAGAGAACTACAATAACGGGGTCCCGGTAAAAGCACCGAGCTAAGAGAAGACATAGGCGGGGCGAATAGGAGATCAGGGGTTTCCATGAGTAAGCACTGAGGTCCCATCTACCGCTAATCTATCGCTTGCTCCTCTCCCCCCCCCCCTCCCTTCCCTTACTCTTTTATTCCATTCCCTAGGTCCCCTCTATCTCTATCTCTATGTTTAGATTTAGACTTAATAAAGTTGTACAGCATAAGAGGGGCATGGCTGGTTGATAGAGGAGGTTCGCCCCCCCCCCCCCCCCGGCCCGGAAGATAGGGCCTGCGGGCACTCGGGGCTGGGGGGGGGCGGGCGTGGGTGAACATACACTAAGTTGTTACAATATGCACCTCTAACCAGTACCAAAGTTAATGATTGAATTAGACTGTTTGAAATACATGTTATAAACTGCTGATTGACAAAAGTTTTATCATACTGTCATAGCAAATGTTAAAGATAAAAAATTTAATAAAAAGTGAATTGATAACAAAAAAAAAAACGTTTAATTCTCAAAGAAAAGAGCAGTGCTTATTTATAGAAAAATACAAAAATGATGTTACAAAATAAATGGCAAGAGACTTACATGTGATAACACAGACAGTAAAATAAAAAGGGTTAAAAGAAGAGTGTTACCATTCTTTGGCATGGAGTCGCACCAGAACTGCGGACGAGACCTCACGTATAGTGACCTCCAAGGGGCTGACCCTGAGCGCACGTCCGTGTGCGATTTTTAAACTCTCACTCGGGTAACTCCCATCTAGTTCCTTCCACCCCCCGTGGGGGATGGCTTATCTTGGGACACATAATTCCCTGAAATACATATTTCCTTCATAACTCCGTGTGGGTGTGACTCACCATGAAAATATGACCACGATATTTCCTGTTGTGACTTTACGTGTGTTTTGAGCCCACGCATGAGTAGTTTTGGACGCATCTGATCCGAGATACGCAATTCTCGGTTCCTGAGCGTCGTGCAAATGTGGGAGTCCCTGCAACGTTCCATAAAATATGATAGGCAGCACAATCCAATTTTTCAGGTGCAATAAGAAGTTTTTATGTTTTCATGGAGACATCACATCATCAAATGAAAAAGCGACGTTTCGACCGTTACATAGAAGGTCTTTGTCAAGGGACAGACACAGGAAGATTTGGGCTTGGGGAAATGAAATTAAGTTGGTGATCGTTTGGTACAGTTCTGCCATGAAAACCGTCTCAGGATAACAAACACATGGTTTATGCAACCCAAACGCAGAATGTACACGTGGACATCTCCCAACGGCCTTCATAGAAAGCAGATTGATACATCCTGTGTAATCATCGTTGGCAAAGTTCAATTGTTGCAATAAAAACCTGGCGCCGACAGCAGCTCTGATCATGAACCCACAATCCAGATAATGGGAACTTGACAAGCAGTAAGAATGCTTCAATCTATATTAGATCTAATGTGCCAAAAACAAGCAGGTTTACAAAGAATGCGTTTCGGGTTCACAAGCGAACCCTTCTTCACCTCAGTGTTAAAATCATGTGCAACCTGCTTAAATAGATATCTACCATCACCAAGTAAAAAACAACCTGTGTGTTAACCCTTGGAACGCTGAATAGAACATTGAAATGGAATGTGCTCTGCTATTAGCACCAACCAGTGTATATGTATAGCTGTATGTATCAGATAATTCATTATTGTTAGTTGATTCACATAATAAACTTATGATGTGATAAACAAAATGTGTCGTGTTAAATTACATTAATGGTGAAATAAATACACAATGTGCATAACTGTATTAATACCAATGAAATCTATCAAAAAGCACACTTATTGGGGCGTGGCCTAACCTACAATCTAAGCAGACGTGCTGCTCCGGGGCTCCTCAGCCAAGGAAGAAAAAGAAGCTTCCCCTAGCTTCTCTGAACCTCTTGACACCTCTCACTGCACCCCACCATCACCCCCGCAGGACCGGGAACAAACAGTGAGTTCCACGAGCGCCTGGGCGACATACGGCAACTGAGGCCTAGCGCCCGAAGAAAGCCGAGGACTAAATTTCTGACCCGGCCGGAAGCGCGCGAAACAGCAGAGTGCCGCGCAGACACAATACAGCCCTCTTACCTGGCTGGAGACCCACCGCTCGGCCCCGCTGACCACCAGACGTGCCCAGGAAACGGTACGGGTGAGGCGCTCACCACTGAGAGCTGCGGTCCCCTCTGAAGCGCTGATCCCGTCGGAGCTTCACTTCCGGTCCGCGAGCGCTTGGGAACCAGCAGCGGCACAGCAGCATCATACCACACGCTGTGAGTACACAACATCTCTCAGGAGACCCCAGTCGCTGCTCCAAATACCTCTGAGGGCCGACAGGAGACCTCACTAAACAGTAGCCGCCATATTAACTGCTCTCTGCAGCGGGAAAGCTTACCCAGCAGGGCCCCTTATTAACCCCCTGCAGTCTGGTGGACTCTGACTAGGTGCCTGCAATAAACCTTCCCAAACATCCACAGCTGCCCCCCTTCCTCTCATAAACTGCAGCCTGAAACCTGCACACTGGACTTGCACACCCTCCCCTTACAGCTGCATAAAGATACAGCCCAGAACAATAAAGAAAACTGCCATTAGGCTGAGGAGCCTGAGACACTATTGCCTTACTACCATTAAAGGGGTTGTCCCGCGGCAGCAAGTGGGTCTATACACTTCTGTATGGCCATATTAATGCACTTTGTAATGTACATTGTGCATTAATTATGAGCCATACAGAAGTTATCAAAAGTTATTCACTTACCTGTTCCGTTGCTGGCGTCCTCGTCTCCATGGTTGCCGTCTAATTTTCGCCGTCTAATGGCCAAATTAGACGCGCTTGCGCAGTCCGCGTCTTCTTCTCTTCTCAATGGGGCTCGGTGTAGCTCCGTGTACCTCCGCCCCGTCACGTGCCGATTCCAGCCAATCAGGAGGCTGGAATCGGCAATGGACCGCACAGAAGAGCTGCGGTCCACGGAGGTAGAAGATCCCGGCGGCCATCTTCACCGGGTAAGTAAGAAGTCACCGGAGCGCGGGGATTAAGGTAAGCGCTGTCCGGTGTTCTTTTTTAACCCCTGCATCGGGGTTGTCTCGCGCCGAACGGGGGGGGGGGGGGGAGGGGTTTGAAAAAAAAAAAAAACCTGCTTCGGCGCGGGACAACCCCTTTAAGAGGCCACGAAAGAAAAATTGCGGCACGTAAGCCGATGAGGACCAGCGTGTCTCACTCACCTACCTATAAAGCTCAAATCCCTCCCCTCACGGGTTGGGAGTTATAGCTTTAAAAACACAAGACTTGGGGCGGAGCCTGACCGCAGAGGGTGATGGCAGCTTAGGCTGAAAGCGCCGATACAGAGGCGCCGATACAGACACCCTGCAGAAGCTACACTAACCCAAAATGGGTAAAATAAGCAAAGAAAAGAGTGGAGAACAGCTGGGGACCCCTCGCCAAGCTCGGGCCAGAAGGGTATGCAGAAATACCTGAAAGAACAGAGCGCACGCCCCCCCCCGTCCCGCAGGCAAGATGACGCCGGCCACCGCTGCTATGTCTGAGGCTGAGAGAGGGGGTGAGTCCTCCTCGGAGGAAGAAGATGGGGCCCAGATTTCCAGGGGATTTATGAAAGAACTGATGGCCAAACCTATGAAACCAGTGAGAGCCGACTTAGCAGAGATCAAGGGGGACTTAAGACATCTGGGGAGACGAGTGGAGGATCTAGAGTGCACAACTGCAGCCATAACATCACATTCCCTGGAGATGGAGCAAATGCTGAAAGACCAACACTCATATTTAAATAAAACGCTCCTTATCCAAGAAGACCTGGAGAACCGCAGCCGCCGCAGCAATGTGCGCATAAAAGGTATTCCAGAGTCGTGTGCGGCAGAAGCTATACCGAAAGTGCTGCTGGAAATCTTCTCTTCTCTAGTGGGTACAGATAGAGCGGCTACTATGGCAATTGAGAGAGCACACAGGGTGCTGAGACCACAACCTGCAGCATCTGACCCACCGAGAGATATCATATGTAAATTTCTGGCCTTGCCGGATGCCGCCGCCATCTTAGAAGCAGCTAGGAATAGCAGAGACCTGAAATATGCTGATGCGGACATACAGATCTATTAGGACTTGTCCCCCACAACATTTGCTAAGAGACGGCTACTACGACCCCTACTGGATGTCTTGAAGTCCAAGAATATCAGGTATGCATGGCTGTTCCCTTTCGGGCTTGGAATAACGTACAAGGGCAAGAGACACAACATCCGCGCACCTGAGGACCTTTAGATGTGCTGGCAACACTTGGACTTAGAACCCATTGACCTCCCTAACTGGTTGCCACTCCCGGAATTCCCCAGAATGCCCAGATTAGCAACACCCGACACGTGGAGCCTAGTGGGACAAGCAAAATCCCCAAAGAACAAACAAAAGAAAAGAACCAAAGAAGATGGGGAAAATAGCGATACCTGACTGAACAACTAGGACCACAAGGTGGACGTTGAACAGCAGTTTAAAAGGAAGAGTGAGGGGAGAAGAACCCTCACCTAGCATTATGCAGATACCCCCCCCCCCCCCCCCACACACACACACACACACACACACACACTGTTGGTTTGAGCAGTTCAGCATTCAGGGCAACACAAAGTTTGACAGAATTTTAGGCCCGTTGCAGGTCTAACTATTTCACTAGCACCTGAAGAAGGAACTCAAAATTTTGCCCATTAAGGAACAGGGTGCCTGGGCGCCTCAACCCGATCAAGCAAAGAGAAGTTTAAAGAGGACTTTACAATTAAAGCACCACCCCAAGTTTTTTACGGACGTAGCCAAGAGCTTACTGCATACGTCCGTGCCCTCGTTAGAGGGTGTTTGTTGCTATACTACTGACTGTTTAAGTATATTTGTTATATTTACTTTCTACATCTCCCTATTTCCTTCTTTCCTTTCCAAGTCCCTCACCTACCTACCCACCTACTCTTCCTCCCAATCTCCTTCCCAGAGCATCTTATTCCATCACTCCCCATTGGAACGAAAACGCTAAACCCCTACTTAAATTGAGCCGAGATAACAAAGGGATAGAACGATCTAGTAGGAGAGTATATAAACAATATCACTAACGTATTTTATTGCTATAACCTCTGTATCTCTTGAAACAGGAATCAAGACTTCCTCCGGCTGTCCCATCCAACTCTGACCGCAATGACCACGGAAGCACTTCGCATCACGTCCTTCAATGTCCGGGGCCTCAACACGCCACAGAAGAGATTCAACATAGCACAACTTGTGAAAAGGTACAACACCAAAATCCTCCTTCTACAGGAGACACATTTTAAGGGAGGAAAATGCATTGCCATGCCAACATGGTGACAGCAGGATGCGCTAAGGGTCACCGGGAGGATCCCAACGAAAAATATTAATGAGGGGAGGTGGGATTCGTAATCCTTATGGGAACTGCCAACCTCGGGATGTGGTCCGCACAGCCCTAGTTCTCCGCCTCCCAGTGCTCAAAAGGGTAAATCCCCTTTCTGGTAATTCAGTTAGTTGTGTCTGGGAGTCCTGGTGTCCCTCACACTCCTGCCTCCCCTGGTAAGACTATTTAAACATTTCCATATTGTAAAGTAGGTAGCAATGCAGGTATTATGTAAACCTATCCAGTACAAATATATACTAAAATTATAGTCCTGGGGAAAGTGCCAGGAGGAACGGGGGAAACAAAGACAGACAAGGACGTGGTATGGGGAAGAGCAGGAAGGAAGTAAATGGGTGAAGTGGGGGATAGAGGGAGGAAGGGAGGATAGGGGGGGGAGGACAGAGTGGGTATGGTCTTCTATCATCTCTTTATAACATTTTGCATATATAAGCGCGACAGGTGATCAGGTCCATGAGCAGATAGTTCCCAAGCTTGGGGCTCATTTCTACCTCGGGTCTCCCAGTATGTTACTGTTTATAATGAGCCGTTAATTAGCCATGCACGGAAGGATGGAGATTCCTTAAAGTCAATCCAGGCACTCCAGGTGTCGCCTGCGGTCGCATGAGTGTCGCCGGGCTCGGAGTCTGAGCTTCTGAGTTCCTCCATATGTTTAGTTTGTTCCATTGCCTCTATCCAGGTCAACCTGCAGGGCTCGCCCCTCTGTCTCCAGTGCTGTGAGATGATGAGGCGCATAGCTATAATAAAATGTCTTAGGAGACCTTTTTTTGATTCTGGATATAGTGCCTGGCAACATGGAGAGAAGGGCTATTTCGGGAGTCAAGACAAGGTTAGACCTACATATCTTATTGTACAACCTGGCGATGTCCCCCAGAGCGAGGCAATCAGTGGACAGGACCACCAGATGTGTAACATGGAACCCACCTCCAGACCGCCTCTCCAACATTCCTCCGGCACGTCAGGAAAGATTCTATGGAGTCTCTCCGGAGTCCTGTACCATTGTGAGGTGATCTTGTAGTTAAGTTCCTGGGCCTTGGATGATATGGACATCTTGTGAGAAAGCTTGTATGCCCTGCTCCAGAGCTCCTCGGAGAACTGGTTCCCAATTGTCTCCTCCCATCTCGTCTCCCACTGCGGGCGTGACTCCTTCTGTCTACCGTCTAGCAACAATCCATACAGCAGAGATATCACGTGGGTCGGGGGGAGGGGGGCCAAACAGATCTCCTCAAACGGAGTCTGGTCGGAGTTTAGCTACCTGGGGTCCCCAAGTGAGCTCAGATAATTCCTGATTTGCAAATATTGCATCCTAGCTCCCGGTTTAACTCTATGGCTTCCTATTATGTCATTTAGCGAGCGCATGCTGTTACGGCACTCTGCCCCCCGAGCGCCAGTTGGGGTGCCCTGATCTCCTGCACCCCACTGTCCCTGCCTACTTGCCTCGGCCCTGGCTAACCCCAGGCGGACAACTGGGCGGCAGTCCCTGCGCTGGCTAGGGACCTGGCGACTACCTGGATAGAACTACTAACAGGGGACAGAGTGCCGACAGAAGAGGCAGGTGTAACAGACCAACAAAACTACTAGGTGAATCAAGGCTGGAGGTGAAGCTCACAGGCAAACGAAGGATACTGACAAGCAACTAGGACAGACTAGAATAGACATGACTAGAGGCTAGCAGAACCAATAACTGGCAGTGAGTTCAGGTCACTGCCAGTCTTTTAACTAAAAGCCTCCGCCCCGGGGCGGAGAGTGGGAGGAGCCGACTCTCCCACTGTTGCATAAGGGAGGTGGATGAGAGCGGGCGGCACCCTACGGGCGGACACGCCCACGCCGCAGCACGCCGGCTGCTCCACGCTGCTGCATGCTGGCTGCTCCACGCCGCCGGGAGATCCCTGACAGCACAGCTCCGGGACGCCGAAGCCGAGCTCGAAGCGGCGCGCGCCGGCCGCGGGACCCAGCGCCGCCCTGCATGGTAACATTACCCCCCCTCTGACGGGGGACCTCCGGGCCCCCGGAAACTCGACCAGGCTTATCTGGAAAACGACGGTGGAACCGCCGTACCAACACGGGAGCATGAACATCACATGCGGCCACCCAGGAATGATCTTCTGGTGGAAAACCCTTCCAGGCCACCAAGTATTGTAGGATTCCTCGACACCGACGAGAGTCCAGTATCTCCTGGACCTCGTATTCGACTTCATCCCGGACCAGGGTGGGCGGAGGGGGACCGGAGGTGGGTATCACCGAAGGGACAAAAGGTTTCAGCAGCGACTTATGGAATACCCTGTGAACCCTCCATGTGGCTGGCAACCCCAGCTCGTAGGCGAGTGGGTTCACCACACGTGTGATGGCAAACGGCCCCACGTAACGTGGTGCCAGCTTCAAGGACGGGACCCGCAATTTGAGATTTTTAGAAGACAGGTATACCTTCTGTCCCACCCTGTAAGGTTCAGACACAGACAGACTCTTCCCACTGCGCAACTGCATACGGGCCCCCGCTGCCTCCAAGTTTCTCTGCACCTCTTTCCATACTCCCCGAAGCGTATCTGTGGCGTCATCCGCTGCCGGACAGGGCGACGGAGTAGGGATTGCTGTAAGGAAGCGAGGATGCTGACCGTATACACTAAAAAATGGAGACACCCCAGTAGAAGAACAAAGGCGGTTGTTTAGTGCAAACTCTGCCAACGGCAGGAACTCTGCCCACTGGTAAGCCTTTTCGCTGGCAAACAACCGTAAATATTGCACTAAGTCTTGGTTCTTCCGCTCAGTCTGACCATTAGTCTGCGGGTGGAACGCTGACGAGAAGGAAAGCGACGTTCCCAGGTTTCTGCAGAAGGCACGCCAAAACTGCGACACAAACTGAACCCCGCGATCAGATACAATATTTTGGGGAACCCCATGTAGGCGAATTATTTCCTTTACAAAAATCGTGGCAAATTCTTTTGCCGAGGGTAGCTTTTTTAACGCCACAAAATGTGCCATCTTTGAGAACCGGTCGACCACCACTAAGATAGTGGTGCACTTCTGGGATTCTGGTAGGTCAGTGATGAAATCTACTGATAGGTGAGACCAGGGACTGGAAGGAATCGGTAGTGGTCTCAGGGGACCCTCCGGAGGACGCCGCCGACTCTTATTGCGAGCACAGACCGAGCAACCCCTCACAAAGTTGCGGATCTCCTGAGACATGCCTGGCCACCAGAAGTATCGGGAGCAAAGCTCCAGGGTCCCCTGGAACCCTGGATGCCCGGCGAGAGCCGACGAGTGGGACTCATCCATGACTCTAGGGCGTAGGGTCTCTGGCACAAACCATCTGCCCTCCGGCACCCCTGACGGAGCGTCCTGCTGAGCATCCTGTAGTTGAGGGACGAAGTTAGACTCTAACACTGCCACCACCACGCCGGGGGCTAAGATATTCTCGGGAGTCAGGGTCCCACTGTCTGGTACCCCGAAACTCCGTGACAGGGCGTCCGCCTTCACGTTCTTCTCTCCGGGGATATATGTCACGACGAAGTTAAACCTGGCGAAGAACAACGCCCACCTGGCTTGACGAGCAGTGAGTCTTTTCGCATTGGCGAGATATACCAGATTCTTGTGATCCGTATATACGGTGATTGGGTGTCTAGCACCCTCAAGATGGTGTCGCCACTCTTCCAGAGCCCATTTGATAGCCAACAATTCACGGTTACCCACGTCGTAGTTGCGCTCTGCTGAATTGAACTTTCGCGAAAAGAACGCACATGGGCTATAGCCAGACCTCCCACTGACTTCCTGCGACAACACTGCTCCTGTCCCCACCTCCGACGCGTCTACCTCAATAAAAAAGGGTAGTAGTGCGTCCGGCTGTATTAGCACCGGGGCAGTCGTGAATGCCTTTTTTAGACGGCTAAAGGCCTCAAGGGCTGCAGGCGACCACTTACCCAAGTCAGCCCCCTTCTTAGTCAAGTCGGTCAGAGGTTGAGCAATAACTGAGTAATTTCTAATGAATTTGCGGTAGAAATTTGCAAAACCTAAGAACCGCTGGAGAGCCTTGAGGTTGTCGGGTCTGACCCATTGGGAGATTGCTGCTACTTTATCCGACTCCATCTGAATCTCTGTGGGGGAAATTACATAACCAAGGAAGGATACTTGTTTAGAGCCAAATGTACATTTCTCTAATTTGACAAAGAGTTGATACTCGCGCAAACGGGTCAGAACTAACCTCAGGTGCCGCACATGTGAATCCCAGTCAGGTGAGTACACCAGGATGTCGTCCAGATAAATGACCAGAAATACCCCCAGGAAATCGTGGAAGACTGCGTTCATAAAACCCTGAAACACAGCGGGGGCATTACAGAGTCCAAAAGGCATGACCAGACATTCAAAATGTCCTAACGGGGTGTTGAACGCTGTCTTCCATTCATCTCCCTCTCTGATGCGAATTAAATTGTAAGCCCCCCTTAAGTCCAGTTTGGAGAACCAGCGAGCCCCTACCACCTGATTCAACAAGTCAGGAATTAGGGGCAAGGAGCACTGGTTCTTCACAGTGATTTTATTCAAGGCCCGATAATCCACACAAGGCCTTAGTGTCCCGTCCTTCTTCTCTACAAAGAAGAGACCTGCCCCGGCAGGGGACCTGGACGGCCGGATATGTCGGTTGGCCAGAGCTTCCGAGACATAGGACTTGAGGGCTTCGTGCTCACGACCGGACAGATTGAAAATGGCTCCCTTAGGGATGGGACCGTCGGGAATCAGGTCGATACCACAGTCCCACTCCCTATGAGGGGGCAGAGCCTTAGACAGTCGTTTGGAGAACACATCCTGAAAGTCTGACAAATACTCCGGAATGAGCACCGTATCTGCGGAGCACACAGCTATGGTAGACAGGTGATTGTGACACGATGACCCCCAATGAGTCAATTCCCGGGTGGACCAATCAAATTGGGGGTTGTGCAGTGCCAACCAGGGCATACCAAGCACCACATCAACCGACATTTTTTCCATAACCAAGAAAGACAGTTCTTCCGAGTGGAGGACCCCCACCGTGAACTGTAATCTTGGGGTCCTCCATCGTACCAAGCCTGTAGAGAGAGGGGTGGCATCAATGCTGGTAAAATGAATTGGCGTCTTCAACGCCACAAATTCCGCCATCAGAGAGCGGACAAAACCCAGACTTATCAAGTTAGCGGCTGCTCCGGAATCAATAAACGCCCGCCCTGATCGGGAAAAATCCCCGAATCTAACATGACACGGTACCAAAAGTTTAGGAAGTACCTGAAGTCCTAGGCGATCCTCCCTGCAATCGCCTAGGACTCGGAGTTTTCCGCCGGTTCCGGCTGCGGGCGTTGAGACCTCAGTGGGCAGGTTATCACCCGATGTCCAGCTTTCCCGCAGTAGAGGCAGAGACGATGCAACAAACGGATCCGGCGTCGCTCTTTGGGGTCCAGCGGGTCCACCTCCATCGGCTCGGGCGCAGAGACTGGTAAGGAGGAGGAGGGACCAGGGCCACTGACCTCCCTGACTCTACGGGTCTGCCTGTCCTGCTTCCTAGACCTGAGCCTCCTATCTGCTCTCACCGCTAGCTCCATAGCCTCCCTTAAGGACCCGGGAACGGGATGGGAAATTAACAGGTCTTTAACTGCGTCCGAGAGGCTCTGCAGAAAAACGTCCTTCAGCGCGCTATCGTTCCATGTCGTATCCCCCGCATAGCGTCTGAAGTTGGAGCAATAATCCTCCACACACGACAACCCCTGCCGCAGCGCCAACAACCGTGAAACCGCCAACCCCGCTCGGTCCGGTTCGTCGAAAATACCCCCGAGTTCCTGAAAAAAGGAGTCCACGGACTGCAGGCAGGAGGAACCCTCGGGGATGGAGAAAGCCCATGTCTGTGCCGAGCCCCGCAGCAGGGACATTATCAGCCCGACCCTCTGAGCCTCCGACCCGGAAGAACGGGGACGCATGCGAAAAAACAGGCGACACGCCTGTCGGAAAACAAAAAACTTGTTCCTCTCCCCAGAAAACACCTCGGGAAGAGGGCACTTGGGTTCGGGGCTGGTTGAGGCGTCCGACCCCTGCGACACCCCCCGCTGCTCCTGGGCCACCATGCGGGCGGATAAATCCTGGATCACAGGCACCAGGGCCTGCAGCTGGTTCGCGAGGGAACTGATCGCCTCCATGACAAAAACGGTTTTAAAATGGCCAGTTATTATGTTACGGCACTCTGCCCCCCGAGCGCCAGTTGGGGTGCCCTGATCTCCTGCACCCCACTGTCCCTGCCTACTTGCCTCGGCCCTGGCTAACCCCAGGCGGACAACTGGGCGGCAGTCCCTGCGCTGGCTAGGGACCTGGCGACTACCTGGATAGAACTACTAACAGGGGACAGAGTGCCGACAGAAGAGGCAGGTGTAACAGACCAACAAAACTACTAGGTGAATCAAGGCTGGAGGTGAAGCTCACAGGCAAACGAAGGATACTGACAAGCAACTAGGACAGACTAGAATAGACCTGACTAGAGGCTAGCAGAACCAATAACTGGCAGTGAGTTCAGGTCACTGCCAGTCTTTTAACTAAAAGCCTCCGCCCCGGGGCGGAGAGTGGGAGGAGCCGACTCTCCCACTGTTGCATAAGGGAGGTGGATGAGAGCGGGCGGCACCCTACGGGCGGACACGCCCACGCCGCAGCACGCCGGCTGCTCCACGCTGCTGCATGCTGGCTGCTCCACGCCGCCGGGAGATCCCTGACAGCACAGCTCCGGGACGCCGAAGCCGAGCTCGAAGCGGCGCGCGCCGGCCGCGGGACCCAGCGCCGCCCTGCATGGTAACACATGCCTCCTGCTCCCCATACGTCTCGAGTAAGAGGTCTAGAATTGTCCGGGAGGATGGACAGTGTCTTTGCCGCTTGTGTGGCTACGGGTTGAGGATTTCCCTTTAGGGGTGTCAGGGGACCGGGTAAGGTCGCTATCTTACTGTTTCTAGTCACCTGTCTCCAGGCTCCAATTAGATATCGCGCTTGGGATGACGCTCCCTGGTCCCTCCAATCTACCTTCCTTGGGATCCAGAAGGCACCCCCAAGTTTGTTATTTTGTTCTAGTTCCAATGTCACCCATGTTTTTTCTTCTGAATGGTGGAGTATGTCTATTATGCATTTTCCTAGTTCGAGGTCTGGGAGGCCCGCCCCCCCCCCCCTGGTTGGCCTAGAGCGGGTCAAGGTCTTATAGCTAATTCTGCGTTTTTGGTTCTTCCATATAAACTTTACTAACGCCTTTTTTAGTGTATTAAAAAAGTTCCTAGGGATATCATATGGCGCGGTATGAAAGACATATAAGATTCTGGGCAGCAAGTTCATTTTAAGGGAGCTAATCCTTCCGAACCACGATAAGTACAATTTAGACCAACTTTCAAGATCCGTCTCGAATAATGATAATAGCGGTCTATAATTTAGGTAAAAGATTTCTTGTGGGTCAGCCGGGATTAATATGCCCAGGTATTTTATTGCATCGTTCCTCCACGTGTATGGGAGAGACCCGTTCAACTGGTTGGCCTCTGAGGTTTACAATGACACGTTTAGAATTTCTGACTTTTGGGGATTGATTTTAAAATTACTAAGGTTCCCGTATCTAGTGAGTTCCCTTTTAATCTCGGGGATTGAGGTACTAGGGCTCGAGATGTACAATAATAAGTTGTCCGCAAAAATGGATAGCTTATGCTCTCTGCCCCCCCCCCCCCCTGCTATTCCTCGGATATCTGGATTTCTCCTCAGGGCCTCGGCCAAGGGCTCCATCGCGAGTATATATAGGAGGGGGGAGAGGGGGCAGCCCTGCCTAGTTCCGTTCCGTATCTCGAGTGGTGCTGACAGAAGACCGTTAACCCTGATCCGCGCTGAGGGAGAGCTGTAGAGGGACATTATCCAGCGGAGGGCCCTTGGGCCCAGACCCACCCCCTCCAGTACCGACTCCAGGAAGGTCCATTTCACCATATCAAAGGCCTTCTCCGCATCCAACGCTAGAAGGCACATTGGGGTTTCTGAGTTCCGTGCTTTATTGATTAGGGAGATAGTTTTGATAGTATTATCGCTGGCTTCCCTGCCAGGGACAAACCCCACTTGGTCTACATGTATGAGTGACGGGATGAGGGGATTTAATGTATTTGCCAAAATTTTTGAGAATATTTTTAAATCACTGTTTATGAGGGAGATGGGTCTGTAGCTTTTGCATGACCGAGGGTCCTTCCCTGGCTTCAAAATTACCGCAATATTAGCCTGCAGTGCCTGGGGTGGGAATGGGCACCCCTGAGATACCGCATGTAATGCGGCCAACATACTTTCTGCTAGCTGGTCCCCAAAAGGTTTTATAAAATCTTGGCGTGAAGCCGTCAGGCCCGGGACTCTTCCCTAACTTCAGGTCCCGTATAACCTGGGATAGTTCCTCCGTAGAGAGGTCCGCCTCGAGGAATTCCGCCTCTGCTTGTGGGATAGTTCTGTGTATGTTTTGTAATAGATATTGAACTGTTTGTTCCCTGTGGGTGGGCTCCTCTATTCCCTCCGATCCTGAGATATTGTAAAGGTCGGAGTAATAAGCCCTGAAAACTTCTAATATCTCGCTCGGAGCGTGGACCCCCCCCCCCCCCCCCCGAAGGAGTCCCAGATGGACATGACATTCGTCTGGGGAACTCGGGGGCGTAAGGCCCTTGCGAGCCACCTCCCGCACTTGTTACCGTATTCGTAACAGTTCGCCCTGCATCTGTCCCTGATGTTAAGAGTGTTCTGGTCTAGTATGGCTAAGATTTTATGTCTGATGTCTATAATTTCTGCTAACAGCATCTCCGACTTCTGAGTTTTATTGGCTATCTCGCGGGTTTCTAGTTCCAAGAATAGCTGCTTAAGTTTGTGAGATCTTTCTTTTTTAAGCCTCGCTCCATGGGCCATGAACACCCCTCTCAGGGTATATTTCAAGGCCTCCCACTTAATTGGTGCCGGGGTCGAGTCATTTGCGTGGGCCTCCAAGAAAACCTCTATTGTTTTTTTTATGTCAGCCAGACATGTGGGATCCTTAAGGAGATTGTCATTTAGTTTCCAGTTAAAACCTCTATAGTCTTGTCTAGTGGGTTTGAGTTCCCCTAGTATTGGGGCATGATCTGACCATATGAAATGTCCTATAGAGCATTTAGGGAACCCGTCTAGAAGCTTATGCAATACGAAGATGTAATCAATTCTGCTGTATGTATTGTATACCCTCGAGTGACAGCTATAATCCCTGTCGGCTGGATGGAGAGATCTCCACAGGTCGACCAGGTGTAGACTCACCAGCATCTTCTTAAGTCTGCGGATAGCCGAGTGGGAGACCGAGGAGCGTCCCGAGGAGGTGTCCAGGTGTGGATCCAAGGGTACGTTAAAGTCGCCACCGGCAACGATCATCGAATTCTCCGCGAAGTCCGACAGTCTCCGAAGAGCTCTGGAGCCGAAGGACACCTGCCCCTGGTTAGGGAAATAGAAGTTAGCGAGAGTGTACACGTAATTTAGCAGTTTTAATTTCAGGAATATGTATCTCCCTTCTTCGTCTTTTTCTATTTCTAAGGTTTGGGGTTTTAATGATCTATGGAATGCTATGGAGACCCCTCCTACTTTGCGGTCTGGGTGAGGGGCATGGTACCAGTGTGAGTAATATCGTTTGTGGCAGCTGTGGGGTATTTGCGGTGGTGAAGTGGGTTTCCTGAAATAAAATTATCATTACTTTCTTCTTGTGGAGGCTATATAGGATTTGTTTCCTCTTATTTGGGCTGTTTAGGCCTCTAGCATTGTAGGAACTTACTGTTAGAGATGCCATCTTGCGGGCTCAGAGGGAACATCGCCAGGGCCCACAGGTCGTAGACCTCTGGGTTTGGTGGAGGAAGACCATGGGTGGGTAGAGGGTAGAGGGCAGAGAGGGAGGGAAAGAGGGGAGACATGAGGGGACGGAAAGAAAACAATTAGGCAAAACAAATGTAAATGCAACATGTTGAGGCGAGGTCTTAGGCCAAGAAGGCCCCGCCTCCTGTGTGAATTCACGTAGCAAGTAAGGCTACGAATATAACTAAAGTTTTAGTGCAGCAACTTGTGCTGCTGGCCTAGGTCGGGGGAGCCTGTACCAAGACTTGGCTTACAGCGCCCCCCAAACCCCGACTTTTAAATCAGAACCCATCTTGGGGTTTTGCTTCGGTGAGTCATCCACGGACAATGACAGAGATAATTCCGTCGAAAGCGGTCAAGCAAGTGGTGTAAGAGGAGGGGCCCTCAGGGTACAATGGCGTCCCCTCTTCTAGTCAGTGTTTCCCGGAAGGGCCGACCAGGTGCCAGGTTTCTTTTGGGGCAACGGATCCGGTGCTCCGACTTTTGGCCAGTTGGGCAGAGCAATCATAGGTAGTTCATATTTGGCCAGGAACCTGGGAAGATCCCCTAGGCCCCTGAAGATAGCCGAGTTTCCGTCTCTTCCTGCTTGCAACTGGAAGGGATATCCCCAGCGGTATGGGATATTTTTCTCTTTAAGGGCGACCAACACTGGCCGAAGGGCTCTCCTTAGTTGGAGTGTCCTTCTAGATAAGTTCTGAAGTACCAGGAGAGGGCTATCCTTGTAAGTAATCGGGCCCCTGATTTTTCGTAGGAGTTCTTCCTTCTCTTTGTAGAAATGGATCCTACATATGACATTAGGAGGTCTAGCTGGGTCTGCATTTTTGGGACCTAGGGTTCTGTGGATCCTGTCTAGCTCGATCGGATTGTCGTCTTGTCTGTTAAGTTTATCACCGAAGCTTCTAATTGCCCACTGTTCTAGGCGACACTGTTCCACTTCCTCGCTTAGGCCGCGAATGCGAATGTTGTTCCTTCTATTACGATTTTCTATATTGTCCAGATGAGTAAGTATGTTGGCAATCTGCGAGGAGTGATCTAGCAGGATGTTATGATGTTCTGTGAGCTGTGACTGGAGTTCAGTCTGGGCTTCTTCTGTGTCAGCGACTCTGTGGCCGATATGTTTTATTTCGGTCTGTAGTGCTTCTATGGCTTGCATTTGTGAACTCGTCGCTTTTGTGAGTAAGGCGTCTATTTCACTTCTAGTAGGAATGCTTTTAAGATGGGCTTTACAATCCCAATGATCATTGTCTTCCTCGTCGTCCTCATCTGTGTCCGCGGAGGGGGTGGGGCATGTATGCATTTGTGGGGTTTGCCTCTTAGCTGGTTTTGTTACGGTGTGGCTCATGGAGTTTCTAGGGCTCCCGCGCTGGGTAACTCTGTGGCCTTCGCTGGGTGGGGGTTCTTGTGGGGGCTCCCCTCTGCGGCCCGCTTGTGATGGGGATCGGGGGTGAGCCTCATCCACTGAATCCAGTGTGTCGTGGAGTGCGTGTTCTTTCCCCTCCCCCGTCTTTGAGACCGTGCACATGCCTCCCCTCTCTGTGTCTGTGCTGGCTGGTTGCTGTAGGGCCCCTTGTAGTCTGGTAGCCATCCCTGCCCCTTTATCAGCCGTGCTGTGGGTCGTCTTCTGACCTATTGGGTCAGGGGAGGTACCTTCAATGCTCCTAGAGGGGAGCTCAAACAGAGACCGGCAGTACCGGAGGGGACCAGCTGAGGGGACCAGAACGGAGCAGCTGAGACAGGAGGGCAGAGTGAGCTGATAAGTATCTACCTCTACCTCTGTGTGTGTTTCTGAGCTGTGTGTCTTCTGTGTATCTGGTTAATTGTGTCTTCTGTGTGTGTGTGTGTCTGGGGGTCTAAGTGTTTGTGAGGGGGGGGGGGAAATACATTTTGTGAGTGCGTGTCAGCGGGTAAGCGTTTGCGCGAGAGCGGCAGCAGCAGCGTGTGAGGGGTCGCAGCAGCGGTGAGCGATTGCAGCAGCGGGTGAGCGGTTGCAGCAGCGGGTGAGCGGTTGCAGCAGCCTGTGAGCGGTTGCAGCAGCGGGTGAGCGGTTGCAGCAGCGGGTGAGCGGTTGCAGCAGCGGGTGAGCGGTTGCAGCAGCGGGTGAGCGGTTGCAGCAGCGGGTGAGCGGTTGCAGCAGCGGGTCAGCGGTTGCAACAGCGGGTCAGCGGTTGCAACAGCGGTTGAAGCAGCGGGTCAGCGGTTATAGCAGGGTGTGAGCGGTTGCAGCAGCGGGTCAGCGGTTGCAGCAGCGGGTCAGCGGTTGAGCGGTTGCAGCAGCGCGTGAGCGGAGTGTGAACAAGTCTATCTTCACTACTTCCACAAGTAAATTGTAGATCCCCATTAGGATGAGCTCCATGCCTGGCAATGTCATCCAGTGTGCTACTTGTGCAATGTATGCGGTCCTTGATCAGCCGATCGAGGGTGCATACTGTTGCGCAAGATGCATGCACGTCGCACATTTAGAAGCCCAAATTCTGGATCTAAATGGGCAACTGGCAACACTGAGAGCCATTGACATCATGGAAAGGAGTTTGGTGCTCACTGAGCAGGCACTCGCTGGGGTAGAGGCGGGGGCGGACAGTAGTACGGAAGAGCAGGGGGAGCAGGCAGTCAGCTGGGTGACAGAAAGAAGGAGGGATAGAGGGAAGAGAACCAGGGAGGCTAGTCCTGAACTGGCACAACCCAACAAATTTGCAAGATTGGCAGATGAGGGGGATGCCATTACAGAGCCAGCACCGCTGCAGCACGACACGCCCTCTGAACGCCAGGGGGATGACTGCTCCAGTGAGACGGGGACGGGGAGCGCAGGGCAGGCTAGACAGGTTCTAGTGGTGGGGGACTCAATTATTAGGGGGACAGAGAGGGCAATCTGCCATAAAGACCGGGATCGTCGAACGGTGTGTTGTCTTCCTGGCGCTCGAGTTTGACACATCGCGGATCGGATTGACAGATTACTGGGAGGGGCTGGTGAGGATCCAGCAGTCATGGTGCACGTTGGCACCAATGAACAAGTTAGAGGTCAATGGAGGGCCCTCAAAAATGATTTCAGGGACTTAGGGTCCAAGCTAAGGGCGAGGACCTCCAGGGTAGTTTTCTCGGAAATACTACCTGTACCTAAAGCCACACTAGAAAGGCAGCAGGATCTTAGGGAGGTAAACAAGTGGCTCCGGAGTTGGTGTAAGAAGGAGGGATTTGGGTTCCTGGAGAACTGGGCTGACTTTGCTGTCGGCTACAGGCTCTACCGTAGGGACGGGCTGCATCTTAATGGGGAGGGTGCAGCTGTGCTGGGGGAAAAGATGGCTAGAAGGCTGGAGGAGTGTTTAAACTAGGGACTGGGGGGGAGGGTAAAATGAGAAATAGTGGGGTAGCCAGTGTAATTAGCGATCTGGGTCCAAGCAAAGGGAATGGGGGGCGAGCAGGGGGTGGGGTTAGTACAGTTAGAACTGATAGATCAGCCATAAGTACGAATAGCAACAAAACAAATTAAAAAAACAAAAAAAATGATATAAATTGTATGATCACGAATGCACGAAGTCTGATCGGTAAAGTGGGTGAGCTTGAAGCAAGAATGACTGATGAAAGTTATGATATAGTCGGAATTACTGAAACATGGCTTGATGATAAGTGCGATTGGGCGGTGAATTTGCAGGGGTACAATCTCTTCAGAAGAGACCGAAGGAACCAGAAAGGGGGAGGGGTATGTCTGTACGTCAAATCAAACTTGAAGTCGTGGCTACGGGAGGATATAGGGGTAGGAGACGAACAGGTGGAATCTCTGTGGGTAGAAATACAGGGAGGAAAAAATAACAAAATCCTGATAGGGGTCTTCTATCGACCACCAAAAGCAACAGAAGAAACTGAAGACTTACTACTAAGGCAGATAGATGAGGTGTCAAAACGAAACAAAGTAATTATCATGGGGGACTTTAATTACCCAGATATAACATGGGAGAACGAAACCTGCAAATCTCACAGGGGTGATAAGTTCTTGAGAGTAATTAAAGACAATTACCTGAACCAACTTGTGCAGGAACCAACAAGAGGGAGAGCCATTCTGGACCTAGTACTAACTAACAAACCGGAACGTATAAGGGGGGTGCAGGTTGAGGAGCACTTGGGGAACAGCGACCACAATATAATCAACTTCCAGCTGTCAATCAATAGGAAGCCTTATCAGGGAGAGACAAAGAAACTAAACTTTAGTAAAGCAAAATTTGATGAGCTTAGAACTACTATCGGTAACATTAATTGGGACAACATCCTCAAAAATATCAGTACGGAGGAAAAATGGGAAAAGTTCAAAAGGATCCTAATCACCTCATGTGAGCAGTTCATTCCCTTTAAAAATAAAAGAAACTCAGCTAAAAGGAAACCAATGTGGCTCGACAAGACGGTACGAGGGGCAATAAACGAAAAGAAGAAAGCGTTCAAACTACTAAAGCAACAAGGCAGCGAAGAAGCGCTAAAATCATACAGGGAAAAAAACAAAATATGCAAAGATACGATCAAAACTGCCAAGGAGGAAGCAGAAAGACGGATCGCAAAAGAGAGCAGAAACAACCCGAAGCTATTTTTCAACTACATAAACAGCAAAAGGATTTGCAGGGAGAGCGCTGGCCCTTTAAAAAACAATGCAGGAGAAATCATTGATGATGACGAAGGGAAAGCAAATCTACTAAACAGCTTCTTCTCAAGTGTGTTCACCAAAGAAAAGGAAATGCCACACGAGATGCAGGGGAATAAAACGAACCCCTCACAAAATATCTCATACCTAACGCAGGAGGAGGTGCGGAAGCGTCTAAAGAAAACTAAAATTGATAAATCACCGGGCCCAGATGGATTACACCCAAGGATACTAAAGGAACTAAGTGACGAGATAGCTAGGCCGCTATACCTAATATTTCTAGACACTATCAAGACCGGAGTAGTACCACTGGACTGGCGCATTGCCAACGTGGTTCCAATTTACAAAAAAGGGAGCAAAAGTGAGCCTGGTAACTACAGGCCAGTAAGTCTCACTTCAGTAACGGGAAAAATTTTCGAGGGGTTTCTGAGAGACGCCATCAATGAGTACCTCAAGGAGATTAAGGGAATAACTCCTCACCAGCATGGATTCATGAAGGGTCGCTCATGTCAGACAAATCTGATCAGTTTCTACGATGAAGTAAGCTCTAAGCTGGACCAGGGAGAATCTATTGATCTTGTATATCTGGACTTCTCTAAAGCCTTTGACACTGTGCCCCATAATAGGCTAATATACAAAATGAGGCAGCTCGGACTGGGCGAAAACGTGTGTAAGTGGGTAAAAAATTGGCTCAATGATAGAAAGCAGAGGGTGGTAATAAATGGTTCGTACTCTGATTGGACCACAGTCGCTAGCGGGGTGCCACAGGGCTCAGTATTAGGCCCCACTCTGTTCAACATATTTATTAATGACCTGATAGAGGGGCTGCACAGCAAAATATCAATATTTGCAGATGACACAAAATTATACAATATAATTAATGCAACGGAGGACAATGTACGGCTACAAACGGACCTGGATAAGATGGGGGCTTGGGCAGAAAAATGGCAAATGAAGTTCAATGCTGAAAAATGTAAGACTATGCACATGGGCAGGAGAAATGGATGTCCCCAATATTCACTTAATGGGGTACCACTAGGGAAAAGTGATATGGAAAAGGATCTGGGGGTATTAGTGGATAATAGACTAAACTGGAGTAACCAATGCCAGTCAGCTGCTGCAAAGGCAAATAAAGTCTTGGGGTGCATTAAAAGAGGTATAGGGGCGAAGGACGAGAACATTATCCTTCCACTATATAAGGCACTTGTCAGGCCTCACATGGAATACTGCGTACAATTCTGGACACCGGTGCTCAGGAAAGATGTCACAGTGCTTGAAGGGGTTCAAAGAAGGGCAACTAAACTAATACATGGAATGACGGGACTGGAATACCCAGAGAGGCTATCCAAATTGGGACTATTTACTCTAGAAAAAAGGTTAAGAGGCGACCAAATAACCATGTATAAGTACATGAGGGGACAACACATGGATCTCTCCCGTGATCTGTTTACACCCAGGACCACAAAGGTAACAAGAGGACATCCGCTACGATTAGAGGAAAGTAGGTTTCATCACCAACACAGAAAGGGGTTCTTTACTGTAAGAGCAGTTAGACTGTGGAACTCTCTACCGGAGGAAGTGGTGATGGCAAAATCGATAGAGGAGTTTAAAAGGGGACTTGATGTCTTTCTGGAGAAGAAGTATATTACAGGATATAAATATTAGGTTAAGTGTCAATCCTGGTATACAGGCAGGTAGGAACTATTAGGGGTTGATCTAGGGAACAGTCTGATTGCCATTAGGGAGTCGGGAAGGAATTTTTCCCCCAAAAGGGCTAATTGGCTTCTGGCCTTGGGGTTTTTTTGCCTTCCTCTGGATCAACACAGTAGAATAGACAGGCTGGACTAGATGGACAATGTCTTCATTCGGCCTTACATACTATGTTACTATGTTACTATGTTATTCTTGGGTATGGCGGCGGTGGGCGGGGCCTGTCTGGGCAGGCTTCTTACCGGTTTAGACTGCCTTTGTGGCTGCGGGGCAGTGTACCTCCGTTCCCTGATGTCTGCCGTGCTGCTGTGGGT